>NC_142168.1:56122550-56441790 GCF_029865625.1 Vigna umbellata | reverse complement strand
CTTCCTCCACTTCCTCAAGTTCCTCCACTTCGTCCACTTAGTCCACTTCCTCAACTTCGTCCACTTCCTCTACTTCTTCCACTTCCTCCACTTCCTCTACTTCGTCCAATTGGTCAACTTCGTCCACTTCGTTCATCAACTTCGTCAACTTCGTGAACTTCGTCAACTTCGTTCGTCCACTTCGTCAACTTCGTCTACTTCGTAAACTTCGGCTACTTCGTCCATTTCGTCCTCTTCGTCCACTTTGTCCGCTTCGTCCACTTCGTCCCCTTCGTCCACTTCGTCCACTTCGTCAACTTCGTCCACTTTGTCCTCTTCATCCACTTCGTCCACTTCGTCAACTTCCTCCACTTCCTCCACTTCCTCCACTTCCTTCACTTCATCCACTTCGTCAACTTCGTCCACTTCTTCAACTGCGTCGACTTCAACCACTTAGTCAACTTCGTCCACTTCCTCTGCGGCCTCCACTTCCACCACTTCGTCAACTTTATCAACTCCGTCATCTTCGTCCACTTAGTCCACCTCCTCCGCTTGCTCCACTTCCTCCACTTCATCAACTTCCTCCACTTCATCCACGTCTTCCACTTAGTCCACTTCCTCAACTTCGTCCACTTCCTCCATTTCGTCCACTTCCTCCACTTCGTCCACCTTGTCCACTTCCTCAACTTCGTCCGCTTCGTCAACTTTGTCCACTTCCTCCATTTCGTCCACTTCGTCCGCTTCGTCAACTTCGTCCACTTCGTCCCATTCGTCAACTTCGTCCACTTCCTCCACTTCCTCCAACTCCTTCACTTCGTCAACTTCGTCCACTTCTTCCACTTCGTCCACTTCATCCACTTCCTGCAATTCGTCCACTACCTCCACTACCTCCACTTCCTCCACTACCTCCACTTCCTCCACTTCCTCCACTTCCTCCACTTCCTCCACTTCGTCCACTTCGTCACATTCGTGAACTTCGTCCACTTAGTCCACTTCCTCCACTTCCTCCACTTCCTCCACTTCGTCAACTTCGTCCACTTCGTCCACGTCGTCCACTTCGTGAACTTCGTCCACTTCGTCAACTTCGTTTAATTCGTCCACTTTGTCCACTTCGTCCACTTCGTCCACTTCGTCCACTTCGTCCACTTCGTCCACTTCGTCCACTTCGTCAACTTCGTCCAGTTCCTCCACTTCCTTCACTTCGTCGACTTCGTCAACTTCATCAACTTCGTCCACTTACTCCCCTTCCTCCACTTCGTCCACTTCCTCCACTTTGTCCACTTCCTCCACTTCCTCCACTTCGTCAACTCCGTCAACTTCGTCCACTTAGTCCACTTCCTCCACTTGGTTAATTTCGTCCACTTTCCCCACTTCGTCCACTTCGTCCACTTAGTCCACTTCCTCAACTTCGTCCACTTCCTCCACTTCCTCCACTTCCACTACTTCGTCCACTTCGGCCACTTCATCCACTTCGTCCACTTCGTTCACTTCGTCCACTTCATCAACTTTATCCACTTCGTTCGTCCACTTCATCAACTACGTCTACTTCGTCAACTTCGTCCACTTCGTTCGTCCACTTCGTCAACTTTGTCTACTTCGTCAACTTCGGCTACTGCGTCCATTTCGTCTTCTTGGTCCACTTCGTCCACTTTGTCCGCTTCGTCCACTTCGTCCCCTTTGTCCACTTCGTCAACTTCGTCCACTTCGTCAACTTCGTCCACTTTGTCCTCTTCATCCACTTCGTCCAATTCGTCAACTTCGTCAACTATCTCCACTTCCTCCACTTCCTCCACTTCCTTCACTTCGTGCACTTCGTCAAATTCGTCCACTTCAACAACTTCGACCACTTAGTCAACTTCGTCCACTTCCTCCACGGCCTCCACTTCCACCACTACGTCCACTTCATCAACTTCGTCCACTTTGTCCACTTAGTCCACTTCCTCCGCTTCCTCCACTTCCTCCATTTCATCCACTTCCTCCACTTCGTCCACTTCTTCCACTTAGTCCACTTCCTCAACTTCGTCCACTTCCTCCATTTCGTCCACTTCCTCAACTTAGTCCACTTCCTCAACTTCGTCCACTTCCTCCATTTCGTCCACTTCGTCCACTTCATCAACATCGCCCACTTCGTTCGTCCACTTCGTCAACTTTGTCTACTTCGTCCACTTCGTTCGTCTACTTCGTCAACTTCCTCTACTTCGTCAACTTCGGCTACTTCGTCCATTTTGTCCTCTTGGTCCACTTCGTCCACTTCCTCCACTTCCTTCACTTCGTCCACTTCGTCAACTTCGTCCACTTACTCCACTTCCTCCACTTCTTCCACTTCATCCACTTCCTCCAATTCGTCCACTTCGTCCACTTCATCCACTTCCTCCAATTCGTCAACTTCGTCCACTTCCTCCACTTCGTCCACTTCCTCCACTTCGTTAACTTCGTCCACTTCCTTCACTTCGTCAAATTCGTCCACTTCGTCCACTTCGTCCACTTCGTCAACCTCGTAAACTTCGTTCACCTCGTAAACTTTGTCCGATTCGTCCACTTTTTCCACTTCGTCCACTTCGTCAACTTCGTCAACTTCGTCCACTTCCTCCACTTTCTCCACTTCCTTCACTTCGTCCACTTCGTCAACTTCATCAACTTCGTCCACTTACTGCCCTTCCTCCACTTCCTCCACTTCGTCAACTCCGTCAACTTCGTCCACTTAGTCCACTTCCTCCACTTCCTCCACTTCGTCAACTTCCTCCACTTCGTCAATTTCGTCTACTTCCTCCACTTCCTCAACTTCCTCCACTTCGTCCACTTAGTCCACTTCCTCAACTTCGTCCACTTCCTCCACTTCTTCCACTTCCTCCACTTCCTCCACTTCCTCTACTTCGTCCACTTTGTCAACTTCGTCCACTTCGTCCGCTTCGTCCACTTCATCAACTTCGTCCACTTCGTTCGTCCACTTCGTCAACTTGGTCCACTTCGTTCGTCCACTTCGTCAACTTCGTCTACTTCGTGAACTTCGACTACTTCGTCCATTTCGTTCTCTTGGTCCACTTCGTTAACTTTGTCCGCTTCGTCCACTTCGTCCCCTTTGTCCACTTCGTCCACTTCGTCCACTTCGTCCAGTTTGTCCTCTTCATCCGCTTCGTCCACTTCGTCAACTTCGTCAACTTCCTCCACTTCCTCCACTTCCTCCACTTCCTTCACTTCGTCCACTTCGTCAACTTCGTCCACTTCTTCAACTGCGTCAACTTCGACCACTTAGTCAACTTCGTCCACTTCCTCCGCGGCCTCCACTTCCACCACTTCGTCAAGTTCTTAAACTTCGTCCACTTAGTCCACCTCCTCCGCTTCCTCCACTTCCTCCACTTCATCCACTTCCTCCACTTCATCCACGTCTTCAACTTAGTCCACTTCCTCAACTTCATCCACTTCCTCCATTTCGTCCACTTCGTCCACTTCGTCCACTTCCTCCACTTCGTCCACTTCCTCCACTTTGTCCACTTCCTCAACTTAGTCCACTTCCTCAACTTCGTCCACTTCCTCCATTTCGTCCACTTCGTCCACTTGGTCCGCTTCGTCAAGTTCGTCCACTTCGTCCCCTTCGTCAACTTCGTCCACCTCATCCAATTCCTCCAACTCCTTCACTTCGTCAACTTCGTCCACTTCTTCCACTTCGTCCACTTCATCCACTTCCTGCAATTCGTCCACTTCCTCCACTTCCTCCACTTCCTCCACTTCGTCCACTTCGTCACATTCGTGAACTTCGTCCACTTAGTCCACTTCCTCCACTTCCTCCACTTCCTCCACTTCCTCCACTTCGTCAACTTCGTCCACTTCGTCCACTTCGTGAACTTCGTCCACTTCGTTCATCCACTTCGTGATCTTCGTCCAGTTCGTCCACTTTATCCACTTCGTCCACTTTATCCACTTCGTCCACTTCGTCAACTTCGTCCACTTCCTCCACTTCCTTCACTTCCTCCACTTCGTCAACTTCATCAAGTTCGTCCACTTACTCCCCTTCCTCCACTTCGTCCACTTCCTCCACTTCGTCCACTTCCTCCACTTCCTCCACTTCGTCAACTCCGTCAACTTCGTCCACTTAGTCCACTTCCTCCACTTCGTCTACGTCGTCCACTTCCTCCACTTCGTCAATTTCGTCCATTTTCCCCACTTCGTCCACTTCGTCCACTTAGTCCACTTCCTCAACTTCGTCCACTTCCTCCACTTCCTCTAGTTCCACTACTTCGTCCACTTTGTCCACTTCGTCCACTTCATCAACTTCGTCCACTTCATCAACTTCGTCCACTTCGTTCGTCCATTTCGTCAACTTTGTCTACTTCGTCAACTTCGGCTACTGCGTCCATTTCGTCCTCTTGGTCCACTTCGTCCACTTTGTCCGCTTCGTCCACTTCGTCCCCTTCGTCCACTTCGTCCACTTCGTCCCCTTCATCCACTTCGTCCACTTCGTCAAATTCGTCCACTTTGTCCTCTTCATCCACTTTGTCCAATTCGTCAACTTCGTCAACTGTCTCCGCTTCCTCCACTTCCTCCACTTCCTCCACTTCCTTCACTTCGTCCACTTCGTCCACTTCGTCAACTTCGTCCACTTCCTCCACGGCCTCCACTTCCACCACTTCGTCCACTTCGTCAACTTCGTCCACTTTGTCCACTTAGTCCACTTCCTCCGCTTCCTCCACTTCCTCCACTTCATCCACTTCCTCCACTTAGTCCACTTCTTCCACTTAGTCCACTTCCTCAACTTCGTCCACTTCCTCTATCTTGTCCACTTCGTCCACTTCGTCCACTTCGTGCACTTCGTCCACTTCCTCAACTTAGTCCACTTCCTCAACTTCGTCCACTTCGTCCATTTCGTCCACTTCGTCCACTTCGTCCACTTCGTCCACTTCGTCCACTTCGTCCACTTCGTCAACTTCCTCCACTTCCTCCACTTCCTCCACTTCCTCCACTTCCTTCTCTTCGTTCACTTCATCAACTTCGTCCACTTGCTCCACTTCCTCCACTTCGTGCACTTCATCCACTTCCTCCAATTCGTCCACTTCCTCCACTTCCTCCACTTCTTCCACTTCGTCAACTTCCTCCACTTCCTCCATTTCGTTCACTTCCTCCACTTCGTCCACTTCGTGCACTTCGTCCACTTCCTCAACTTAGTCCACTTCCTCAACTTCGTCCACTTCCTCCATTTCGTCCACTTCGTCCACTTTGTCCACTTTGTCCACTTCGTCCACTTCGTCCACTTTGTCCACTTCGTCCACTTCCTCCACTTCCTCCACTTCGTCAACTTCGTCCACTTAGTCGACTTCCTCAACTTCGTCCACGTCCTCCTCTTCCTCCACTTCGTTAACTTCGTCCACTTCCTCAACTTCGTCCAATTCGTCCACTTGGTCCACTTCGTCCACTTCCTCCAGTTCCTCCACTTCGTCAACTTCGTCCACTTCTTCCACTTAGTCCACTTCCTCAACTTCGTCCACTTCCTCTATCTTGTCCACTTCCTCCACTTCGTCCACTTCGTGCACTTCGTCCACTTCCTCAACTTAGTCCACTTCCTCAACTTCGTCCACTTCCTCCATTTCGTCCACTTCGTCCACTTCGTCCACTTCGTCCACTTCGTCCACTTCGTCCACTTCGTCCAGTTCGTCAACTTCCTCCACTTTCTCCACTTCCTCCACTTCCTCCACTTCCTTCACTTCGTTCACTTCATCAACTTTGTCCACTTGCTCCACTTCCTCCACTTCGTGCACTTCATCCACTTCCTCCAATTCGTCCACTTCCTCCACTTCCTCCACTTCTTCCACTTCCTCAACTTCCTCCACTTCCTCCATTTCGTTCACTTCCTCCACTTCGTCCACTTCGTGCACTTCGTCCACTTCCTCAACTTAGTCCACTTCCTCAACTTCGTACACTTCCTCCATTTCGTCCACTTCGTCCACTTTGTCCACTTTGTCCACTTCGTCCACTTCGTCCACTTCGTCCACTTCCTCCACTTCCTCCACTTCCTCCACTTCGTCAACTTCGTCCACTTCGTCCACTTCGTCCACTTCGTCCACTTCGTCCACTTCCTCCACTTCCTCCACTTCCTCCACTTCGTTAACTTCGTCCACTTCCTCAACTTCGTCCAATTCGTCCACTTGGTCCACTTCGTCCACTTCGTCCACTTCGTCCACTTCCTCCAGTTCCTCCACTTCGTCAACTTCGTCCACTTCGTCCACTTTGTCCACTTCGTCCACTTCGTCAACTTTTTCAACTTCGTCAACATCGCCCAATTCGTTCGTCCACTTCGTCCACTTCGTCCGCTTCGTCAACTTCGTCAACTTCGTCCACTTCCTCCACTTCCTTCACTTCGTCCACTTCGTCAACTTGATCAACTTCGTCCACTTACACCCCTTCCTCCACTTCGTCCACTTCGTCCACTTCCTCCACTTCGTCCACTTCGTCCACTTCGTCAACTCCGTCAACTTCGTCCACTTCGTCCACTCCCTCCGCTTCCTCCATTTACTCCACGTCATCAATTTAGTCCACTTCCTCAACTTTGTCCACTTCCTCCACTTCGTCCACTTCCTCCACTTCCTCTATTTCGTCCACTTCGTCAACTTCGTCAACTTCGTCCACTTCGTCCACTTCCTCAACTTCGTCCACTTCGTTCGTCCACTTCGTCCTCTTGGTCCACTTCGTCCACTTCGATCACTTTGTCCACTTCAAGCACTTCTTCCACATCGTCAACTTCGTCAAATTTGTCCTCTTCGTCCACTTCGTCAACTTCGTCCACTTCTTCCACTTCGTCTACCTCCTCCACTTCGTCCTCTTCGTCAATTTCTTCCACTTACTCCCCTTCCTCCACTTCGTCCACTTCCTCCACTCCCTCCACTTCCTCCACTTCCTCCACTTCCTCCACGTCGTCCACTTCGTCAACTCCGTCAACTTCGTCCACTTCCTCCACTTCCTCCACTTCCTTTACTTCGTCAACTCGGTCCACTTCGTCCAATTCTTCAACTTCGTCCACTTCCTCCACTTGCTTCAGTTCGTCCACTTCGTCAAGTTCGTCAACTTCGTCCACTTACTCCACTTACTCCACTTCGTCCAGTTCGTCCACTTCGTCCACTTCGTCCACTTCGTCAACTTCGTCCACTTCCACCACATCATCAACTTCGTCAACTTCGTCAACTTCGTCAACTTCGTCCACTTAGTCCACTTCGTCCACTTCCTCCACATCCTCCACTTCGTTAACTTCGCCCACTTCATCCACTTTGTCCACTTCGTCAACTTCGTCCACTTCGTCAACTTCGTCCACTTCTTCAACTTCGTCAACTTCGTCCACTTCGTCAACTTCCTCCACTTCCTCCCCTTCCTCCCCTTCCTTCCCTTCCTCCACTTCCTCCACTTCTTCCACTTCGTCCACTTTGTCCACTTCCTCAACTTCGTCCACTTAGTCCACTTCCTCAACTTCGTCCCCTTCCTCCGTTTCGTCCACTTCCTCCACTTTATCCACTTCGTCCACTTCATCCACTTTTTCGACTTCCTCAACTTCGTCCACTTCGTGAACTTCCTCCACTTCCTCCACTTCCTCCACTTCATCAACTTCGTCCACTTTGTCCTCTTGGTCCACTTCGTCAACTTCGTCCACTTAGTCCACTACGTCCACTTCGTCAACTTAGTCCACTTCCTCAACTTCCTCCACTGCCTCCATTTCGTCCACTTCATCCACTTCCTCCACTTCGTCCACTTCGTCCACCTAGTCCACTTCCTCAACTTCGTCCACTTCCTCCATTTCGTCCACTTCCTCCACTTCGTCCACTTCGTGCACTTCGTCCACTTCCTCAACTTAGTCCACTTCGTCCACTTCGTCCACTTCGTCCACTTCCTCCACTTCGTCCAGTTCGTCCAGTTCGTCCACTTCGTCCACTTCGTCAACTTCCTCCACTTCCTCCACTTCCTCTACTTCCTTCACTTCCTTCACTTCATCAACTTCGTCCACTTACTCCACTTCCTCCACTTCGTCCACTTCATCCACTTCCTCCACTTCGTCCACTTCCTCCACTTCCTCCACTTCGTCAACATCGTCCACTTAGTCGACTTCCTCAACTTCGTCCACTTCCTCCACTTCCTCCACTTCCTCCACTTCATCAACTTCGTCCATTTCCTCAACTTCATCAAATTCGTCCACTTCGTCCACTTCCTCCACTTCCTCTAGTTCCTCCACTTCGTTAACTTCGTCCACTTCGTCCACTTTGTCCACTTCGTCCCCTTTGTCAACTTCGTCAACTTCGTCAAGATCGTCCAATTCGTTCGTCCACTTCGTCAAATTCGTCCAATTCGTCCACTTCTTCCTCTTTGTCCGCTTCGTCAACTTCGTCAACTTCATCCACTTCCTCTACTTCCTTAACTTCGTCCACTTACACCCCTTCCTCCACTTCGTCCACTTCCTCCACTTCCTCCACTTCGTCCACTTCCTCCACTTTGTCCACTTCTTCAACTCCGTCAACTTCGTCCACTTAGTCCACTTCCTCCGCTTCCTCCACTTCCTCCACTTCATCAATTTCGTCCACTTCCTCCACTTCCTCCACTTCGCCCAATTAGTCCACTTCCTCAACTTTGTCCACTTCCTCCACTTCGTCAACTTCCTCTACTTCCTCTATTTCGTCCACTTCGTCAACTTCGTCTACTTCATCCACTTCGTCCACTTCGTCCTCTTGGTCCACTTCGTCCACTTCGTCCACTTCGTTCACTTCGTCCACTTCAAGCACTTCTTCCACATCGTCAACTTCTTCCACTTACTCCCCTTCCTCCACTTCGTCCACTTCCTCTACTCCCTCCACTTCCTCCACTTCCTCCACTTCGTCAACTACGTCAACTTCGTCCACTTAGTCCACTTCCTCCACTTCCTCCACTTCCTCTACTTCGTCAACTTGGTCCCCTTCGTCCAATTCTTCAACTTCGTCAACTTCGTCCACTTCCTCCACTTCCTTCAGTTCGTCCACTTCGTCAACTTCGTCAACTTCGTCCACTTACTCCACTTACTCCACTTCGTCCACCTCGTCCACTTCGTGCACTTCGTCCACTTCGTCAACTTCGTCCATTTCCACGACATCATCCACTTCGTCAACTTCGTCAACTTCGTCCACTTAGTCCGCTTCCTCCACTTCCTCCACTTCCTCCACATCCTCCACTTTGTTAACTTCGTCCACTTTGTCCACTTCGTCCGATTCGTCCACTTCGTCAACTTCGTCCACTTCTTCAACTTCGTCAACTTCGTCCACTTCGTCAACTTCCTCCACTTCCTCCCCTTCCTCCCCTTCCTTCCCTTCCTCCACTTCCTCCACTTCCTCCACTTCGTCAATTTCGTCCACTTTCTCCACTTCATCCACTTAGTCCACTTCCTCAACTTCGTCCACTTCCTCCATTTCGTCCACTTCCTCCACTTTCTCCACTTCGTCCACTTCATCCACTTTTTCGACTTCGTCAACTTCGTCCACTTCGTGAACTTCCTCCACTTCCTCCACTTCCTCCACTTCGTCCACTTCGTCAACTTCGTCCACTTCGTCCTCTTGGTCCACTTCGCCCACTTCGTCAACTTCGTCCACTTAATCCACTACGTCCACTTTGTCAACTTAGTCCACTTCCTCAACTTCCTCCACTACCTCCATTTCGTCCACGTCATCCACTTCGTCCACGTCATCCACTTCGTCCACGTCGTCCACTTCCTCAACTTCGTCCACTTCATCCACTTCCTCAACTTCGTCAACTTCCTCCACTTCGTCCACTTCGTCCACTTCGTCCACTTAGTCCACTTCCTCCACTTCCTCCACTTCGTCCAGTTCGTCCAGTTCGTCCACTTCGTCCACTTCTTTAACTTCGTCCACTTTTTTCCACTTCGTCCACTTCGTCCACTTCGTCAACTTCGTCCACTTCTTCAACTTCATCAACTTCCTCCACTTCGTCAACTTCCTCCACTTCCTCCCCTTCCTCCCCTTCCTCCACTTCCTCCACTTCCTCCACTTGGTCAATTTCGTCCACTTCCTCCACTTCCTCCACTTCGTCCACTTACTCCACTTCCTCAACTTCGTCCACTTCCTCCATTTCGTCCACTTCCTCCACTTGGTCCACTTCGTCCACTTCATCAACTTCGTCCACTTCGTTTGTCCACTTCGTCAACTTTGTCTACATCATCCACTTCGTTAACTTCGTCCACTTGGTCAACTTCGTCCACTTTGAGCACTTCTCCCACTTCATCAACTTCGTCCACTTTGTCCTCTTCGTCCACTTCGTCAACTTCGTCAACTTTCTCCACTTCGTCCACTTTGTCCACCTCGTACACTTTGTCCACTTTGTCTACTTCGTCCAATTCGTCCACTTCGTCCACTTCATCAACTTCGTCCACTTCTTCAACTTCGTCAACGTCGACCACTTCGTCAACTTTGTCCACTTCCTCCACGTCCTCCACTTCCACCACTTCGTCCACTTCGTCAACTTCGTCAACTTCGTCAACTTCGTCCACTTAGTCCACTTCCTCCACTTCGTCCACTTCGTCCACTTCGTCAACTTTGTCCTCTTCGTCCACTTCGTCGACTTCGTCCACTTCGTCCACTTCTTCCACTTCGTCTACCTCGTCCACTTCGTCCTCTTCGTCAATTTCTTCCACTTACTCCCCTTCCTGCACTTCCTCCACTTCCTCCACTTCCTCCACTTCGTCAACTCCGTCAACTTCGTCCACTTAGTCCACTTCCTCCACTTCCTCCACTTCCTCGACTTCCTCTACTTCGTCAACTTGGTCCACTTCGTCCAATTCTTCAACTTCGTTAACTTCGTCCACTTCGTCCACTTCCTCCACTTCGTCCACCTCGTCCACTTCGTCAACTTCGTCCACTTCCACCACATCGTCCACTTCGTCAACTTCGTCCACTTAGTCCACTTCCTCCACTTCCTCCACATCCTCCACTTCGTCAACTTCGTCCACTTAGTCCACTTCCTCCACTTCCTCCACATCCTCCACTTCGTTAACTTCGTCCACTTCGTCCACTTTGTCCACTTCGTCCACTTCGTCAACTTCGTCCACTTCTTCAACTTCGTCAACTTCGTCCACTTCGTCAACTTCCTCCACTTCCTCCCCTTCCTCCCCTTCCTCCACTTCCTCCACTTCCTCCACTTCGTCAATTTCGTCCACTTCGTCCACTTAGTCCACTTCCTCAACTTCGTCCACTTCCTCCATTTCGTCCACTTCCTCCACTTTCTCCACTTCGTCCACTGCATCCACTTTTTGGACTTCGTCCACTTCGTCAACTTCCTGCACTTCCTCCACTTCGTCCACTTCGTCCACTTCGTCAACTTCGTCCACTTCGTACTCTTGGTCCACTTCGTCCACTTCGTCAACTTCGTCCACTTAGTCTACTACGTCCACTTCCTCAACTTAGTCCACTTCCTCAACTTCCTCCACTGCCTCCATTTCGTCCACTTCATCCACTTCGTCGACGTCGTCCACTTCCTAAACTTCGTCCACTTCGTCCACTTCCTCCACTTCCTCCACTTCCTCCACTTCCTCCACTTCGTCCACTTCGTCAACTTCGTCCACTTCGTCCACTTCGTCCACTTCGTCCACTTCGTCCACTTCGTCCACTTCGTCCACTTCGTCCACTTCGTCCACTTCGTCCACTTCGTGCATGATGAGAGGGTCGCACCTCCCACAAAAGTTGTGCATAAAAGAATGCAGTATAAGCTAGTGATGGACGAGTGGCTTCGAGAAGTGACCAAAGGCGCGACGCGGACTCCTCGAAGCTTCTCCGACGAGTGAAGACACAGCGGAATGGAGAGGAAGCTCTAAATCGAAGAATGACTCTCAGGAAATCTAAGGAAACTGAGAGTGCACACAACGAAACTCTAGACCTAGGTTTAAACGGTGGAAAATGAATTTTAAACGGTGACAAAAGGTGTTTAATCGGTGGAACATGATAAACAAGGTGAGGAGAGGTTTTTAATCGATCCAGAAGCTAGATCAAACGGTGAAAATGAAGAAATGGTGAAAAGGATGTGAATCTGTGAAGAGAATAAGGTTTATAGTTGATGAAGAGGTGAATCTGTGAAGAGAGAAAATGGAGTAGAGGCTTACGGTAATGATGATGCGTTTCAGAGGAAGAAACCCTAGCAGATGCGCGAGTGGAAAAATGGAAAATGAAGTGGCATGTGCGTGAGATGAAAAGCCCGAGGAGAGGTGGCAGCGAAGGATGTAACGTGGAGGAGAGAGAGAAAGCACCGTGGAATTTTGGAGAAAATGGAAGAATGAGAGTGTGCTTGGAAGGTGGCTAGAGGGAGTCTTTGGACTCTCTAGCCTATGACTTTCAAGAGAGAATTATTCTGATTTCAGAAATATAATTCTCATTAATCTCAAAAGTGCCAATACAAGAGAGGAGTTGGGTATTTATAGTAACTCATACTCCTTAAGAGCTAAGCTAGGAAAAGTAAAAAAACAAAAGGAAGACTAAGCCCAGTAGGATTCCATCATGCCCTCCCTCTTAAGAAAAGATTTGTCCTCAAATCTGGCAATCGCCTTATGAAGAAGCTCCACACCATCTTTGGTAGCATGGCCATCTTAGAATGACCTTATTCTTTTAGATCTAGTTTTCTTCCTCCTGGATCAAACACGAATCTGCAATACACATCAAATATATCTTCGGTTAATATCAATCCAAGAAAGAATTTTTCTTTAAAAACAAGAGAATAAGAACTTCTAATACTTTGATTAGTAATCTTTGAAAATCTTAGAAGTCCAAATTCAATTTTATCTTGAGTTAATTGTTTTCTTAAAGATAACAATAACTCAAGATTTGAATTGTCATATTTTGAAAATGTTTTCATGACAATTGGTTTGAAAGAGAAGTCAAAAATTGAAAAGTAATCAATTATTGGAAAAGAAGTAAAGATTTGGAAACCTTCCCTTTTAGGTTCCACAGTCTTTGAAAGAATAGGATTTGTCATCAGTAACAATTTCTCCATTTCTTTCTTTTCTCTTTCTTGCCTTTCTCTCTTCTCTTCTTCTTTCCTTTCTTCCTTTTCTTTTCTCTCAATCTCTTTTTCTCTTTTCTTATCCTTGATCTCCTTAAGTCTTGCCCCAAATTCTAATTCTCTACGAAGAAACCCATGATCCTTTAAACTCTCAAGAAAAAGTTTTCCATCATCAATGCAATCCCTAATTAATTCTAGGTTTCTTTTAATGCTTGAAGGCACAAACTTTCTTCTCATGCAAGCTTTTAAATCATGCCAATCACGTATGGAGGACTTTCTACCTTTCCTAACATGATATTGTCTTTCATCCCACCACTCACTTGCATGCACTTCTAACTTAGAGAGATATATACTAAGAACATAATATTCACTCTCTTCATAAAACCAAGGATTTATTTTATCAATTTCTTTCTCCCAAGCTAGGTATGTTAATGCACCTATGTCTTTACCAAATGATGGAAGATTCCTAGCTTTTTTAAACATTTCATCAACTTTATCTATCCTAGAAGACCTATATGAACCATAAGAAGACATCTTTGTTTTTAAAAGTTTTCTTAATCTAAAGGGTTCAAAACTTTCACTTAGACAAGTCCCAGGTAAGAGAGGTGAGCTAAAGAGCTGCTTAAGTACCAAGTCTTGCCTTGCCAGAAATGTCTTAGGCTACTAACTAATTACCCCTTAAACTAAAATCACCTTTAGAAACAAAGTACACAACTCAAACAATTAAGCACAAATAAAAGACTAGACTCTCGGACTCTAATGTGAAAAGGCTTAGAGTTTAATCCCTTTTAGCCTAAATCACCCCTAAACGTAAAACACAAAACAAATCAATATTAAAGTCTACTCCTATGGTGAAGCTTGTAGCTTTGGCTAACAAGACACATTCACCTGTCTAGCTATGCTAAAAATAAAAGCAAATAAAGTTGCCAAGAGTTTGAAAGAGCACCAAAGACTCTTCCAAAGAACTTGGACTTTATAAAAGGCCCTTTTACACAACAAAAATGAAACTAACAGTAGGCTAACACAAGCCTATTACAAACAAATTAAAGGAAAGCTGACACAAAAAACCTATTACACATAAAAATGAAGAAAACAATTTACAAAAAGATTCAAACAGCTGCCACGGTCTGGTCTGGGTCAGCTACAATCCACTTTTAATGCCAAGTCTTTGTGCCAAAAAATGTACACTCCTCCTGTTGCTGGTTCGGCCAACTTTGGCCCCTTTTCTAGTTTCTGGTTTATCCTATAATCACAAATGCACAAACTGCTGTGAGTATTCACTTAGTTAAAACAGATTGCAAAAGAATATACAGGGCAGTAAGAACTTCCCTTTCTCATGGCTGCACAATCTTTCTAAACTTTCAATTAAAATTCTGCGGCTGCTCAATTAAAATTGTACATAAATTGAATTCCAATGAAAGCAAATCTGCACAGATAATTCACACTAAATCAGCAGATCATGCAATCCAACAATGAACAATTTAAGTCCAAAACAGTTTAAACAGTCAGAAGCAATTAAACTAAATAATTCCCTTTAGTTCAAAGCTTCCACATTAAGTGCTTAGGTTGCTATTTTCTCAGTAAATTTCTGCTCAAGCTAAACTCTCAAGTATCAGCTCTGCACACATTAAAATCAAACCAGATTCCAATTCAGCAAATCACAACATCCAACAAATTGCAAGCTATAACACAAACAGTTTAAACAAATAGAAGCAATATAGCTAAGCAACTTCCCTGATTAATGCTATTTCTAGTTGTTGTTTTTAGTGGACTTTGTTGTATTTTCTTCCTTGTGCTCAACTAATCAGCAGATTCATTCTTCACTTTCTCCCTGCACTGATTCGGTTTAGATCTGCTCACAGAAATTACACCAACTCCAGCAAAATACACAAGGACATGGATATTAAACCAGATGCAATGGGTGTAATTCAAAGCTGAACTAAACTGATTTAAACAACCAGTCAATTCTAATTTAAATTTTGATCAATCCAATGGGTAAAAAGAATTATGTGCTTAGTTCAACCACAACGTCAGAATTGGAAATTAAGTGCTTTAGTCACTTCTTCAAATGGAATGATGCTTTGGCAGTTAAAACAAGTTCATGCACAAGCCTAATTACTCCAAGCAAATCAATTCATGCATAAATCAGTTCATGAACAACTAACTAGGTGGCATGCAAGGTATTCAATCAATCAATCTGAACAAAACTGAAATCTGCATGTGATTAATACCAGGAAAATATTTTCTATATGCATTTGGAAAAATTGATCTCAACAACGAAAGAATGATGGTGCTAATAAGTATCCAACAGATTTCAACAATTGTAAGCAAACCATGAAATCAGTAATCACATTCAGACATATAATATCTCAATGATTTCAGCAAGCAGTTTATAATCCAAAATGAATGCAATGTCAGTTTAAGCAAACCACAACTGATCCAATCTAATTGATCCAATTTCTTTTCCTGCACAATGAACAATCACAAAACAGTTAGATTAACAATGAATTCTCTATTTCAAAGTGCCAAGGAATTAGGCCAAATCAGCCTTACAAAACTCACAACACTCAGGCTTCTTTTTAAAAGCTTAAAGCACTCAAAATGGAAAGGTTTGGAAGGGAGATTCTCCCTTGGCAGTACACAGCTGGAGAATCTTTCAGACCACCACCACCTAAGATGCTACCAAGCACACAAACCTCTTTCAAACTCCATAAACCAAAGTGTAAAAACTTCTCAATTTTAGACAAGGCTATGCTAAGGCAAAGTAATGGACAGACAGGTAGAACAGAACAGAACAGCCACTAAAGCAAAGGAATTGACAGCACAATACAATAACCACTGTAGACAGACTCTAGATTAGATTATGAAAGCAACAAAAGCTTCAAATTAAGAACAGCAGATCAGAGTTCACATGCATTGAGACAAAACCAGGAAATTCAATTAAGACAAACAAGAAACAAAGCTTTGATCAAAGTAAGCACAACAAATAGAACCTAAGGAATAGAACTAGAACAGATGAGTAAAGCAAGAAAAGGGACTTAAGTTGAACCAATACTGAACAGATTTGATTTATAAATTGGCATACCAAACTGTTTGACATTGTGCCTCAGAGAAACTTGTTTTATTTTTCATATTCGATGTTATGAATTAGAGGCAGCTATTGTGAATTGCACTAAGTCCTTCAACTCTTTTTTTTTTTTTTTAACTTGTAACAGTAGGATTAATCCTTAATTGCTTCAAATGTTATTGACTTACAGCTCTTGCTACAATCCACAATAGACTAATATCAATGTAGTTTACAAATCAGCACTTTACTTGCATCAGATTAATGGTTCAACTTAATAAAAAAGAAAACACATAATTGGTTTCATTGATAACTTTTGACTCTAGCATCAAATTTCACTCTTAACCAAAACTGTAGAAATTGAACTTGAATAACAAAACAGCAAACACAAATGACTCTTGAATATGATTGAACTAGAAGCTTAGCAATGAACTAATACCAAGCAGAACAAACACACACTCAAAACATTAACACAGACTTCAAAGAAAAACCAGTTCGGTGTAGCTGGCCAAAAGAGAGGCTGATGCTGCTGTAAGCATCTTGCACCCAAGCTCAATGCAACATTTCATAGCTTAATTGGTGTGCATTTGCTATCCACAAGCAGATTCAACTTTCAGCTCACAGAATTTCAGAAATGCAATACAATTACATGTAATAGTCAGCATCAAAAACTCAACAGCTTCAGATAAATGAAATGACATTAAAACTGCTGTTGAAGTCTGTCATCAAGCTCATTCAATTGAATGTCACTGCTTATGATGATGGACAGATCTTACTCAAAGCAAAAATTCAATTGAATCAGTTAAACTCAGATTTAATTGACAATTAAAACAAAGTAACATGACATAGACAAAACAGAAATGGATTTTCAAATTAAAAGACTCAAACAAATTGGATTCACCGAATAAAATGATAAAAAAAACATTGACTCAAGGCACAGACGAACACAAAATCAGAAAATGAGTTCAACATCAAACCAGAAAACACCTGGAATTGATTCAATGAAGACACAAACCAGATCACAAGACAGTAATAGAAAATGATGAACAAATCAGAAATTAAAAGAACAGCACAAATTGCTCAGAATCAAAAGCAAACCGAGACAAAATAAGATGAATGAACACCACGTAAATGAAGAAAAACGCAACAGAGATGCGAAACAGAAAAAGAAACTCAGAATCAAGATATCACAGACACAGATTCAACAGAAGACTTGAATCAACATTTCGTGAATCAGAGAAAAAAAATGAATCACAAACAAGAACAAACCAAAAACAAACAAACGCAAAGCAAATGAGAAAAAACATTCAGAACAGATAGAACAACTTATCTGTTGACGCGTGCTCGAACCTTGCTCTGAATACCACTTGATGGACGAGTGGCTTCGAGAAGTGACCAAAGGCGCGACGCGGACTCCTCGAAGCTTCTCCGACGAGTGAAGACACAGCGGAATGGAGAGGAAGCTCTAAATCGAAGAATGACTCTCAGGAAATCTAAGGAAACTGAGAGTGCACACAACGAAACTCTAGACCTAGGTTTAAACGGTGGAAAATGAATTTTAAACGGTGACAAAAGGTGTTTAATCGGTGGAACATGATAAACAAGGTGAGGAGAGGTTTTTAATCGATCCAGAAGCTAGATCAAACGGTGAAAATGAAGAAATGGTGAAAAGGATGTGAATCTGTGAAGAGAATAAGGTTTATAGTTGATGAAGAGGTGAATCTGTGAAGAGAGAAAATGGAGTAGAGGCTTACGGTAATGATGATGCGTTTCAGAGGAAGAAACCCTAGCAGATGCGCGAGTGGAAAAATGGAAAATGAAGTGGCATGTGCGTGAGATGAAAAGCCCGAGGAGAGGTGGCAGCGAAGGATGTAACGTGGAGGAGAGAGAGAAAGCACCGTGGAATTTTGGAGAAAATGGAAGAATGAGAGTGTGCTTGGAAGGTGGCTAGAGGGAGTCTTTGGACTCTCTAGCCTATGACTTTCAAGAGAGAATTATTCTGATTTCAGAAATATAATTCTCATTAATCTCAAAAGTGCCAATACAAGAGAGGAGTTGGGTATTTATAGTAACTCATACTCCTTAAGAGCTAAGCTAGGAAAAGTAAAAAAACAAAAGGAAGACTAAGCCCAGTAGGATTCCATCAGCTAGGAAGTGACTCCTAGGTCGTCTCTCGAGGACCAAATTATGGTTCAATCTCAGGTCAACACGAAGGGGGTGGGGGTTTGAAAGTGTTTTTGTGCTTGGAAATAAACTAAATTAAAATTGAAAATTGAATACAACTAAACATAATTGAAAACAGCGAATTGTCAAACATCAAGGCCGAACGGTAAAAGACATCAAAATCAGAGAATACAGAATTCATCAATATTTGAAAATAAAATGCTGGAACAATAAAACGCAATGACAAAATGTAGCAACGACGAAAATAATGAACACTAAAATGCAACAAATAATAAAAATAAAAAAAAGTAGCTAAAGTGAAATGCTATTCATCATGGAATCAACACTTAAAATAAATGCTAGCAAATAAATGAACATGGTGCTTCTTAGAATATGAATTGAAAAGCTTGAAATTTCTCCAAATTCAATCACCATTTGTGTGCAGCAGCACCTCTTCTTCAAAAGTTAAAATAAAGCTTGTGCATCTCCTAAGCCATGACACACACCTACTCCTTTCTCTGTGCAATCACCGTCTAATATTCTAAGGAAAGAAAAAAAAGTAAATCTTTGTGCTAGTGGAATGGATTCATGAGTCACACCAACGTTGGACGTGTGCTTGCTCTAGGCTGCGACATGTGCTGCACCGTTCTCCAATCTCATCACCTTTTCTACCTCATTAAAACAACATCCTAATCTCTAAAAACAATGAAAACCAAAATAAATATCCCCGTGTGCACACTACTTTCTCTGCTGGAAAAACCATGATTAAAAACAAATTAAATATCAGAACCGCATAAAGTATTTAATATAGCGCACAAACCAGCAAGCATAATGCAGCAAAAAAATGGCTAAATCATAAATGCATCATCCATGATGATGTGCAATGAAGATACTATCTTAAATGACTCAGCTGCTTCAACTCGCTTTCCGTGCACACCACTTCACCTACTACTCGGTGTTGCTCCAACACATTACCGCTTCATTTCAAAGGAAAAGAAAGAAGGCTTCTAATATTCTCCATCTACCGTAACGTACTAAAAGAGAAGAAGAAAATGTGTTCATCAATTGCATCCCAAAATCTACAGTAACAGTGTGCCCATTCTTCATTCGTTCCCCCTTAAAAAAAAGAAAGTGTTTTCCACCGCCCGAGAAAAGAAAAACCAAAAAAACCTAACAGAGTGTGGTGGCTGGCTTTTCCAACGGCCGTGGGTCACCTTTAATAAGGGTGGGGTCCACACAAAAACCCTAAGGTGCCAAGTCATTTTTTTCCTTCACATTTTGGGTCTAGTCTACTTTACCAAAAATTGTCCCAAAATGTAAAAGTTGATACAGAAATTCTAAACTACTGAATTACAATTTAATTAATTCTAAAATGTCTGTGTGGAGAGTCTTGGATTTATTTGGCATTCTTCCTGATGTCCCAAAATGTATTTCCAAAATTTTCGTGCACTTCAAAAATGCACTTAATCAGCTCAGAAAACCCAAATTAGCGCAATTACAAATTTCCGACCAAATTAAGCACAATTCGGAAAACGGGGAAATAACAAACAATTAAACACAATTCCCTGGTCTATTTAAGTGCAATAAACTAAATATAATTCAAGAAATAAAGACTCATCAAAATAGACCACACTTAGTCTTTTGCACTCCTGGGCAAAACCAAGACGAAAACAAGGGGACTACTCAAACATCAGGGAGTTGACACAGACTTGACAGACAGACAACAAAGACTCCAAAACAGAACACAGTTGCATAATTCTCACGAAATCTGCACAGTAAAAGGTATAGGCAGAATCCAACACAGAGTCAACGAAAGCAGATACTCCAAGAATCATCCAAACAGTTCAGTACAAGGAAAACATTCAATCAGTTCAAGAGATGAATCAAAAGCAACAGAGCCTCACAGATGCACACAATCAGTGTTTCTCTCAAGTGTTTAAGGTAAATCAATGTCACTCAATGCACTCAAGAAAGCAATCACAAATAGACTTGGCAAGCCTCTAATATCAACACTCCAGCACATACGCATGTTCAAATCAAAAGGTCTTTTCATGGTTGTAATGGGGCCAAGGACAAGGGAGGATATATCTGGATAAGAAGCTACAAACCATAAGGAACAGAGGAGCAATGGGGAACAAGTGTAAACACATTCAAACACACCCACAACCTCTAATTCCATCCTCTTCTTGACTCCATTATTCACAATTATTCACATTTTTTTTTCACTATTTTTCTGCTCTCTTTTTTTTCATCCTGTCTCTTTTCTTTTCTCTCTTTTCAAAACAAAACTGTAAAAGACAAGATACATATATTTACCAAAACAAAACAAGAAGAGGAACCAACTAGCCAACTCATCAGAAACCCCAAGGAGACCACACTTGTTCCCAAAACACTTCCAAAGCTCCAAAATTCCCTAAGGTTAAGGTAATATTGGTTTTTCACTTAGGGCTAGTGTATGAGCTTCAAAACAAAGAAATGAGGAAAGTATAGGCTCAAAAAGGGTTTTCAAAGAATCAGAGCAAGGTAAGCTTATTTGGCTAGAGAGGCTCAAGAACAAAAATGCCTTTATCACTTCCAAACATGCATATCAATCAAGAATTATCAACAAGAGTCAAGCCAAGGCATATGTGCAAGCAATCAAGAGACATATCACACACAAGAAAGAACATCAAGTGGCTCAAATTCTCACACAGGGCATTTGTGTCACAATCAATTCAACTCTCAAACATCATGATCGTCTTCCAAGCAAAGAAAAGCAAGGAATCCAACATCTCAGAGTATCAATGAAGTGAAGGAAAAATGACAACCTAACCACAATCCAGAATTCACAAAAAGCATGCAAAACTGTACACAAGACACAACAAAAACTACCTAGAAAAGAAAAAAATTTAACACGGAAAACAAAAATTAACAAAGAAAAATCAGAATCTCCCCCAATAGACCACACTTAAACTACACAGTGTCCTCAATGTGTTATAAGCATAAGATCAAAAATCAAAACAGTCAACAGATCATGGACAAGTGCAATAAAAGTAGGGAAAGGGGGAGAAGAGAGAAAGAAAACTCCCCTGGTCATGGTGGCAATTGCCAATTTTGGACTATCAGGGAGATGTCTTCCACCACAGGATTCAGCAAACAAGTTTTGAGGAGGAACAACTTCATCAGTACTGCCATATCATCCACAACGAGATGTTTCTTCTTTCTTTTCCCAGCAAACTGTTCCATCAGTAGCTTTCCTTCCACTGGCAGTTGTTCAGTGTGTGACACCGGAATGGAGATCTCTGGCTCAGTCAAAGAAGTAGCAGTACACTCTCCTTCATTAATCATGATTTCCTTAATGTCAGCACCTGCATTCTCATTTAATTCTGCAGCATGGTCATCAAACTCACAATTAATAGCATCTGTTATACACTTAGAATCTGTCTGTAGCACATAATCAATTTCAATACAAATCGGGCAAGAACCAGATTCACAATCACATTCAAAGTTCTCAAAGAACTGTGTCAGATCAAAGTTCAGTCCTAACTCTATAGAGTTATCAGATTGCACAGTTTCCACCTCAAAATCAGTATTGATATATGCATCATCAACAAAATCAAAGGTCAGTTCAAGGCTATTATCATTCAAAATTTCATCACGGCAATCATGTCCATTCAAAACAACCCTTAGACCAATGGGTTCAATGGCTTATACTGAATCAAAAATTTTAGAATGGTCAATCAAATCTGTATCAGTATCAGTCATGAATCCTATAGAATCAGTGTGCATCAAATCACAGGCATTTGAACGCATAAGCAAATCAGGTAAAGTGTTTGGAATCTCAAGTACAGAATAAACCTGTTTTTGCTCATTGAAAATTTTCTTACCAATCTCCAAGTCATCAACTGCATCCTCAAGGCTATCATTTAAATCAAGGTCAGTGCAAGGATAGTGAACATCAGGTATGTCAATGTGCTCTACCGGGAATAATGAATCCACAACATGAGTGTGCACATGTGTATCAATATCAGAATCCAGAACAGGCTTAAATGGTTCAAGTTTTACCAATTCAAAAGCATTAAAATTTACTTGAACCTCAGATACATGAGTAGGGATTTCAAGTTTACAGTAAACCTGCTCAGGTTTTTCCTTTACTACCTCACTTGGATTTTGACCCGCCAGCTTGCAGAGCAACTTCTTTGCCTCTGTTGGAGTTCTGTCCATCAAAGATCCACCAGTAGCTACATTCACTAATATCCTTTCATTGTCCAGGAGCCCTTCATAAAAGTAAATCAAGAGCAAATGCTCTGAAATTTAGTGGTTTGGACAGGCTGTGCAGAGCCTGTTAAACCTCTCCCAATAATCTGCCAGGCTTTCTTCTTGAAATTGCTCAATGGTAGTGATCTCCCTCCTAATGCTGATTACCTTTGCTGCTGGAAAGAACTTGGTGAGGAATCTCTATTGTGTTTCCTGCCAATTATCAAAAGGATACTGGTATAGGAACCAGTCTCTTGCTGCACCTTGAAGGGACATTGGAAACACTTTCATCAACACTGTCTCCTTTGAAACACCAGGAGGCCTCATCGACAAACACACCAAACAAAACTCCTTGAGGTGCCTGTATGGATCTTCATGTGCCAACCCATGGAACTTGGGAAGACTCTTGATCAGATCATATATCCAGTCTTGAGAATCTGTCATCTCCTCTATTGTAGTGCAAAACCTGTCTCAGACCTGGACTTCCACTTCAAACAAAGATTAAACCAAACATATAGAAACATAACATGGGGGAAAACCATTATTTACATAATTTGAAACTTCCAGAAACAACAACTAAATGCACAAAATACAAAAAATGATAAAAATCTAAAAACACAAAAATCGATAAAAGAAGTAAACCCAAACAAGACTAACTAAACATCCTAAAACAAATCACACAACACAACACTAACACAACAAAAGACACTAACACAACAAAAGACCTAAGACTGAACCGTTGGTCCCCGGCAACGGCGCCCTTTTGATGAGAGGGTCGCACCTTCCACAAAAGTTGTGCATAAAAGAATGCAGTATAAGCTAGGAAGTGACTCCTAGGTCGTCTCTCGAGGACCAAATTATGGTTCAATCTCAGGTCAACACGAAGGGGGTGGGGGTTTGAAAGTGTTTTTGTGCTTGGAAATAAACTAAATTAAAATTGAAAATTGAATACAACTAAACATAATTGAAAACAGCGAATTGTCAAACATCAAGGCCGAACGGTAAAAGATATCAAAATCAGAGAATACAGAATTCATCAATATTTGAAAATAAAATGCTGGAACAATAAAACGCAATGACAAAATGTAGCAACGAAGCAAATAATGAACACTAAAATGCAACAAATAATAAAAATAAAAAAAAGTAGCTAAAGTGAAATGCTATTCATCATGGAATCAACACTTAAAATAAATGCTAGCAAATAAATGAACATGGTGCTTCTTAGAATATGAATTGAAAAGCTTGAAATTTCTCCAAATTCAATCACCATTTGTGTGCAGCAGCACCTCTTCTTCAAAAGTTAAAATAAAGCTTGTGCATCTCCTAAGCCATGACACACACCTACTCCTTTCTCTGTGCAATCACCGTCTAATATTCTAAGGAAAGAAAAAAAAGTAAATCTTTGTGCTAGTGGAATGAAAACCCAAAAGAATTTGATTCATGAGTCACACCAACGTTGGACGTCTGCTTGCTCTAGTTCCGACATGTGCTGCACCGTTCTCCAATCTCATCACCTTTTCTACCACATTAAAACAACATCCTAATCTCTAAAAACAATGAAAACCAAAATAAATATCCCCGTGTGCACACTACTTTCTCTGCTGGAAAAACCATGATTAAAAACAAATTAAATATCAGAACCGCATAAAGTATTTAATATAGCGCACAAACCAGCAAGCATAATGCAGCAAAAAAATGGCTAAATCATAAATGCATCATCCATGATGATGTGCAATGAAGATACTATCTTAAATGACTCAGCTGCTTCAACATAAATTCCCCGTCACTCCCAACATGCTGTTGGAAAAACCGTGATGTCTCTTCTTCTAAAAGAAATTAATGGACCGTGAGCTTCCTCTTCTCCAAAATAAAATGTGCCCCCTTACAGCCGTGACACCTCTAGCTTTGCTGGAAAAACCGAGAGTTACTTCCACTCGCTTTCCGTGCACATCACTTCACCTACTACTCGGTGTTGCTCCAACACATTACCGCTTCATTTCAAAGGAAAAGAAAGAAGGCTTCTAATATTCTCCATCTACCGTAACGTACTAAAAGAGAAGAAGAAAATGTGTTCATCAATTGCATCCCAAAATCCACAGTAACAGCGTGCCCATTCTTCATTCGTTCCCCCTTAAAAAAAAGAAAGTGTTTTCCACCGCCCGAGAAAAGAAAAACCAAAAAAACCTAACAGAGTGTGGCGGCTGGCTTTTCCAACGGCCGTGGGTCACCTTTAATAAGGGTGGGGTCCACACAAAAACCCTAAGGTGCCAAGTCATTTTTTTCCTTCACATTTTGGGTCTAGTCTACTTTACCAAAAATTGTCCCAAAATGTAAAAGTTGATACAGAAATTCTAAACTACTGAATTACAATTTAATTAATTCTAAAATGTCTGTGTGGAGAGTCTTGGATTTATTTGGCATTCTTCCTGATGTCCCAAAATGTATTTCCAAAATTTTCGTGCACTTCAAAAATGCACTTAATCAGCTCAGAAAGCCCAAATTAGCGCAATTACAAATTTCCGACCAAATTAAGCACAATTCGGAAAACGGGGAAATAACAAACAATTAAACACAATTCCCTGGTCTATTTAAGTGCAATAAACTAAATATAATTCAAGAAATAAAGACTCATCAGTCCACTTCGTCAACTTTGTCCTCTTCGTCCACTTCGTCCACTTCTTCCACTTCGTCTACCTTGTCCACTTTGTCCTCTTCGTCAATTTCTTCCACTTACTCCCCTTCCTCCACTTCGTCCACTTCCTCCACTCCCTCCACTTCCTCCAATTCCTCCACTTCCTCCACTTCACAAAACTCCGTCAACTTCGTCCACTTAGTCCACTTCCTCCACTTCCTCCACTTCCTCTACTTCGTCAACTTGGTCCACTTCGTCCAATTCTTCAACTTCGTCAACTTCGTCCACTTCCTCCACTTCCTTCAGTTCGTCCACTTCGTCAACTTCGTCCACTTACCCCACTTACTCCACTTCGTCCACCTCGTCCACTTCGTCCACTTCGTCCACTTCCACCACATCATCCACTTCGTCAACTTCGTCCACTTAGTCCACTTCCTCCACATCCTCCACTTCGTTAACTTCGTCCACTTCGTCCACTTTGTCCACTTCGTTCAATTCGTCCACTTCGTCAACTTCGTCAACTTCGTCCACTTCTTCAACTTCGTCAACTTCCTCCACTTCCTCCCCTTGCTCCCCTTCCTTCCCTTCCTCCACTTCCTCCACTTCCTCCACTTCGTCAATTTCGTCCACTTCCTCCACTTCGTCCACTTAGTCCACTTCCTCAACTTCGTCCACTTCCTCCATTTCGTCCACTTCCTCCACTTTCTCCACTTCGTCCACTTCATCCACTTTTTCGACTTCGTCAACTTCGTCCACTTCGTGAACTTCCTCCACTTCCTCCACTTCCTCCACTTTGTCAACTTCGTCCACTTCGTCCTCCTTGTCCACTTCGCCCACTTCGTCCACTTCGTCCACTTAGTCCACTACGTCCACTTCGTCAACTTAGTCCACTTCCTCAACTTCCTCCACTGCCTCCATTTCGTCCACTTCATCCACTTCGTCCACGTCGTCCACTTCCTCAACTTCGTCCACTTCATCCACTTCGTCAACTTCGTCCACTTCGTCCACTTCGTCAACTTCCTCCACTTCGTCCACTTTGTCCACTTTGTCCACTTAGTCCACTTCCTCCACTTCCTCCACTTCGTCCACTTCGTCCACTTTGTCGACTTAGTCCACTTCGTTAACTTCGTGCACTTTTTTCCACTTCGTCCACTTCGTCCACTTCGTCAACTTCGTCCACTTCTTCAACTTCGTCAACTTCGTCCACTTCGTCAACTTCCTCCACTTCCTCCCCTTCCTCCCCTTCCTCCACTTCCTCCACTTCCTCCACTTGGTCAATTTCGTCCACTTCCTCCACTTCCTCCACTTCGTCCACTTACTCCACTTCCTCAACTTCGTCCACTTCCTCCATTTCGTCCACTTCCTCCACTTGGTCCACTTCGTCCACTTCGTCCACTTCATCAACTTCGTCCACTTCGTCAACTTTGTCTACTTCATCCACTTCGTTAACTTCGTCCACTTCGTCAACTTCGTCCTGTTAGAGCACTTCTCCCACTTCGTCAACTTCGTCCACTTTGTCCTCTTCGTCCACTTCGTCAACTTCGTCAACTATCTCCACTTCGTCCACTTCGTCCACCTCATACGCTTTGTCCACTTTGTCTACTTCGTCCACTTCGTCCACTTCGTCCACTTCATCAACTTCGTCCACTTCGTTCGTCCACTTCGTCCACCTCATACGCTTTGTCCACTTTGTCTACTTCGTCCACTTCGTCCACTTCATCAACTTCGTCTACTTCGTTCGTCCACTTCGTCAACTTTGTCTACTTCATCCACTTCGTTAACTTCGTCCACTTCGTCAACTTCGTCCACTTAGAGCACTTCTCCCACTTCGTCAACTTGGTCCACTTTGTCCTCTTCGTCCACTTCGTCAACTTTCTCCACTTCGTCCACCCCGTACACTTTGTCCACTTTGTCTACTTCGTCCACTTCGTCCACTTCGTCCACTTCGTCCACTTCATACACTTCGTCCACTTCTTCAACTTCGTCAACCTCGACCACTTCGTCAACTTGATCCACTTCCTCCACGTCCTCCACTTCCACCACTTCGTCCACTTCGTCCATTTCGTCAACTTCCTCCACTTCGTCCACTTCGTCCTTTTTGTCCACTTCGTCCACTTCGTCAACTTCGTCCACTTCTTCAACATCGTCAACTTCGACCACTTCGGCAACTTCGTCCACTTCCTCCACGTCCTCCACTTCCACCACTTCGTCCACTTCGTCCACTTCGTCAAATTCGTCCACTTACTCCACTTCATCCACTTCGTCCACTTCGTCCCCTTCCTCCACTTCGTCCACTTCGTCCACTTCGTCAACTTCGTCCACTTCCACCACATCGTCCACTTCGTCAACTTCGTCCACTTAGTCCACTTCCTCCACTTCCTCCACATCCTCCACTTCATTAACTTCGTCCACTTCGTCCACTTTGTCCACTTCGTCCACTTCGTCAACTTCGTCCACTTCTTCAACTTCATCAACTTCGTCCACTTCGTCAACTTCCTCCACTTCCTCCCCTTCCTCCCCTTCCTCCCCTGCCTCCACTTCCTCCACTTCCTCCACTTTGTCAATTTCGTCCACTTCCTCCACTTCGTCCACTTAGTCCACTTCCTCAACTTCGTCCACTTCCTCCATTTCGTCCACTTCCTCCACTCTCTCCACTTCGTCCACTGCATCCACTTTTTCGACTTCGTCAACTTCGTCCACTTCGTCAACTTCGTCCACTTCGTCCACTTCGTCCACTTCGTCCACTTCGTCAACTTCGTCCACTTCGTACTCTTGGACCACTTCGTCAACTTCGTCCACTTAGTCTACTACGTCAACTTCCTCAACTTAGTCCACTTCCTCAACCTCCTCCACTGCCTCCATTTCGTCCACTTCATCCACTTCGTCCACGTCGTCCACTTCCTAAACTTCGTCCACTTCGTCCACTTCGTTCACTTCGTCCACTTCGTCCACTTCGTCAACTTCCTCCACTTCCTCCACTTCGTCCACTTCGTCAACTTCGTCAACTTCGTCCACTTCGTCCACTTCGTCCACTTCGTCCACTTTGTCAACTTTGTCCTCTTCGTCCACTTCGTCAACTTCGTCCACTTCTTCCACTTCGTCTACCTCGTCCACTTCGTCCTCTTCGTCAATTTCTTCCACTTACTCCCCTTCCTCCACTTCGTCCACTTCCTCCACTCTCTCCACTTCCTCCACTTCCTCCACTTCCTCCACTTCGTCAACTCCATCAACTTCATCCACTTAGTCCACTTCCTCCACTTCCTCCACTTCCTCTACTTCATCAACTTGGTCCACTTCGTCCAATTCTTCAACTTCGTCAACTTCGTCCACTTCCTCCACTTCCTTCAGTTCGTCCACTTCGTCAACTTCGTCCACTTACTCCACTTACTCCACTTCGTCCACCTCGTCCACTTCGTCCACTTCGTCCACTTCCACCACATCATCCACTTCGTCAACTTCGTCCACTTAGTCCACTTCCTCCACATCCTCCACTTCGTTAACTTCGTCCACTTTGTCCACTTCGTCCAATTCGTCCACTTCGTCAACTTCGTCAACTTCGTCCACTTCTTCAACTTCGTCCACTTCCTCCACTTCCTCCACTTCGTCCACTTCGTCCACTGCGTCCACTTTGTCCACTTAGTCCACTTCGTTAACTTCGTCCACTTTTTTCCACTTCGTCCACTTCGTCCACTTCGTCCACTTCGTCAACTTCGTCCACTTCTTCAACTTCATCAACTTCGTCCACTTCGTCAACTTCCTCCACTTCCTCCCCTTCCTCCCCTTCCTCCCCTGCCTCCACTTCCTCCACTTCCTCCACTTTGTCAATTTCGTCCACTTCCTCCACTTCGTCCACTTAGTCCACTTCCTCAACTTCGTCCACTTCCTCCATTTCGTCCACTTCCTCCACTCTCTCCACTTCGTCCACTGCATCCACTTTTTCGACTTCGTCAACTTCGTCCACTTCGTCAACTTCGTCCACTTCGTCCACTTCGTCCACTTCGTCCACTTCGTCAACTTCGTCCACTTCGTACTCTTGGACCACTTCGTCAACTTCGTCCATTTAGTCTACTACGTCAACTTCCTCAACTTAGTCCACTTCCTCAACCTCCTCCACTGCCTCCATTTCGTCCACTTCATCCACTTCGTCCACGTCGTCCACTTCCTAAACTTCGTCCACTTCGTCCACTTCGTTCACTTCGTCCACTTCGTCCACTTCGTCAACTTCCTCCACTTCCTCCACTTCGTCCACTTCGTCAACTTCGTCAACTTCGTCCACTTCGTCCACTTCGTCCACTTCGTCCACTTCGTCCACTTTGTCAACTTTGTCCTCTTCGTCCACTTCGTCAACTTCGTCCACTTCTTCCACTTCGTCTACCTCGTCCACTTCGTCCTCTTCGTCAATTTCTTCCACTTACTCCCCTTCCTCCACTTCGTCCACTTCCTCCACTCTCTCCACTTCCTCCACTTCCTCCACTTCCTCCACTTCGTCAACTCCATCAACTTCATCCACTTAGTCCACTTCCTCCACTTCCTCCACTTCCTCTACTTCATCAACTTGGTCCACTTCGTCCAATTCTTCAACTTCGTCAACTTCGTCCACTTCCTCCACTTCCTTCAGTTCGTCCACTTCGTCAACTTCGTCCACTTACTCCACTTACTCCACTTCGTCCACCTCGTCCACTTCGTCCACTTCGTCCACTTCGTCCACTTCCACCACATCATCCACTTCGTCAACTTCGTCCACTTAGTCCACTTCCTCCACATCCTCCACTTCGTTAACTTCGTCCACTTTGTCCACTTCGTCCAATTCGTCCACTTCGTCAACTTCGTCCACTTCTTCAACTTCGTCCACTTCCTCCACTTCCTCCACTTCGTCCACTTCGTCCACTGCGTCCACTTTGTCCACTTAGTCCACTTCGTTAACTTCGTCCACTTTTTTCCACTTCGTCCACTTCGTCCACTTCGTCCACTTCGTCAACTTCGTCCACTTCTTCAACTTCGTCAACTTCGTCCACTTCGTCAACTTCCTCCACTTCCTCCCCTTCCTCCCCTTCCTCCACTTCCTCCACTTCCTCCACTTGGTCAATTTCGTCCACTTCCTCCACTTCCTCCACTTCGTCCACTTACTCCACTTCCTCAACTTCGTCCACTTCCTCCATTTCGTCCACTTCCTCCACTTGGTCCACTTCGTCCACTTCATCAACTTCGTCCACTTCGTCAACTTTGTCTACATCATCCACTTCGTTAACTTCGTCCACTTCGTCAACTTCGTTCTGTTAGAGCACTTCTCCCACTTCGTCAACTTCGTCCACTTTGTCCTCTTCGTCCACTTCGTCAACTTCGTCAACTTTCTCCACTTCGTCCACTTCGTCCACTTCGTCCACCTCATACGCTTTTTCCACTTTGTCTACTTCGTCCACTTCGTCCACTTCATCAACTTCGTCCACTTCGTTCGTCCACTTCGTTCGTCCACTTCGTCAACTTTGTCTACTTCATCCACTTCGTTCACTTCGTCAACTTTCTCCACTTCGTCCACTTCGTCCACCTCATACGCTTTGTCCACTTTGTCTACTTCGTCCACTTCATCCACTTCGTCCACTTCATCAACTTCGTCCACTTCGTCAACTTTGTCTACTTCATCCACTTCGTTAACTTCGTCCACTTCGTCAACTTCGTCCACTTAGAGCACTTCTCCCACTTCGTCAACTTCGTCCACTTTGTCCTCTTCGTCCACTTCGTCAACTTTCTCCACTTCGTCCACTTCGTCCACCTCGTACACTTTGTCCACTTTGTCTACTTCGTCCACTTCGTCCACTTCGTCCACTTCGTCCACTTCATACACTTCGTCCACTTCTTCAACTTCGTCAACCTCGACCACTTCGTCAACTTGATCCACTTCCTCCACGTCCTCCACTTCCACCACTTCGTCCACTTCGTCCATTTCGTCAACTTCCTCCACTTCGTCCACTTCGTCCTTTTTGTCCACTTCGTCCACTTCGTCCACTTCGTCAACTTCGTCCACTTCTTCAACATCGTCAACTTCGACCACTTCGGCAACTTTGTCCACTTCCTCCACGTCCTCCACTTCCACCACTTCGTCCACTTCGTCCACTTCGTCAAATTCGTCCACTTACTCCACTTCGTCCACTTCGTCCACTTCGTCCCCTTCCTCCACTTCGTCCACTTCGTCAACTTCGTCCACTTCCACCACATCGTCCACTTCGTCAACTTCGTCCACTTAGTCCACTTCCTCCACTTCCTCCATTTCGTCCACTTCCTCCACTTGGTCCACTTCGTCCACTTCGTCCACTTCATCAACTTCGTCCACTTCGTCAACTTTGTCTACTTTATCCACTTCGTTAACTTCGTCCACTTCGTCAACTTCGTCCACTTTGTCCTCTTCGTCCACTTCGTCAACTTCGTCAACTATCTCCACTTCGTCCACTTCGTCCACCTCATACGCTTTGTCCACTTTGTCTACTTCGTCCACTTCGTCCACTTCATCAACTTCGTCCACTTCGTTCGTCCACTTCGTCCACCTCATACGCTTTGTCCACTTTGTCTACTTCGTCCACTTCGTCCACTTCATCAACTTCGTCCACTTCGTTCGTCCACTTCGTCAACTTTGTCTACTTCATCCACTTCGTTAACTTCGTCCACTTCGTCAACTTCGTCCACTTAGAGCACTTCTCCCACTTCGTCAACTTGGTCCACTTTGTCCTCTTCGTCCACTTCGTCAACTTTCTCCACTTCGTCCACCTCGTACCCTTTGTCCACTTTGTCTACTTCGTCCACTTCGTCCACTTCGTCCACTTCATACACTTCGTCCACTTCTTCAACTTCGTCAACCTCGACCACTTCGTCAACTTGATCCACTTCCTCCACGTCCTCCACTTCCACCACTTCGTCCACTTCGTCCATTTCGTCAACTTCCTCCACTTCGTCCACTTCGTCCTTTTGTCCACTTCGTCCACTTCGTCCACTTCGTCAACTTCGTCCACTTCTTCAACATCGTCAACTTCGACCACTTCGGCAACTTCCTCCACTTCCTCCACGTCCTCCACTTCCACCACTTCGTCCACTTCGTCCACTTCGTCAAATTCGTCCACTTACTCCACTTCGTCCACTTCGTCCACTTCGTCCCCTTCCTCCACTTCGTCCACTTCGTCAACTTCGTCCACTTCCACCACATCGTCCACTTCGTCAACTTCGTCCACTTAGTCCACTTCCTCCACTTCCTCCACATCCTCCACTTCATTAACTTCGTCCACTTCGTCCACTTTGTCCACTTCGTCCACTTCGTCAACTTCGTCCACTTCTTCAACTTCATCAACTTCGTCCACTTCGTCAACTTCCTCCACTTCCTCCCCTTCCTCCCCTTCCTCCCCTTCCTCCACTTCCTCCACTTCCTCCACTTTGTCAATTTCGTCCACTTCCTCCACTTAGTCCACTTCCTCAACTTCGTCCACTTCCTCCATTTCGTCCACTTCCTCCACTCTCTCCACTTCGTCCACTGCATCCACTTTTTCGACTTCGTCAACTTCGTCCACTTCGTCAACTTCCTCCACTTCGTCCACTTCGTCCCCTTCGTCAACTTCGTCCACTTCGTACTCTTGGACCACTTCGTCAACTTCGTCCACTTAGTCTACTACGTCAACTTCCTCAACTTAGTCCACTTCCTCAACCTCCTCCACTGCCTCCATTTCGTCCACTTCATCCACTTCGTCCACGTCGTCCACTTCCTAAACTTCGTCCACTTCATCCACTTCGTTCACTTCGTCCACTTCGTCCACTTCGTCAACTTCCTCCACTTCCTCCACTTCGTCCACTTCGTCAACTTCGTCAACTTCGTCCACTTCGTCCACTTCGTCCACTGATGGACAAATTTGTAAGCACCAAAATATGATGTCACAAACTTGTTTCACAATCGGCAAGTATGACCGAATCGTTTCAAGTAATAAACTTGGTAAGACCAAGTATCGTTCTCCCAAAGGACTCACGGCCTAGTTTAGTTATGTGATTTGTTGATTAGCTAAGACTTAAGAACACAATAATTGAAGTTTAATATGCAAAGACGAAAATTAAATATGTATGCATGAATTGATCAATGACAAAGACAAAAGATAAACACTTTCAAGGAAATATATGAATGAATATGTTGTTGGGGGTCAATTTCATCTCATCCACTCTCATATATTTTAGGAATTCAACATTCAAATCATCATTGTTAATGCCACTCTCTAATGTACCATTCTAGATGGCTTCTCCCTAATCAAATAGTTCATACAATTCCTAGCATTCCTAATGATTAGTTCATGAGTGCAGGAGCTTAAAGGCAACCAATATAATATTGTCAGTATAATATTGGGAGAAATTCCCCGGATCTAGATTTCCCCGTACGTGTCCGTATCAACAAAACCAATCATGCATTAGAATGAGTTAAACAATGCAAGCATTGAGCAAAGAGGAAAAACCCTAACTAATGATGAAAGAAAGCATATGTCTTAATTCAAAGATGTACTCAACAAATCCATATATGAGAGCTTCAAGAGATTACTTTGATTCCCCAACAAACATACAAGGTTTAGTTCACCATATTCATGGTGAACCTAGATGAATAACAATGAAAGTATGAAAGAATAAACCCAATAAAGTGGAAGAGGTAGCCTTAGCATCCAAGATCCTCCTTCAAAGGAGTGAAAGAGAGAGTGTTTGCCTCGTTTATGCCAAAGATGCCTAACTATAGGACGTGCAAGCCCTTATATACTAATCTAGAGTTACAAAAGATTACAAAAGTCCAAGCCCAAAAAGTGCCGCTCAGCGGTATTTACCGCTCAGCGGTGATTGCGCGTCTTCTTTCTTCCCCTCAGCGGCCATTTTGCCCCTCAGCGGTTCCAACGTCACCTCTTGAGTGCCGCTCAGCGGTAGTTTGCCGCTGAGCGGTGCCTTCGACTTCTCCTTTTTGCACTCTTTCTTGTCTTTTCTAATGTCCTCTCTCTTATTCTTCACTTCTTTCACCAAATTCACCTCAAAACCTGCACAAGAACACTTAAATCAAGCATAAACCTGTCCAGCTCTCTTATTTCTGAAAATATAAACAAAAGGCATGATTTCAAGCTAGTTTCTAAGTCTAAAGGTTGCTTTTAGTATCAACTTTAAGCATGAAAATAATAGTTTTTCAACTGTTATCACAACCCCAAACTTAGAACTTTGCTTGTCCTCAAGCAAATAAAATGTAACTCCATCTCCAACCAATTCATATGATGGTTCACTCATTCAAAATCCTCTTTTCAAGATAAGTAATAACTTCACTCAAACTTAAGACCAAGAGTTCAATCAAGATGTGCACATGCTTTAATGTTCACAAAGTCATTTAAATTCCAACAAATGCTATTTTTCATGAATGATCAATCAATTAAGCATGGATGTTCATGTGCTTATGGAATATTTCCTCACTAGGTAAAGTGTTTCACTCAACACACAAGTGTATAAGAGGTAAAGTGTTTCACTCATTCACTCCACTATTACAATGTCACATGAATTAACTTTGCCTTTCATTTTACCACAATCAAAAACATTCACAAGCATGCATCATCACAAGGACTTTTCAATGGCTTATAAGGTGGCTGGGCTAACAAGAAAATTGGTTTTTCTGGATCACAAAATCCTTGAGTTAAGAGAATCATAACAACACAATCATCTTATTCTTTCCCAACTTTCTTTTGCCTTTGCTTTTGCATTTGCATTGAGCTTTGCTTCTTTTTCTTTTCTTTTCTTTGCATATTCTTACTTTTTAGCTGTTAGCTCAATGCTTTTTCCTTTTTCATGTTTCCCCAATAACCCCAAACTTGAACATTTAACAATACCACACAAGATCTTCTACTTAACTCAAGGTAAAGATTTTCAATCAAGGGTGTTCAGTGTATATTTAAGGCTAAGGGTTCAAAGGATAGAACACAACGTGTTCTCTTTTAGAAGGCTAACTTTATGAATTTGGCCAATAAAAAGGGTTTCAAAAACACGGCCTTTGATCATATGATGCAAAACAAGCAATTGATTCAATCATAGAAAACCTGGGCACAGTCATTCATGCTTTCAAAGTAATAGCATTCAACAATAACAACTCTGGAGCTCAAAACCTCACATATAAGCTCATTCACATTTGACATACACATCCTGCTTAATTTCACAATCACAATCATGATACCCTGCATTTGTTCACAAAGCTTGTGAATCACCTGTATAAGCATTTTAATGTGTACATCATCTCAACATTAATCAATCAATAAGCATCATTCAATCATTACTTATCACACAATCACAGTTAATAGCAAACCATCATAAGGAACCAGGTGTTCAATAGAGTACATCAAACCCTAATCTAAAAACAAAAACAAATAAGTTCAGAAAACTTAAACCACAAAAGCATAATCATATGATAGCATTCTTCAGTAAATGCTATCTCAGCTCCTCATCAGTCCGAGCTCTCTATATCTTCCTCTTCCTCTTCATCATCATCTTCATCAAATGCATCCTCCTCCTCAGCTTCATCTTCATCCATGTCTCGGGCTGAAGCTTCAGCTGCTTCAGCTCCTCCATGCCATGGTTCTTCTGGCCAAGCTACCACATTATGGAATTCATCCATAGTCCACCTGTGTGCTGGAGGGGTATCATACATCCCCACTATCATCTCAGCCGTGGCCACCTGCCCTCTGTGGATGGACTGCAACTGAGCACCTATAAGAGACATATACATGTCCCTCATCTGGAATGGTTCTGCCTCATGAGTATCGGCAGAAGTCCTGCTCTGTGCTGGCCTTCTCTCTCTACGAGCCTGGCGTGGTGGCACTGGCTGGGCTGCCTCCTCACCTCCACAGTACTGTCTGTAATAGGCCTCATCTATAGCTTTTCTTGGCCTCTCAAATGGTGGAACAGAAGTGTCCACCCCAGCTAGCTTGCAAAGGTGAGTGATCAAAGAAGGATGTCCCAGTGGTGCTTTGTTGTTTGAGGTGTTAGCACACACACTAATCTCATCAGCTATCACCTGCCCAATATTAACATTCAAGTTTCTGATAGCACAGTAGATGAAGAGTGCCCTGCTGAGAGTAATATCTGACACATGTGAACATGGCTGAATGTTGGCATGAGAAAATGCCATCCAATACTTTGCACGAGGAGTCAAATCTGTCCTCCTAATATTAACCACTGAGCCAGATCTATTCCTTTGGAAGTGTCCTCCAGGTATGCACAATACTCTCTCAACATCCTCAAAGTCAGCACCTTCCTCCATGCTAAGAGCAAACTGGCATTGCTCACCAGCCCACACAGTATCCAGAAAGTTATTGATGGAGTCAGGATCATACCTGATAGCATGGCCTCTAACATAGCCCAAATAATTCTCAGCTGGATAATCACCAATCTTCTTTGCATTGGTGTAGAATTCCTTCACCACAGCTATGTTGGCAAGTGCTGGATAAGTGGCTAGCTTTCCCCAATCATTCCCTAACACTTGCTCTCCAAATTGAGGAGCAAAGTTAGGTATCATTCCAACCTTTCTCTCCATTAGAAGTCTCCTGTCCTGAACCACCCTAAAGTGCTTCTCATGTTTCCTAGAGAGGAACCTGCCATTATGGGGCTGCTCTGGTTCCTTTTCCTTTCTCTTGGTTGCCATGGTTTTCAATCTCTTTCCTGAAGAGGATGCCATTCCTGCATTCAAACATAAATCCAAAACCACAGAACATGATGTTAATCATTAGTAAACATAGAACATAACTCCTGTCGAAGCTAAACCACCGCTGAGGGCCAGAATTTCCCCTCAGCGCCACCAGTGCCACATTCAAACACGCAACAAACCAGAAAAAAACAAATCTGGCAGAGTGCCGCTCAGCGGTAATTTACCCCTCAGCGGTAACTCTGCAGATTTTTGAAAAATCAGTTTTAAAGCTTCCCTAACTCCACCCAAATGCAATTTTCAGTTTTCCAGTTCATAATCATGCAGTTTAATCGGTTCAAACATCAAATATATCATCAAATCATGCATAGAAATCAAAACCCCTAAATATTCATGCTTTGACAATCACATTCAAATTCAAGAACCCTAGAATGAACAAAATGCATTTTACTTACTTGGGTGGAGATACTAGATGCAATGAGAATGCCTTCAAACTAGAATGCTCTCTTCCAACCCCAAACTTTGATGGCACACTAGTGAAAAAGTGAATAGAAGAGAGATTTTCTTAAGAGGGAAGAGTGAAAAGATGTGGAAAACCTAGGAGAAGGTGTGTGGAAGTGTTTGTGCAGAGAGAAGTCTGGAAATAAACCCTAAAACGCAGCTTGGGGTATAAAAATACCCTAATGGGCTCGGGTCCCGCTAAGGGGAACTAAAGCCCAGTCTGCGAGAGTACTGCTCAGCGGTAAAATACCGCTCAGCGGCACTTTCGTGATGTGCTCCTCTCCTTCTTTTCTTGACCTACGTGCCTTCCCTACATGTCCCTCATAGGTTCCCTGCAATTCAATGTTAAAAATGCTTATGCAAATCCTAACTAAAATAAACAAACAAAAACAATCAATCAACTGGGTTGCCTCCCAGGTAGCGCTTGTTTAATGTCACGAGCCTGACCCAAATTCCACCAGCACCCATTAGTAGATGCAAAATTTTCTTACCAACACCCATCAGCAGGTGTTACAAACCTAGCATCCTTCAGTAGATGCTTAACCACCTAGCATCCTTCAGTAGATGCTGGATCCAACAAAAATAATTACAGAATAATATCCACAATTTAAAAGTTACAAAACCAAATCAAAAGTTTTTAAATCCACTGGGTTGCCTCCCAGCAAGCGCTCTTTTAACGTCATTAGCTTGACCCAGTAAAGCTCATGTTCCTTCTTCTTTTTCTTCTTTCTACTGAACTTCTTCAAAAATTTGATCAAACCAGGAACCTGTTGCAATGTCTCAATCATAGGAACTTTAATCTCCAATTTCTTGAAGATTTCCATAAAGCACTTGAATTTCTTTTCCTTCCTATGATTCTTCTTTAGATGAGGATGTGATTTTTCATATGATTTCTTCTTCTTTCCTCTCATCTTCTTTTTCTTACGCTTTCTCTCCCCAAATTTTCTCTTTTTCTTTTCTTTTATTTTTTTCTTCCCTTCTCTTCTTCTCCTCAACTTCTTTATTTTCACACAAATTTTCTTTCTCTCTTCTCTCTCAACCACTTCTTTTTCTTTTTCTTCATCTTTATCTTTCTCACTCAACTCTTCTTTCTCTTTTCTCTCTACCCTTTCCTCATCTTCCTCTAATTTTTCCTCATCAAGAATCTTGTTACTTTCAGTGATAATGACTTGCCCTTCCTCCTTAAGGTTAACTTCAGTATTAACATCATCATTCAATCTCTGACTGATGTAATGAAGTTGCATCTCCATTCTTTTAAATGATTCTTCAATGCTTTTCTGAGTAGAGTCGGAATTTTTCAAAAATCGTTAAAGGGTGTCCTCCAACCTATCCAAACTTCCTGATAGAAAGGGTTGTTGCTGCCATTGTTGTTGTGGTTGGTTCTCAAATTGTCCAGCAGCTTGCCAAAATTGGCTTTGATCCATGCTTGAGTGAGGTTCCCACCATTGGTTGAGATTACTTTGGTAGAATTGAGTGCCCATATAGTTAAATTCTTGACCGAATTGCATTCTGCAGACATTAGGCACAAAACCCTAAAAACAATTGTTAGCACAAACAGATAGAGAAAGAAAAAAAAAATCAAAGGATATAATTGAAAAGATAAGAAGATAGGAAATAAAAACAGAAAAATAAAAACAGAAAAATAAAATAAAATAAAAACAGAAAAATAAAATAAAATAAAATAAAAACAGAAAATAAAATAAAATAAAATAAAAACTAATCTAATCAAATAAAATAAAATCAAATCAAATAAAAACCGAAAAATAAAAAACAAAAAATAAAAATAGAAAACAGAAAAACAGAAAACAGAAAAATAAAATAAAATCAAATAAAATACAAACTGAAAAATATAAACAGAAAAATAAAATAAAATTAAAAAAATTCGAAATTTAAATTAAAAATAAAAAAAATAAGTCAAAGATAATCAATAATCACACAAATTAACCAGTTAAACCACGAATCCCCGGCAACGGCGCCAAAAACTTGATGGACAAATTTGTAAGCACCAAAATATGATGTCACAAACTTGTTTCACAATCGGCAAGTATGACCGAATCGTTTCAAGTAATAAACTTGGTAAGACCAAGTATCGTTCTCCCAAAGGACTCACGGCCTAGTTTAGTTATGTGATTTGTTGATTAGCTAAGACTTAAGAACACAATAATTGAAGTTTAATATGCAAAGACGAAAATTAAATATGTATGCATGAATTGATCAATGACAAAGACAAAAGATAAACACTTTCAAGGAAATATATGAATGAATATGTTGTTGGGGGTCAATTTCATCTCATCCACTCTCATATATTTAAGGAATTCAACATTCAAATCATCATTGTTAATGCCACTCTCTAATGTACCATTCTAGATGGCTTCTCCCTAATCAAATAGTTCATACAATTCCTAGCATTCCTAATGATTAGTTCATGAGTGCAGGAGCTTAAAGGCAACCAATATAATATTGTCAGTATAATATTGGGAGAAATTCCCCGGATCTAGATTTCCCCGTACGTGTCCGTATCAACAAAACCAATAATCATGCATTAGAATGAGTTAAACAATGCAAGCATTGAGCAAAGAGGAAAAACCCTAACTAATGATGAAAGAAAGCATATGTCTTAATTCAAAGATGTACTCAACAAATCCATATATGAGAGCTTCAAGAGATTACTTTGATTCCCCAACAAACATACAAGGTTTAGTTCACCATATTCATGGTGAACCTAGATGAATAACAATGAAAGTATGAAAGAATAAACCCAATAAAGTGGAAGAGGTAGCCTTAGCATCCAAGATCCTCCTTCAAAGGAGTGAAAGAGAGAGTGTTTGCCTCGTTTCTGCCAAAGATGCCTAACTATAGGACGTGCAAGCCCTTATATACTAATCTAGAGTTACAAAAGATTACAAAAGTCCAAGCCCAAAAAGTGCCGCTCAGCGGTATTTACCGCTCAGCGGTGATTGCGCGTCTTCTTTCTTCCCCTCAGCGGCCATTTTGCCCCTCAGCGGTTCCAACGTCACCTCTTGAGTGCCGCTCAGCGGTAGTTTGCCGCTGAGCGGTGCCTTCGACTTCTCCTTTTTGCACCCTTTCTTGTCTTTTCTAATGTCCTCTCTCTTATTCTTCACTTCTTTCACCAAATTCACCTCAAAACCTGCACAAGAACACTTAAATCAAGCATAAACCTGTCCAGCTCTCTTATTTCTGAAAATATAAACAAAAGGCATGATTTCAAGCTAGTTTCTAAGTCTAAAGGTTGCTTTTAGTATCAACTTTAAGCATGAAAATAACAGTTTTTCAACTGTTATCATCCACTTCGTCCACTTTGTCAACTTTGTCCTCTTCGTCCACTTCGTCAACTTCGTCCACTTCTTCCACTTCGTCTACCTCGTCCACTTCGTCCTCTTCGTCAATTTCTTCCACTTACTCCCCTTCCTCCACTTCGTCCACTTCCTCCACTCTCTCCACTTCCTCCACTTCCTCCACTTCGTCAACTCCATCAACTTCATCCACTTAGTCCACTTCCTCCACTTCCTCCACTTCCTCTACTTCATCAACTTGGTCCACTTCGTCCAATTCTTCAACTTCGTCAACTTCGTCCACTTCGTCCACTTCCTCCACTTCCTTCAGTTCGTCCACTTCGTCAACTTCGTCCACTTACTCCACTTACTCCACTTCGTCCACCTCGTCCACTTCGTCCACTTCGTCCACTTCGTCCACTTCCACCACATCATCCACTTCGTCAACTTCGTCCACTTAGTCCACTTCCTCCACATCCTCCACTTCGTTAACTTCGTCCACTTTGTCCACTTCGTCCACTTCGTCAACTTCGTCAACTTCGTCCACTTCTTCAACTTCGTCCACTTCCTCCACTTCCTCCACTTCGTCCACTTCGTCCACTGCGTCCACTTTGTCCACTTAGTCCACTTCGTTAACTTCGTCCACTTTTTCCACTTCGTCCACTTTGTCCACTTCGTCCACTTCGTCCACTTCTTCAACTTCGTCAACTTCGTCCACTTCGTCAACTTCCTCCACTTCCTCCCCTTCCTCCCCTTCCTCCACTTCCTCCACTTCCTCCACTTGGTCAATTTCGTTCACTTCCTCCACTTCCTCCACTTCGTCCACTTACTCCACTTCCTCAACTACGTCCACTTCCTCCATTTCGTCCACTTCCTCCACTTGGTCCACTTCGTCCACTTTGTCCACTTCATCAACTTCGTCCACTTCGTTCGTCAACTTTGTGTACTTCGTCCACTTCTTTAACTTCGTCCCACTTCGTCAACTTCGTCCACTTTGTCCTCTTCGTCCACTTCGTCCACTTCGTCAACTTCGTTAACTTTCTCCACTTCGTCCTCCTCGTACACTTCGTCCAGTTTGTCTACTTCGTCCACTTCGTCTAATTCATCCTCTTCGTCCACTTCATCAACTTCGTCCACTTCTTCAACTTCATCAACTTCGTCCACTTCGTCAACTTCCTCCACTTCCTCCCCTTCCTCCCCTTCCTCCCCTTCCTCCACTTCCTCCACTTCCTCCACTTTGTCAATTTCGTCCACTTCCTCCACTTCGTCCACTTAGTCCACTTCCTCAACTTCGTCCACTTCCTCCATTTCGTCCACTTCCTCCATTTCGTCCACTTCCTCCACTCTCTCCACTTCGTCCACTGCATCCACTTTTTCGACTTCGTCAACTTCGTCCACTTCGTCAACTTCCTCCACTTCGTCCACTTCGTCCACTTCGTCAACTTCGTCCACTTCGTACTCTTGGACCACTTCGTCCACTTCGTCAACTTCGTCCACTTAGTCTACTACGTCAACTTCCTCAACTTAGTCCACTTCCTCAACCTCCTCCACTGCCTCCATTTCGTCCACTTCATCCACTTCGTCCACGTCGTCCACTTCCTAAACTTCGTCCACTTCGTCCACTTCGTTCACTTCGTCCACTTCGTCAACTTCCTCCACTTCCTCCACTTCGTCCACTTCGTCAACTTCGTCAACTTCGTCCACTTCGTCCACTTCGTCCACTTCGTCCACTTCGTCCACTTCGTCCATGATGAGAGGGTCGCACCTTCCACAAAAGTTGTTTGCAGATATTAATGCAGTACAGTGCTAGGAAGTGACTCCTAGGTCGTCTCTCAAGGACCAAATGTGATTCGAGACTTAGGTCAAACACGAAGTGGGGGGGGGGTTTTGAAAGTGTTTTTGTGATTCGAAAATGATGTAAATTAAGACTGGAAATTAAATACAACTGAATATAATTGACGGTATTCAAGTGCATAAAAACACTAAACTGAACACAGCAACAGATAAATATCCCAACACAATTTCATGCTATTAAAATGCAACACTTAATTAAAAAGATGACAAACAATTCCACATATAATGTAAAATATCCTAAGGCAAAAGAAATAAGAAAAGATAAATTTTTTTTTACCATTTCACGTGACTCATGTGCTCTCCTTAATCAACAAAATGAATAAAAACATTCACCGCTTGAGCATTTTCCCAGGCCGTGAATCAAAGCGAATGGAGCACCTCTTCTTCTTGGACGCAATGTGAATCAGCCGTGGCAAGCACCTCACAAACGTGACACCACTCTGCTGGACCGAAATCCTTTTCTTCATCCTAATTGATTAAACCCTCTTCCTTCACGTGAATCAAGGTTCCACTTTTGCTTTCTAAATGGCAGCTGTAATCAAGACCGTGTGCTCTCTTCTTCTAGGCCGTTCCATTTCTCTGAATAAAAATAAATTCTCCAAATGAAAAACACTGCACCCTTCTTCAAGTAAGAACACAAAACTTCTTCTCTCAACTCAACCACCGTACAAGATGATAACAGTTGAAAAACTGTTATTTTCATGCTTAAAGTTGATACTAAAAGCAACCTTTAGACTTAGAAACTAGCTTGAAATCATGCCTTTTGTTTATATTTTCAGAAATAAGAGAGCTGGACAGGTTTATGCTTGATTTAAGTGTTTTTGTGCAGGTTTTGAGGTGAATTTGGTGAAAGAAGTGAAGAATAAGAGAGAGGACATTAGAAAAGACAAGAAAGAGTGCAAAAAGGAGAAGTCGAAGGCACCGCTCAGCGGCAAACTACCGCTGAGCGGCACTAAAGAGGTGACGTTGGAACCGCTGAGGGGCAAATGGCCGCTAAGGGGAAGAAAGAAGACGCGTAACCACCGCTGAGCGGTAAATAGCGCTGAGCGGCACTTTTCGGGCTTGGGCTTTTGTAATCTTTTGTAACTCTAGATTAGTATATAAGGGCTTGCACGTCCTTTAGTTAGGGATCTTTGGCAGAAACGAGGCAAACACTCTCTCTTTCACCCCTTTGAAGGAGGATCTTGGATGCTCAGGCTACCTCTTCACCTTTATTGGGTTTATTCTTTCATACTTTCATTGTTATTCATCTAGGTTCACCATGAATATGGTGAACTAAACCTTGTATGTTTGTTGGGGAATCAATGTAATCTCTTGAAGCTCTCATATATGGATTTGTTGAATACATCTTTGAATTAAGACATATGCTTTCTTTTCATCATTAGTTAGGGTTTTTCCTCTTTGCTCAATGCTTGCATTGTTTAACTCATTCTAATGCATGATTATTGGTTTTGTTGATACGGACACGTACGGGGAAATCTAGATCCGGGGAATTTCTCCCAATATTTTACTGACAACATTATATTGGTTGCCTTAAGCTCCTGCACTCATGAACTAATCATTAGGAATGCTAGGAATTGTATGAACTATTTGATTAGGGAGAAGCCATCTAGAATGGTACATTAGAGAGTGGCATTAACAATGATGATTTGAAAGAGGAATTCCTAAAATATATGAGAGTGGATGAGATGAAATTGACCCCCAACAACATATTCATTCATTTAATCCATTGAAAGTGTTTATCTTATGTCTTTGCCATTGATCAATTCATGCATACATGTTTATTTTCGTCTTGCATATTAAAATTTCAATTATTGTTTTCTTAAGTCTTAGCTAATCAAGAAATCACATAACTAAACTAGGCCGTGAGTCCTTTGGGAAGAACGATACTTGGTCTTACCAAGTTTTATTACTTGAACGATTCGGTCATACTTGCCGATTGTGAAACAAGTTTGTGACATCATATTTTGGTGCTTACAAATTTGACCATCAAGTTTTTGGCGCCGTTGCCGGGGATTCGTGGTTTAACTGGTTAATTTGTGTGATTATTGATTATCTTTGACTTATTTTTTTTATTTTTAATTTAAATTTCGAATTTTTTTTTTTTAATTTTATTTTATTTTTCTGTTTATATTTTTCAGTTTGTATTTTATTTGATTTTATTTTATTTTTCTGTTTTCTGTTTTTCTGTTTTCTGTTTTTCTGTTTTCTATTTTTATTTTCTGTTTTTTATTTTTCGGTCTGTTTTTCTGTTTTCTGTTTTTCTGTTTTCTATTTTTATTTTCTGTTTTTTATTTTTCGGTTTTTATTTGATTTGATTTTTTTTTAGGTTAGATTTTATTTTTATCTTTTTAGATTAGATTTTATTTTAAATTTCGAATTTTTATTTTATTTTATTTTTCTGTTTTTATTTTTCGTTTTGTATTTTATTTGATTTTATTTTATTTTATTTTTTCTGTTTTCTGTTTTTTATTTTTCGTTTTTTTTATTTTATTTTTTTTAGATTAGATTTTATTTTATTTTATTAGATTTTATTTTTTTAGGTTAGATTTTACTTTATTCTTATTTTATCTTTTAGGTTAGATTAGATTTTATTTTATTTTATCTTTTAGGTTAGGTTAGATTTTATTTTATCTTTTTAGATTAGGTTAGATTTTATTTTATTTTATTTTATTTTATTCTATCTTATTCTATCTTATCTTCTGAATCTTTTATCTTTTGAATCTATATCTTCTTCTCTATCTTTTTGTGCTAACAATTGTTTTTAGGGTTTTGTGCCTAATGTCTGCAGAATGCAATTTGGTCAAGAGTTTAACTATAGGGGCACTCAATTCTACCAAAGTAATCTCAACCAATGGTGGGAACCTCACTCAAGCATGGATCAAAGCCAATTTTGGCAAGCTGCTGGACAATTTGAGAACCAACCACAACAACAATGGCAGCAAAAATCCTCTCTATCAGAAAGTTTGGAGGACACCCTTCAACGATTTTTGAAAAGTTCCGACTCTACTCAGAAAAGCATTGAAGAATCATGTAAAAGGATGGAGATGCACTTTCGTTACATTAGTCAGAGATTGGATGATGAGGTTAATACTGAAGTTAACCTTAAGGAGGAAGGGCAAACCAATGTCACTGAAAGTGACAAGATTCTTGATGAGAAAAAAATAGAGGGAGATGCGGAAAAGATAGAGAGAAAAGAGAAAGAAGAGTTGAGTGAGAAAAATAAAGATGAAGAAAAAGAGAAAGAAGTGGTTGAGAGAGAAGAGAGAAAGAAAATTTGTGTGAAGATAAAGAAGTTGAGGAGAAAAAGAGAAAGGAAGAAAAAAATAAAAGAAGAGAAAAAGAGAAAATTTAGGGAGAGAAAAAGGAAGAAAAAGAAGATGAGAGGAAAGAAGAAGAAATCACATGAAAAATCACATCCTCATCTAAAGAAGAATCATAGGAAGGAAAAGAAGTTCAAGTGCTTTATGGAAATCTTCAAGAAATTGGAGATTAAAGTTCCTATGATTGAGACACTGCAACAGGTTCCTGGTTTGATCAAATTTCTGAAGAAGTTCAGTAGAAAGAAGAAAAAGAAGAAGGAACTTGAACTTTATTGGGTCAAGCTAATGACGTTAAAAGAGCGCTTGCTGGGAGGCAACCCAGTGATTGACAAACTTTTGATTTTGATTTTGGTTTTGTAATTTTTAAGTTGTGGACTTTATTTTGTAATTATTTTGGAGATAGCATCTACTGAAGGATGCTAGGTGGTTAAGTATCTACTGAAGGATACTATATTTGTAACACCTACTGATGGGTGTTGGTAAGTAATTTTGCACCTACTGATGGGTGCTGGTAAGTTTGAAACACCTACTGATGAGTGTTGGTGGATTTTGGGTCAGGCTCGTGACGTTAAACAAGCGCTACCTGGGAGGCAACCCAGTTGATTGATTGTTTTCTGTTTGTCTATTTTAGTTAGGGTTTGCATAAGCATTTTTAACATTGAATTGCAGGGAACCTATGAGGGGTATGCTAGGAAGGCACGTAGGTCAAGAAAAGAAGGAGAAGGGCACATCACGAAAGTGCCGCTGAGCGGCATTTACCGCTGAGCGGTACTAACGCAGATGGGCTTAAGTTCCCCTTAGCGGAACCCGAGCCCATTGGGGTATTTTTAAACCCTAAGCTGCGCGTTTTTACACTCTTTCAAGTTCTTCTCTGCATAAACACTTCCACACCTCTTCTCCTAGGTTTTCCACATCTTTCTACTCTTCCCTCTTTAGAAGATTTCTCTTCCACTCACTTTTATACTAGTGTGCCATCAAAGTTTGGGGTTGGAAGAGAGCATTCTAGTTTGGAAGCATTCTCATATCATCTAGCATCTCCACCCAAGTAAGTAAAATGCATTTTGTTCATTCTAGGGTTCTTGAATTTGAATGTGATTGTCAAAGCATGAATACTTAGGGGTTTTAGTTTCTATGCATGATTTGATGATATATTTGATGTTGGAACCGATTAAACTGCTTGATTATGAACTGGAAAACTGAAAATTGCATTTGGGTGGAGTTAGGACTGTTTTAAAAAGAGATTTGCAAAAATCTGCAGATCACCGCTGAGCGGCATTTACCGCTGAGCGGCACTCTGCCAGATTTGTTTTTCTGGTTTATTGCATGTTTGAATGTGGCACTGGTGGCGCTGAGGGGAAATTCTGGCCCTCAGCGGTGGTTTAGCTTCGAAAGGAGTTGTGTTCTGAGTTTACTAATGATTAACATCATGTTCTGTGGTTTTGGATTTATGTTTGAATGCAGGAATGGCATCCTCTTCAGGAAAGAGATTGAAAACCATGGCAACCAAGAGAAAGGAAAAGGAACCAGAGCAGCCCCATAATGGCAGGTTCCTCTCTAGGAAACATGAGAAGCACTTTAGGGTGGTTCAGGACAGGAGACTTCTAATGGAGAGAAAGGTTGGAATGATACCTAACTTTGCTTCTCAATTTGGAGAGCAAGTGTTAGGGAATGATTGGGGGAAGCTAGCCACTTATCCATCACCTGCCAACATAGCTGTGGTGAAAGAATTCTACACCAATGCAAAGAAGATTGGTGATTATCCAGCTGAGAATTATTTAGGCTATGTTAGAGGCCATGCTATCAGGTATGATCCTGACTCCATAAATAACTTTCTGGATACTGTGTGGGCTGGTGAGCAATGCCAGTTTGCTCTTAGCATGGAGGAAGGTGCTGATTATGAGGATGTGGAGAGAGTATTGTGTATACCTGGAGGACACTTCCAAAGGAATAGATCTGGCTCAGTGGTTAACATTAGGAGGACAGATTTGACTCCTCTTGCAAAGTATTGGATGGCATTTTCTCATGCCAACATTCAGCCATGTTCACATGTGTCAGATATTACTCTCAGCAGGGCACTCTTCATCTACTGTGCTATCAGAAACTTGAATGTTAATATTGGGCAGGTGATAGCTGATGAGATTAGTGTGTGTGCTAACACCTCAAACAACAAAGCACCACTAGGACATCCTTCTTTGATCACTCACCTTTGCAAGCTAGCTGGGGTGGACACTTCTGTTCCACCATTTGAGAGGCCAAGAAAAGCTATAGATGAGGCCTATTACAGACAGTACTGTGGAGGTGAGGAGGCAGCCCAGCCAGTGCCACCACGCCAGGCTCGTAGAGAGAGAAGGCCAGCACAGAGCAGGACTTCTGCTGATACTCATGAGGCAGAACCATTCCAGATGAGGGACATGTATATGTCTCTTATAGGTGCTCAGTTGCAGTCCATCCACAGAGGGCAGGTGGCCACGGCTGAGATGATAGTGGGGATGTATGATACCCCTCCAGCACACAGGTGGACTATGGATGAATTCCATAATGTGGTAGCTTGGCCAGAAGAACCAGTATATGGAGGAGCTGGAGCAGCTGAAGCTTCAGCCAGAGATATGGAGGAAGATGAAGCAGAGGAGGAGGACGCATTTGATGAAGATGATGATGAAGAGGAAGAGGAAGATACAGAGAGCTCGGACTGATGAGGAGCTGAGATAGCATTTACTGATGAATGCTATCATATGATTATGCTTTTGTGGTTTAAGTTTTCTGAACTTATTTGTTTTTGTTTTTAGATTAGGGTTTGATGTACTCTATTGAACACCTGGTTTCTTATGATGGTTTGCTATTAACTGTGATTGTGTGATAAGTAATGCTTGATGATGCTTATTGATTGATTGATGTTGAGATGATGTGCACATTAAAATGCTTATACAGGTGATTCACAAGCTTTGTGAACAAATGCATAATATCATGATTGTGATTGTGAAATTAAGCAGGATGTGCATGTCAAATGTGAATGAGCTTATATGTGAGGTTTTGAGCTCCAGAGTTGTTATTGTTGAATGCTATTACTTTGAAAGCATGAATGATTTTGCCCAGGTTTTCTATGATTGAATCAATTGCTTGTTTTGCATCATATGATCAAAGGCCGTGTTTTTGAAACCCTTTTTATTGGCCAAATTCATAAAGTTAGCCTTCTAAAAGAGAACACGTTGTGTTCTATCCTTTGAACCCTTAGCCTTAAATATACACTGAACACCCTTGATTGAAAATCTTTACCTTGAGTTAAGTAGAAGATCTTGTGTGGTATTGTTAAATGTTCAAGTTTGGGGTTATTGGGGAAACATGAAAAAGGAAAAAGCATTGAGCTAACAGCTAAAAAGTAAGAATATGCAAAGAAAAGAAAAGAAAAAGAAGCAAAGCTCAATGCAAATGCAAAAGCAAAGGCAAAAGAAAGTTGGGAATGAATAAGAAGATTGTGTTGTTATGATTCTCTTAACTCAAGGATTTTGTGATCCAGAAAAACCAATTTTCTTGTTAGCCCAGCCACATTATAAGCCATTGAAAAGTCCTTGTGATGATGCATGCTTGTGAATGTATTTGATTGTGGTTAAATGAAAGGAAAAGTTGATTCATGTGACATTGTGATAGTGGAGTGAATGAGTGAAACACTTTACCTCTTATACACTTGTGTGTTGAGTGAAACACTTTACCTAGTGAGGAAATATTCCATAAGCACATGAACATCCATGCTTAATTGATTGATCATTCATGAAAAATAGCATTTGTTGGAATTTAAATGACTTTGTGAACACTAAAGCATGTGCACATCTTGAATTAACTCTTGGTCATAAGTTTGAGTGAAGTTATTACTTATCTTGAAAAGAGGATTTTGAATGAGTAAACCATCATATGAATTGGTTGGAGATGGAGTTACATTTTATTTGCTTGAGGACAAGCAAAGTTCTAAGTTTGGGGTTGTGATAACAGTTGAAAAACTGTTATTTTCATGCTTAAAGTTGATACTAAAAGCAACCTTTAGACTTAGAAACTAGCTTGAAATCATGCCTTTTGTTTATATTTTCAGAAATAAGAGAGCTGGACAGGTTTATGCTTGATTTAAGTGTTTTTGTGCAGGTTTTGAGGTGAATTTGGTGAAAGAAGTGAAGAATAAGAGAGAGGACATTAGAAAAGACAAGAAAGAGTGCAAAAAGGAGAAGTCGAAGGCACCGCTCAGCGGCAAACTACCGCTGAGCGGCACTAAAGAGGTGACGTTGGAACCGCTGAGGGGCAAATGGCCGCTAAGGGGAAGAAAGAAGACGCGTAACCACCGCTGAGCGGTAAATAGCGCTGAGCGGCACTTTTCGGGCTTGGGCTTTTGTAATCTTTTGTAACTCTAGATTAGTATATAAGGGCTTGCACGTCCTTTAGTTAGGGATCTTTGGCAGAAACGAGGCAAACACTCTCTCTTTCACCCCTTTGAAGGAGGATCTTGGATGCTCAGGCTACCTCTTCACCTTTATTGGGTTTATTCTTTCATACTTTCATTGTTATTCATCTAGGTTCACCATGAATATGGTGAACTAAACCTTGTATGTTTGTTGGGGAATCAATGTAATCTCTTGAAGCTCTCATATATGGATTTTTTGAATACATCTTTGAATTAAGACATATGCTTTCTTTTCATCATTAGTTAGGGTTTTTCCTCTTTGCTCAATGCTTGCATTGTTTAACTCATTCTAATGCATGATTATTGGTTTTGTTGATACGGACACGTACGGGGAAATCTAGATCCGGGGAATTTCTCCCAATATTTTACTGACAACATTATATTGGTTGCCTTAAGCTCCTGCACTCATGAACTAATCATTAGGAATGCTAGGAATTGTATGAACTATTTGATTAGGGAGAAGCCATCTAGAATGGTACATTAGAGAGTGGCATTAACAATGATGATTTGAAAGAGGAATTCCTAAAATATATGAGAGTGGATGAGATGAAATTGACCCCCAACAACATATTCATTCATTTAATCCATTGAAAGTGTTTATCTTATGTCTTTGCCATTGATCAATTCATGCATACATGTTTATTTTCGTCTTGCATATTAAAATTTCAATTATTGTTTTCTTAAGTCTTAGCTAATCAAGAAATCACATAACTAAACTAGGCCGTGAGTCCTTTGGGAAGAACGATACTTGGTCTTACCAAGTTTTATTACTTGAACGATTCGGTCATACTTGCCGATTGTGAAACAAGTTTGTGACATCATATTTTGGTGCTTACAAATTTGACCATCACAAGACTTATTCAACTCTGAATCACGGCATCTCAACGCTTCTCTCTTCTTCTCCCTTGCAAATGAACGAGTTCCCTTCTCGGTGGCTGCTCCAACACATCACCTTGCTGCAGTCCAAAAGCAAGTGAATCAGCTGTGTGCTTCCTATTTAACTCCTCATTCTTCCAGCTACTATTCCCGTACGCTCCCTGCTGCCAACAACCGTGAGCTGTGTGCTCCCTTCAGCATCAGCGCGTGCACCCCATTCCAACCATCAACGTTCCTTTCTTTTCCAATCCTACTGCACCGCTTCTACCAAAGCTAAATGTGACTTCTCCCTGCCGTGACAGCACCTCCTACCTTGCTTGCATCCCAGCCTTCAACCGTGTGCTTCTTCCTTTTTCATTTAATAAAAATTGTTCAAGAAAAAAAAACAAATGAAGATGGCGGCTGCTGCCTCCTCTTCTTCTAATTTAAAAATCCGTAACAGCATCAAGCACAGTGCATAAAAACATTCCCCCGTAACTGGTTGGCGGCTAGCTCTTCTAAGGGCCGTGTGTCCTTTGTTTTAGGGTAGGGTCCACACAAATAAAACCCTAGGGTGCCAAGTCATTAATTTCTAATTTTGGGTCTAATCTAATTTACCAAAAATTGACCCAAAATATAAAAGTTGATACGAAAAAAAAAAAATTCTAAACTACTGAATTACATTTTAATTAATTCAACAATGTCTGTCTGGAGAGTCTTCAATTTATTTGTCACTCTTCCTGATGTCCCAAAATGTATTTCCGAAATTTTCCTGCACTTCAAAATTACACTTAATTAGCTCAGAAAACCCAAATTAGCACAATTACAAATTTCCGACCAAATTAAGCAAAATTCGGAAAACGAGGAAATAACAAACAATTAAACACAATTCCCTGGTTTATTTAAGTGCAATAAACTAAATATAATTCAAGAATTAACGACTCATCAAAATAGACCACACTTAGTCTTTTGCACTCCTGGGCAAAACCAAGACGAAAACCAGGGAACTACTCAAACATCAGGGAGGTGACACAGACTTGACAGACAGACAACAAAAACTCCAAAACAGGAACAGAAAAAGAATTACACAGTTCTCCAGGAATCTGGACCAAGAAAGAAGTAGACAATATCCAACACATAATCAATCAGAGAAAGCAGATACTCATGAAATCATCCAAGCATTTCAAGACATGGCAAAATGATCAGTCAACTCAAGAGGTGAATCAAAAGCAACAAAAACTCACAGATGCACTATCAGTGTTTCTCTCAAGTGTCTAGGGTAAACAATGTCAACTCAATGCACTCAAAAAAAAAAAAAAAAAAAAAGCAAACACAAACAAACTTGGCAAGCCTCTAATATCAACACTCAAAACATATGCATGTTCAAATCAAAAGGTCTTTTATGGGTGAAATGGGGCCAAGGACAAGGGAGGATAAATATGGATGAGAAGCTACAAACCAAAAGAAATAGAGGAGAAATGGGGAACAAGTGTAAACACAGTCAACTCACACCCAAAACCTCTAATTCAATCCTCTTCTTGACTCCATTATTCACAAAATATTTTTTTTTTCTTTTTTTTTTCATTTTTTTTTTCTATATTTTTTTTCCATCCTGTCTCTTTTCTTTTCTCTCTGTTTAGGAGACAACTATAAGAGACAAGATACACAACATATTTACAAACATAAAACAAGAAGAGGAACCAACCAGCCAACTCATCAAAAACCCCAAGGAGACCACACTTGTTCCCAAAACACTTCCACAGCTCCAAAATTCCCTAAGGTTAAGGTAATCATGGTTTTTTCACTTAGGGTTAGTGTATGAGCATTCGAAATAAAGAAATGGGGGAAAGTATAGGCTCAAAAAGGGTTTTCAAAGGATTAGAACAAGGTAAGCTTATTTGGCTAGAGAGGCTCAAGAACAAAACTGCCTTTATCACTTCCAAACATGCATATCGATCAAGAATTATCAACAAGAGTCAAGCCAAGGCATATGTGCAAGCAGTCAAGAGACATATCACACACAAAAAAGAACATAAAGTGGCTCAAATCTCACACAGGGTAATTTATGTCACAATCAAATCAACCTCTCAAACATCATAATCATCTTCCCAAGCAGAGAAAAGCAAGGATTTCAAACAAATCAGAGTATCAATGAAGTGAAAGACACATCTACAACCTAATCAAAGTCCAAAAATCAAGAGAAACATGTAAAACTGTACACAAGACACGACAAAAATAACCTAGAAAAGAAAAAATTTAACCAAGAAAACAAAAACTAACAAAGAAAAATCAGAATCTCCCCCAATAGACCACACTTAAACTACACAGTGTCCTCAATGTGTCATAAGCATAAGATCAGAAATCATAACAGTCAACAGATCATGGACAAGTGCAATAAAAGTAGGGAAAGGGGGAGAAGAGAGAAAGAAAACTCCCCTGATCATGGTGGCAGTTGCCAATTTTGGACTTGCAGGGGGATGTCTTCCGCCATTGGATCCAGCCAGGAAGTTTTGAGGAAGAATTGCTTCATCCTCCAGATTTGATCAAGCAGGGAAATATCATCCACAGCTGGATCTAAGAAGAAGTGATTGTTGATGAGCGGGTTCAGCTGGTGCCTATTGATGTTGAAACTAGTGTGTATGTAAGCACCTTTTCCTTCCACTGTGGGTGCATGTTGGTCAAATTCATGTGTACCTCCTGCAACATGGTTAGTGCAATGTGGCTCCAAAGAAATGACATGTAGAGGTACAACACCTAATCCCAATTTATCAGACTGAACCTCAGATACATCCTCAGAACATGAATCAATTTCAAAATCACAAGCAATATCAACTACAGACTCAGATTCATGTTCAATGCATGGAGAATAAACATTCGGATGCGATAGCAAAAATTGGTTCTCATCATGCATATAGGGAAAATTAAAATCAGACTCAACAACAATACAATCATCAACATAATCCTCAACAACATAATCATCAACATAATCAAATTGAGGTATGTTTACCTCCTCTTCCTTGAAGATTGCTAAAGTGTGGGAAGATGAAGGTGGTCTACCTGGTTCAGGGTTACTGCTTATTTCTGCCTGCTCCTCAAAATACTCATCACTCTCCTCAGGTGCAAGAGTAGGGACATAGGATGATGGGAAAGTAGATGGCACAATAGTAAGTTCATGACTCTTCTCCCCATCTTCTATGTTGATGCCACTATCATCATCATCTGGAATCTGAACAGTCTGAAATGGTAACTCTGAATCTTGAGACTGTTCCTCAGTGAGTTGAGTGGCCATCTGCCCTATCTGATCAGTCATACTCTGAATGGCAGCTCCTATTTCTTGCTGGAACTGCATGTTCTCTTGCCTAAACTGAAGGTTCTGCATGGTCATCTGCTCCAACAACTCCTGCAATGTAGGCTCAGAAGTAGAAGGCTGAGGAGCTGTTTCGGCAGAAGCATCATATTGCTGACTCTGATATTGCTGGACTGGTGGAGGCATGAAGGTACTCTGGAATGGTGGTTCTTGATATTGATGTTGTGGAGCATTGTACCATCCCAAGGTAGGGTCATTCCATCCAAGACCGTTGTCGTATCCATCTTGCACATGGGAGAATTTACTCAGAAATTTATGCTCAAGATCTTCCCATCTGGTAATGGATCCTGGAGGAAGAGAGTCTTTCCAATCTTTTCGTGCTCTTTCTAATGAGTGCGGGAATGCTCTTAAGAAAACTAGATCGTCCGGGACATTTGGAAGTTTCATTAAAGAGCAAATTCGATAAAACCTATCCAAATGTTCATGCGGGCATTCACCTGCAAGACCATAAAACTTGGGCAACAAATTCATCAGTCCAGTGGTGAGAACTAAATGATCACCATCCTCATTAGGTGGAACCGGCTCCCAAAGAGAGCTCTCAGAAATTTGAGGATGAGCCACATTGTTCTCAGCATAAAAATCAGCAGAATTACAATCAGAGTAACATGCAGAAGGAGAATCATGATCAGAGGCACTAGCAAAATAAGCAGTATTCACAAAATCAAAATAGGTAGACATGGAAAAAGAAGAATACTAAAAATCACGAAACTAATAAAACACAACACATTTATACATGCAACACACACACACAAAACAGAACATCACATCACATCACAACACAAGACAAAACACAACACACACAAACACAACAAAAACCTAAGACCGAACCATTGGTCCCCGGCAACGGCGCCATTTTGATGAGAGGGTCGCACCTCCCACAAAAGTTGTTTGCAGATATTAATGCAGTACAGTGCTAGGAAGTGACTCCTAGGTCGTCTCTCAAGGACCAAATGTGATTCGAGACTTAGGTCAAACACGAAGTGGGGGGGGGGGTTTTGAAAGTGTTTTTGTGATTCGAAAATGATGTAAATTAAGACTGGAAATTAAATACAACTGAATATAATTGACGGTATTCAAGTGCATAAAAACACTAAACTGAACACAGCAACAGATAAATATCCCAACACAATTTCATGCTATTAAAATGCAACACTTAATTAAAAAGATGACAAACAATTCCACATATAATGTAAAATATCCTAAGGCAAAAGAAATAAGAAAAGATAATTTTTTTTTTACCATTTCACGTGACTCATGTGCTCTCCTTAATCAACAAAATGAATAAAAACATTCACCGCTTGAGCATTTTCCCAGGCCGTGAATCAAAGCGAATGGAGCACCTCTTCTTCTTGGACGCAATGTGAATCAGCCGTGGCAAGCACCTCACAAACGTGACACCACTCTGCTGGACCGAAATCCTTTTCTTCATCCTAATTGATTAAACCCTCTTCCTTCACGTGAATCAAGGTTCCACTTTTGCTTTCTAAATGGCAGCTGTAATCAAGACCGTGTGCTCTCTTCTTCTAGGCCGTTCCATTTCTCTGAATAAAAATAAATTCTCCAAATGAAAAACACTGCACCCTTCTTCAAGTAAGAACACAAAACTTCTTCTCTCAACTCAACCACCGTACAAGACTTATTCAACTCTGAATCACGGCATCTCAACGCTTCTCTCTTCTTCTCCCTTGCAAATGAACGAGTTCCCTTCTCGGTGGCTGCTCCAACACATCACCTTGCTGCAGTCCAAAAGCAAGTGAATCAGCTGTGTGCTTCCTATTTAACTCCTCATTCTTCCAGCTACTATTCCCGTACGCTCCCTGCTGCCAACAACCGTGAGCTGTGTGCTCCCTTCAGCATCAGCGCGTGCACCCCATTCCAACCATCAACGTTCCTTTCTTTTCCAATCCTACTGCACCGCTTCTACCAAAGCTAAATGTGACTTCTCCCTGCCGTGACAGCACCTCCTACCTTGCTTGCATCCCAGCCTTCAACCGTGTGCTTCTTCCTTTTTCATTTAATAAAAATTGTTCAAGAAAAAAAAACAAATGAAGATGGTGGCTGATGAGAGGGTCGCACCTCCCACAAAAGTTATGCATAAAAGAATGCAGTATAGACTAGGAAGTGACTCCTAGGTCGTCTCTCAAGGACCAAATGTGGTTCGAGGCTTAGGTCAAACACGTAGTGGGGGGGGTGTGTGAATATTTTTTTTTTTTTGAGAGTGCAAGTGAACTAAATTAAAACACGAACATAAACACGGATGTAAACACAGATATAAACACATAATTAAAATGGTTAGTCTCTTAAGCTAACATTGTAACTAAAATATCACAACCACGAAAAATAGAGAACGTCAAAATGAAAATCGCTTTAACCAAATTAAAAGTGCAACATTGAGCTAAACAATTTAAATGCACATCGAGAACGGAAACCAATTGAAATGAATGTGTAAAGAACACATAAAAGTAAATGCGTGAAGAAGTAAAAAAATAAAACTTTCTATCCTTCAACGTGTCTCATCACCACACAATGCTTCACATTTACGTGGACACACCTTACTTCTAGATTGAAAAAAAACGTGAACACTTAAGGAATCAAAATGAGTGGCAGCAAATTAAATAAACTAAAACTACTCCACATGGCAGCTGCACCGTGAGTGCATTTCTCAATAAAAGAAAATAAAATGCATCCTAAAGCTAATAAATGAAGTGCTAGGTTGGTCTTCTTTCAAGACACCTCCATCACGTGAAAAGTATAAATAAAAGGACACATGAATAGTAATGGAATGGATTAGAATAATGGATAGTTAATGATGAACATTGAAAAACGCGAATGATGATTCATAGCAAACAACTTCAAAACCGGTCAATGCTTTTGGTATTTCAAAAATTGGAATATAAAATTCATTCTCATCCAAGCATAACTACAATAAACGAAAACCCTTTCGGGGGCTACTCCCCTCCTGATGTGCCAACTACTCTTTCTTCAAAGTGAAAGGAAAATGTGTGCTTCCAAAAAGAAAAGTGAATCAGCACCTTCACTTCTTCCAGCTATTCCGAATGAAATGAGCGTGCAGCATTCCAGCCATTCCAGCGTGCTTCTCTCCTTCTAGCCGTACCCCTCCATGTGCGTGGCTTTTTCTTTCTCCAACTCCTCCCCTACTTACTCTCGGTGGTTCCCTCTTTCTAGTGTGGCGGCTGGAGCTTCTCTCTGGATGACGCTACATGATGTCCATCCTAGGTTGCGGCTGGATCTGTGCTGGATGCACCCCCAAACTCTCAAGCACCACGTCTTCACAGCTGCTGGACCTGCTTGCTTCTGGACCGTGTGTTTTCTGCGTGCACCGCTGCTCTCCTTGCTGGACCGTGGACGTGGCAGCTGCTTCCAGATGTAACACTTCAATCTTCCAGAAAACTCCAGCCCAAAAGAGCGTGTCCGTGGCGTGATGTTGTTTCTTCAATTGAAAGCTGGATGTGCACCCTTGCTACTGGACACACCCCCAATTTTGCTGGACCGAGAGCTAGCAATTACCGTGTGCACCTCCCTTCCAACATGCACACCAATTTCCTTGTGCGTTTTCATCCGCGTGGTGTTGCTGGACGGGAGCTCCAAGGCTGGACCACTTCGTTTCTATGTGGGCCCTTCCATTTTGCTTCTTAAAATTCAAGAATTAAAGGACTTGGTTAAGAGTGTTGGGAGGTCTTAGCATCATCCAATGATCAATTCCAGCCACCACAATTACTAAACAACAAGCAAACAATGCAACAGATTAGAAATCACTCAAACAGCAAGCATTGGAATGACATAGGGGAGTAAAAAAAATACTGGGAACAACACAGAACGAATTTGAACAAAATAAAAACTATACGTGAAAATAGACATCCATACGAAACTATGAAAAAAAATTGCATGGAAAACGGATAAGAATTGAACTCAAACGAAGACACACAAGTTGACACAAACAGCAGTAATCACTGGACTGACATATGAGAGTAAAATAAATACTGGGAACAGCACAGAATGAATTTGAACAAAGTAAAAACTATATGTTAAAATAGACATCCAGACGAAACTATGAAAAAAAATTGCATGGAAAACGAATAAGAATTGAACTCAAACGAAGACACACAAGTTGACACAACATTCACGCGGCAGCCAGCGAAAATAAAAATGGCTAAGATGCATTGGCTCAATTGCCATTTCTCATTTAGCTTTCAAATGTCCCAAAAAGTTATCCAAAATTTTCCCGTAATTAATAATGCAAAATAATAAGCTCAGATAATTCAAATTAGTTAAAATAAGAATTTCCGATCAAATTAAGCACAATTAGGAAAAACAGGAAAATACCGGACGTTTAAGCATAATTCCCCAACTAATTCTAGCACATTAAACTAAGTGAAGTGAATAAAATATTGACTCATCAAAATAGACCACACTTAGTCTTTTGCACTCCTGGGCAAAATCAAGACGCAGATCAAGGAATAGTTCAAAGGACTTTTAGGAAGGTGACACAGACTCAGCATACAGAAAACAAAGACTAACAAGGACAGAAACAGAATTTACACAGTCCTCAAGAAATCTGGACGGAGAAAAGAAGTAGACAATTCCAACACAGAATGAATCAGAGAAAGCAGATACTCATGAAATCATCCAAGCAATTCAAGACATGGCAAAATGATCAATCAGCTCAAGAGGTGAATCAAAAGTAACAAAACCTCACAGATGCACTATCAGTGTTTCTCTCAAGTGTTTAAGGTAAATCCATGTCACTCAATGCACTCAAAAAAGCAATCACAAACAGACTTGGCAAGCCTCTAATATCAACACTCAAGCACATACGCATGTTCAAATCAAAAGGTCTTTTCATGGTTGTAATGGGGCCAAGGACAAGGGAGGATATATCTGGATAAGAAGCTACAACCCATAAGGAACAAAGGAGCAATGGGGAACAAGTGTAAATACATTCAAACACACCCACGACCTTTAATTCCATCCTCTTCTAGACTCCATTATTCACAATTTTTCACATTTTTTTTTTATATTTTTCTCCTCTTCTTTTTTTTTTCATCTTGTCTCTTTTCTTTTCTCTCTTTTCAAAACAAAACTGTAAAAGACAAGATACACATATATTTACCAAACATAAAACAAGAAGAGGAACCAACTAGCCAATTCATTAGAATTCCCAAGGAGACCACACTTGTTCCCAAAACACTTCCAAAGCTCCAAAATTCCCTAAGGTTAAGGTAATCATTGTTTTTCACTGAGGGCTAGTGTATGAGCTTCAAAACAAAGAAATGGGGGAAAGTATAGGCTCAAAAGGGATTATCAAAGGATCAAAACAAGGTAAGCTTATTTGGCTAGAGAGGCTCAAGAACAAAATTGCCTTTATCACTTCCAAACATGCATATCAATCAAGAATTATCAACAAGAGTCAAGCCAAGGCATATGTGCAAGCAGTCAAGAGACATATCACACACAAGAAAGAACATAAAGTGGCTCAAATCTCACACAGGGTAATTTATGTCACAATCAAATCAACCTCTCAAACATCATAATCATCTTCCCAAGCAGAGAAAAGCAAGGATTTCAAACAAATCAGAGTATCAATGAAATGAAAGACACATCTACAACCTAATCAAAGTCCAGAAATCAAGAGAAACATGTAAAACTATACACAAGACACGACAAAAATAACCTAGAAAAGAAAAAATTTAACCAAGAAACAAAAACTAACAAAGAAAAATAAAAATCTCCCCCAATAGACCACACTTAAACTACACAGTGTCCTCAATGTGTCACAAACAATAAGATCAGAAATCAGAACAGTGAACAAATCATGGACAAGTGCAATAAAAGTACGGAAAGGGGGAGAAGAGAGAAAGAAAACTCCCCTGGTCATGGTGGCAGTTGCCAATTTTGGACTATCAGGGAGATGTCTTCCACCACAAGATCCAGCAAGGAAATTTTGAGGAAGAATTGCTTCATCCTCCAGATTTGATCTAGCAGGGAGATATCATCCACAGCTGGATCTAAGAAGCAAAGATTGTTGATGAGCAGGTTCAGCTGGTGCCTACTGATCTTGAAGCTTTTGTCAGTGTTAGCACCTTTATTTTCCACTGTGGGTGTTTGTCTATCAAATTCATGTGTACCTCCTGCAACATGGTTAGTGCAATGTGGCTCCAAAGAAATGACGTGCAGAGGTATAACACCCAATCCCAATTTATCAGACTGAACCTCAAATACATCCTCAGAACATGAATCAATTTCAAAATCACAAGCAATATCAACTACAGACTCAGATTCATGTTCAATGCATGGAGAATAAACATTCGGATGCGACAGCAAAAATTGGTTCTCATCATGCATAGAGGGAAAATTAAAATCAGACTCAACAACAATATAATCATCAGCATACCTCTCAACAACATAATCATCAATATAATCATCACTGACATAATCATACTGAGGTATGCTTACCTCCACTTCCCTGAAGATTGGAAGAGTGGTGGAAGCTGATGATGGTCTACCTTTCTCAAAAATGTTGCTCATATATGCCTGGTCCTCAAAATCTTTCTCGGTCTCCTCAGGTGCAAGAGTGGGACCATCTGAAGGTGGGAAAGTATGTCGCGCAGTAGTAAGCTCATGACTCTTCTCCCCATCTTCTATGTTGATGCCACTATCATCATCATCTGGAATCTGAACAGTCTGAAATGGTAACTCTGAATCTTGAGACTGTTCCTCAGTGAGTTGAGTGGCCATCTGCCCTATCTGATCAGTCATACTCTGAATGGCAGCTCCTATTTCTTGCTGGAACTGCATGTTCTCTTGCTGAAACTGAAGGTTCTGCATGGTCATCTGCTCCAACAACTCCTGCAATGTAAGCTCAGAAGTAGAAGGTTGAGGAGCTATCTGGGCAGACTCATAAAGTTGCAGCTGTTGTTGTTGCTGGACTGGCGGAGGCATACAAGCATTCTGAGATGGTGCTTCCTGATATTGCTGTGGAGCATCATACCATCCCAAGCTAGGGTCATTCCATCCAAGATCCTTGCTGTAACCATACTGAGCAGGGAAGAATTCATCCAAGAACCTATGTTCAAGATCTTCCCAAGAAGTGATGGATCCTGAAGGAAGACAATACAGCCAATCCCTTGCTGCTTCTTGTAATGAATGTGGGAATGCTCTTAAGAACATGTGATCAATCGGTACATGTGGAGGCTTCATTGAAGAGCAAATGCTGTGAAATTCCTCCAAATGTCTGTGTGGGCATTCACCTGCAAAACCATGAAACTTAGGCAGCAAATGTATCAGTCCAGTCTTGAGAACGCAATGAACATCATCCTCAGTAGGTGGAACCGATTCCCAAAGAGAACTCTCAGAAGTCGGACGATGAGCCATATTGTTCTCAACATACAAATCACCAGAATATGAATTACAATCAGAGTAACATGCAGAATGAGAAACATAATCAGAGGCACTAGCAAAACAAGCAGTATTCACGAAATCAGAATAGGTAGACATGGAAAAAGAAAAATACTACAAATTACGAAACAAATAAAACACAACACCTTTATACATGCAACACGCACACACAAAACAGAACATCACATCACATCACAACACAAGACAAAACACAACACGAACAAACACAACAAAAACCTAAGACTGAACCGTTGGTCCCCGGCAACGGCGCCATTTTGATGAGAGGGTCGCACCTCCCACAAAAGTTATGCATAAAAGAATGCAGTATAGACTAGGAAGTGACTCCTAGGTCGTCTCTCAAGGACCAAATGTGGTTCGAGGCTTAGGTCAAACACGTAGTGGGGGGGGTGTGTGAATATTTTTTTTTTTTGAGAGTGCAAGTGAACTAAATTAAAACACGAACATAAACACGGATGTAAACACAGATATAAACACATAATTAAAATGGTTAGTCTCTTAAGCTAACATTGTAACTAAAATATCACAACCACGAAAAATAGAGAACGTCAAAATGAAAATCGCTTTAACCAAATTAAAAGTGCAACATTGAGCTAAACAATTTAAATGCACATCGAGAACGGAAACCAATTGAAATGAATGTGTAAAGAACACATAAAAGTAAATGCGTGAAGAAGTAAAAAAATAAAACTTTCTATCCTTCAACGTGTCTCATCAGCACACAATGCTTCACATTTACGTGGACACACCTTACTTCTAGATTGAAAAAAAACGTGAACACTTAAGGAATCAAAATGAGTGGCAGCAAATTAAATAAACTAAAACTACTCCACATGGCAGCTGCACCGTGAGTGCATTTCTCAATAAAAGAAAATAAAATGCATCCTAAAGCTAATAAATGAAGTGCTAGGTTGGTCTTCTTTCAAGACACCTCCATCACGTGAAAAGTATAAATAAAAGGACACATGAATAGTAATGGAATGGATTAGAATAATGGATAGTTAATGATGAACATTGAAAAACGCGAATGATGATTCATAGCAAACAACTTCAAAACCGGTCAATGCTTTTGGTATTTCAAAAATTGGAATATAAAATTCATTCTCATCCAAACATAACTACAATAAACGAAAACCCTTTCGGGGGCTACTCCCCTCCTGATGTGCCAACTACTCTTTCTTCAAAGTGAAAGGAAAATGTGTGCTTCCAAAAAGAAAAAAGAAAAGTGAATCAGCACCTTCACTTCTTCCAGCTATTCCGAATGAAATGAGCGTGCAGCATTCCAGCCATTCCAGCGTGCTTCTCTCCTTCTAGCCGTACCCCTCCATGTGCGTGGCTTTTTCTTTCTCCAACTCCTCCCCTACTTACTCTCGGTGGTTCCCTCTTTCTAGTGTGGCGGCTGGAGCTTCTCTCTGGATGACGCTACATGATGTCCATCCTAGGTTGCGGCTGGATCTGTGCTGGATGCACCCCCAAACTCTCAAGCACCACGTCTTCACAGCTGCTGGACCTGCTTGCTTCTGGACCGTGTGTTTTCTGCGTGCACCGCTGCTCTCCTTGCTGGACCGTGGACGTGGCAGCTGCTTCCAGATGTAACACTTCAATCTTCCAGAAAACTCCAGCCCAAAAGAGCGTGTCCGTGGCGTGATGTTGTTTCTTCAATTGAAAGCTGGATGTGCACCCTTGCTACTGGACACACCCCCAATTTTGCTGGACCGAGAGCTAGCAATTACCGTGTGCACCTCCCTTCCAACATGCACACCAATTTCCTTGTGCGTTTTCATCCGCGTGGTGTTGCTGGACGGGAGCTCCAAGGCTGGACCACTTCGTTTCTATGTGGGCCCTTCCATTTTGCTTCTTAAAATTCAAGAATTAAAGGACTTGGTTAAGAGTGTTGGGAGGTCTTAGCATCATCCAATGATCAATTCCAGCCACCACAATTACTAAACAACAAGCAAACAATGCAACAGATTAGAAATCACTCAAACAGCAAGCATTGGAATGACATAGGGGAGTAAAAAAAATACTGGGAACAACACAGAACGAATTTGAACAAAATAAAAACTATACGTGAAAATAGACATCCATACGAAACTATGAAAAAAAATTGCATGGAAAACGGATAAGAATTGAACTCAAACGAAGACACACAAGTTGACACAAACAGCAGTAATCACTGGACTGACATATGAGAGTAAAATAAATACTGGGAACAGCACAGAACGAATTTGAACAAAATAAAAACTATATGTTAAAATAGACATCCAGACGAAACTATGAAAAAAAATTGCATGGAAAACGAATAAGAATTGAACTCAAACGAAGACACACAAGTTGACACAACATTCACGCGGCAGCCAGCGAAAATAAAAATGGCTAAGATGCATTGGCTCAATTGCCATTTCTCATTTAGCTTTCAAATGTCCCAAAAAGTTATCCAAAATTTTCCCGTAATTAATAATGCAAAATAATAAGCTCAGATAATTCAAATTAGTTAAAATAAGAATTTCCGATCAAATTAAGCACAATTAGGAAAAACAGGAAAATACCGGACGTTTAAGCATAATTCCCCAACTAATTCTAGCACATTAAACTAAGTGAAGTGAATAAAATATTGACTCATCAGCGGCTGCTGCCTCCTCTTCTTCTAATTTAAAAATCCGTAACAACATCAAGCACAGTGCATAAAAACATTCCCCCGTAACTGGTTGGCGGCTAGCTCTTCTAAGGGCCGTGTGTCCTTTGTTTTAGGGTAGGGTCCACACAAATAAAACCCTAGGGTGCCAAGTCATTAATTTCTAATTTTGTGTCTAATCTAATTTACCAAAAATTGACCCAAAATATAAAAGTTGATACGAAAAAAAAAATAAATTCTAAACTACTGAATTACATTTTAATTAATTCAACAATGTCTGTCTGGAGAGTCTTCAATTTATTTGGCACTCTTCCTGATGTCCCAAAATGTATTTCCGAAATTTTCCTGCACTTCAAAATTACACTTAATTAGCTCAGAAAACCCAAATTAGCACAATTACAAATTTCCGACCAAATTAAGCAAAATTCGGAAAACGAGGAAATAACAAACAATTAAACACAATTCCCTGGTTTATTTAAGTGCAATAAACTAAATATAATTAAAGAATTAACGACTCATCAGTCCACTTCGTCCACTTCGTCAACTTTGTCCTCTTCGTCCACTTCGTCAACTTCGTCCACTTCTTCCACTTCGTCTACCTCGTCCACTTCGTCCTCTTCGTCAATTTCTTCCACTTACTCCCCTTCCTCCACTTCGTCCACTTCCTCCACTCTCTCCACTTCCTCCACTTTCTCCACTTCGTCAACTCCATCAACTTCGTCCACTTAGTCCACTTCCTCCACTTCCTCCACTTCCTCTACTTCATCAACTTGGTCCACTTCGTCCAATTCTTCAACTTCGTCAACTTCGTCCACTTCGTCCACTTCCTCCACTTCCTTCAGTTCGTCCACTTCGTCAACTTCGTCCACTTACTCCACTTACTCCACTTACTCCACTTCGTCCACCTCGTCCACTTCGTCCACTTCGTCCACTTCGTCCACTTCGTCCACTTCGTCCACTTCCACCACATCATCCACTTCGTCAACTTCGTCCACTTAGTCCACTTCCTCCACATCCTCCACTTCGTTAACTTCGTCCACTTTGTCCACTTCGTCCAATTCGTCCACTTCGTCAACTTCGTGAACTTCGTCCACTTCTTCAACTTCGTCAACTTCGTCCACTTCGTCAACTTCCTTCACTTCTTCCCTTCCTCCCCTTCCTTCCCTTCCTCCACTTCCTCCACTTCCTCCACTTCGTCAATTTCGTCCACTTCCTCCACTTCGTCCACTTAGTCCACTTCCTCAACTTCGTCCACTTCCTCCATTTCGTCCACTTCCTCCACTTTCTCCACTTCGTCCACTGCATCCGCTTTTTCGACTTCGTCAACTTCGTCCACTTGGTCAACTTCCTCCACTTCCTCCACTTCGTCCACTTCGTCAACTTCGTCCACTTCGTACTCTTGGTCCATTTCGTCCAGTTCGTCCACTTCGTCCACTTAGTCTACTACGTCCACTTCCTCAACTTAGTCCACTTCCTCAACTTCCTCCACTGCCTCCATTTCGTCCACTTCATCCACTTCGTCCACGTCGTCCACTTCCTAAACTTCGTCCACTTCGTCAACTTCCTCCACTTCCTCCACTTCGTCCACTTCGTCAACTTCGTCAATGATGGACAAATTTATGAACACCAAAATATGATGTCACAAACTTGTTTTACTATCGGCAAGTATGACCGAATCGTTCAAGTAATAAACTTGGTAAGACCAAGTATCGTTCTTCCCAAAGGACTCACGGCCTAGTTTAGTTGTGTGGTTTGTTGATTAGCTAAGACTTAAAGACGAAATATTTGGATTATATTATGCAAAAGACGAAAATAAATATGTATGCATGAAGTTTTGATCAATGGCAAAAGCAAAAGATAAACACTTTCAATGAAATATATGTATGAATATGTTGTTGGGGGTCAATTTCATCTTATCCACTCTCATATATTTTCGGAATTTAACATTCAAATCATCATTGTTAATGCCACTCTCTAAAGTACCTTTCAAGAAGGCTTCTCCCTAATTACGAGTTCATACAATTCCTAGCATTCCTAATAATTAGTTCATCAAGTGCAGAAGCTTAACAACAACCAATATACTATTGGGAGAGATTCCCCGGATCTAGACTTCTCCGTACGTTCCCGTATCGACAAAACCAATAATCATGCATTGAATGAGTTAAACAACGCAAGCATTAAGCAAAGAGGAAAAACCCTAACTAATGATGAAAGAAAGCATAAGTCTTAAATAAAAGATGTAAAAACAAATTCCATATATGAGAGCTTCAAAAGATTACATTGATTCCCCAACAAACATACAAAGTTTAGTTCACCATGTTCATGGTGAACCTAGATGAATAACAATGAAAGAATGAAAGATAAAACCCTAGAAAGGTGAAGAGGAAGCCTGAGCATCCAAGATCCTCCTTCAAAGGGGTGGAAGAGAGAGCGTTTTCTTCGTTTCTGCCAAAGATACCTAACCCTAGGAAACCCTAAAGCTTATATATTATTCGTAAATTACAGAAAATTAGGTCCAAGCCCATAAAAGTGCCGCTCAGCGGTAAATGCGTGAGTCGTTTCTTCCCCTCAGCGGCCATTTTGCCCCTCAGCGGACCTCCCGTGACTTCCTGAGTGCCGCTCAGCGGTAAACTGCCGCTGAGCGGTGACTTCGGCTTCTCCTTTTGCACTTTTTGATGTCTTTTCTGATTTCATCTCTCTCCTTCTTCACTTCTTTTACCAAATTCACCTTAAAACCTGCACAAAAACACTGAAATCAAGCATAAACCTGTCCAGCTCTCTTATTTATGAAAATATGAAGAAAAGCATGATTTCAAGCTAGTTTCTAAGTATAAAGGTTGCTTTTAATATCAATTTTAAGCATGAAAATAACAGTTTTTCAACTGTTATCAGTCAACTTCGTCCACTTAGTCCACTTCCTCCACTTCGTCCACTTCGTCCACTTCGTCCACTTCGTCCACTTCGTCAACTTCGTCCACTTCGTCCACTTTATCCACTTCGTCCACTTTTTCCACTTCGTCCACTTTGTCCACTTCGTCCACTTCGTCCACTTCTTCAACTTCGTCAACTTCGTCCACTTCGTCAACTTCCTCCACTTCCTCCCCTTCCTCCCCTTCCTCCACTTCCTCCACTTGGTCAATTTCGTTCACTTCCTCCACTTCCTCCACTTCGTCCACTTACTCCACTTCCTCAACTACGTCCACTTCCTCCATTTCGTCCACTTCCTCCACTTGGTCCACTTGGTCCACTTCGTCCACTTCATCAACTTCGTCCACTTCGTTCGTCAACTTTGTGTACTTCGTCCACTTCTTTAACTTCGTCCCACTTCGTCAACTTCATCCACTTTGTCCTCTTCGTCCACTTCGTCCACTTCGTCAACTTCGTTAACTTTCTCCACTTCGTCCTCCTCGTACACTTCGTCCAGTTTGTCTACTTCGTCCACTTCGTCTACTTCATCCTCTTCGTCCACTTCATCAACTTCGTCCACTTCTTCAACTTCATCAACTTCGTCCACTTCGTCAACTTCCTCCACTTCCTCCCCTTCCTCCCCTTCCTCCCCTTCCTCCCCTTCCTCCACTTCCTCCACTTCCTCCACTTTGTCAATTTCGTCCACTTCCTCCACTTCCTCCACTTAGTCCACTTCCTCAACTTCGTCCACTTCCTCCATTTCGTCCACTTCCTCCACTCTCTCCACTTCGTCCACTGCATCCACTTTTTCGACTTCGTCAACTTCCTCCACTTCGTCAACTTCCTCCACTTCGTCCACTTCGTCCACTTCGTCAACTTCGTCCACTTCGTACTCTTGGACCACTTCGTCCACTTCGTCAACTTCGTCCACTTAGTCTACTACGTCAACTTCCTCAACTTAGTCCACTTCCTCAACCTCCTCCACTGCCTCCATTTCGTCCACTTCATCCACTTCGTCCACGTCGTCCACTTCCTAAACTTCGTCCACTTCGTCCACTTCGTTCACTTCGTCCACTTCGTCCACTTCGTCAACTTCCTCCACTTCCTCCACTTCCTCCACTTCGTCAACTTCGTCAACTTCGTCCACTTCGTCCACTTCGTCCACTTCGTCCACTTCGTCCACTTCGTCCACTTCGTCCACTTCGTCAACTTTGTCCTCTTCGTCCACTTCGTCAACTTCGTCCACTTCTTCCACTTCGTCTACCTCGTCCACTTCGTCCTCTTCGTCAATTTCTTCCACTTACTCCCCTTCCTCCACTTCGTCCACTTCCTCCACTCTCTCCACTTCCTCCACTTCCTCCACTTCGTCAACTCCATCAACTTCGTCCACTTAGTCCACTTCCTCCACTTCCTCCACTTCCTCTACTTCATCAACTTGGTCCACTTCGTCCAATTCTTCAACTTCGTCAACTTCGTCCACTTCCTCCACTTCCTTCAGTTCGTCCACTTCGTCAACTTCGTCAACTTCGTCCACTTACTCCACTTACTCCACTTCGTCCAGCTCGTCCACTTCGTCCACTTCGTCCACTTCGTCCACTTCCACCACATCATCCACTTCGTCAACTTCGTCCACTTAGTCCACTTCCTCCACATCCTCCACTTCGTTAACTTCGTCCACTTTGTCCACTTCGTCCAATTCGTCCACTTCGTCAACTTCGTCAACTTCGTCCACTTCTTCAACTTCGTCAACTTCGTCCACTTCGTCAACTTCCTTCACTTCCTCCCCTTCCTCCCCTTCCTTCCCTTCCTCCACTTCCTCCACTTCCTCCACTTCGTCAATTTCGTCCACTTCCTCCACTTCCTCCACTTAGTCCACTTCCTCAACTTCGTCCACTTCCTCCATTTCGTCCACTTCCTCCACTTTCTCCACTTCGTCCACTGCATCCGCTTTTTCGACTTCGTCAACTTCGTCCACTTGGTCAACTTCCTCCACTTCGTCCACTTCGTCCACTTCGTCCACTTCGTCAACTTCGTCCACTTCGTACTCTTGGTCCATTTCGTCCACTTCGTCCACTTCGTCAACTTCGTCCACTTAGTCTACTACGTCCACTTCCTCAACTTAGTCCACTTCCTCAACTTCCTCCACTGCCTCCATTTCGTCCACTTCATCCACTTCGTCCACGTCGTCCACTTCCTAAACTTCGTCCACTTCGTCAACTTCCTCCACTTCCTCCACTTCGTCCACTTCGTCAACTTCGTCAATGATGGACAAATTTATGAACACCAAAATATGATGTCACAAACTTGTTTTACTATCGGCAAGTATGACCGAATCGTTCAAGTAATAAACTTGGTAAGACCAAGTATCGTTCTTCCCAAAGGACTCACGGCCTAGTTTAGTTGTGTGGTTTGTTGATTAGCTAAGACTTAAAGACGAAATATTTGGATTATATTATGCAAAAGACGAAAATAAATATGTATGCATGAAGTTTTGATCAATGGCAAAAGCAAAAGATAAGCACTTTCAATGAAATATATGTATGAATATGTTGTTGGGGGTCAATTTCATCTTATCCACTCTCATATATTTTCGGAATTTAACATTCAAATCATCATTGTTAATGCCACTCTCTAAAGTACCTTTCAAGAAGGCTTCTCCCTAATTACGAGTTCATACAATTCCTAGCATTCCTAATAATTAGTTCATCAAGTGCAGGAGCTTAACGACAACCAATATACTATTGGGAGAGATTCCCCGGATCTAGACTTCTCCGTACGTTCCCGTATCGACAAAACCAATAATCATGCATTGAATGAGTTAAACAACGCAAGCATTAAGCAAAGAGGAAAAACCCTAACTAATGATGAAAGAAAGCATAAGTCTTAAATAAAAGATGTAAAAACAAATTCCATATTGATAACAGTTGAAAAACTGTTATTTTCATGCTTAAAAGTGATACTAAAAGCAACCTTTAGACTTAGAAACTAGCTTGAAATCATGCATTTTGTTTATATTTTCAGAAATAAGAGAGCTGGACAGGTTTATGCTTGATTTAAGTGTTTTTGTGCAGGTTTTGAGGTGAATTTGGTGAAAGAAGTGAAGAATAAGAGAGAGGACATTAGAAAAGACAAGAAAGAGTGCAAAAAGGAGAAGTCGAAGGCACCGCTCAGCGGCAAACTACCGCTGAGCGGCACTCAAGAGGTGGCGTTGGAACCGCTGAGGGGCAAATGGCCGCTGAGGGGAAGAAAGAAGACGCGTAACCACCGCTGAGCGGTAAATGGCGCTGAGCGGCACTTTTTGGGCTTGGGCTTTTGTAATCTTTTGTAACTCTAGATTAGTATATAAGGGCTTGCACGTCCTTTAGTTAGGGATCTTTGGCAGAAACGAGGCAAACACTCTCTCTTTCACCCCTTTGAAGGAGGATCTTGGATGCTCAGGCTACCTCTTCCACTTTATTGGGTTTATTCTTTCATACTTTCATTGTTATTCATCTAGGTTCACCATGAATATGGTGAACTAAACCTTGTATGTTTGTTGGGGAATCAATGTAATCTCTTGAAGCTCTCATATATGGAATCTGTTGAGTACATCTTTGAATTAAGACATATGCTTTCTTTCATCATTAGTTAGGGTTTTTCCTCTTTGCTCAATGCTTGCATTGTTTAACTCATTCTAATGCATGATTATTGGTTTTGTCGATACGGACACGTACGGGGAAGTCTAGATCCGGGGAATTTCTCCCAATATTATACTGACAATATTCTATTGGTTGCCTTTAAGCTCCTGCACTCATGAACTAATCATTAGGAATGCTAGGAATTGTATGAACTATTTGATTAGGGAGAAGCCATCTAGAATGGTACATTAGAGAGTGGCATTAACAATGATGATTTGAATGTTGAATTCCTAAAATATATGAGAGTGGATGAGATGAAATTGACCCCCAACAACATATTCATTCATATATTCCATTGAAAGTGTTTATCTTTTGTCTTTGCCATTGATCAAAATTCATGCATACATGTTTATTTTCTGTCTTGCATTTTTAAACTCAAATATTTCGTTTGTAAGTCTTAGTTAATCAAGAAACCACATAACTAAACTAGGCCGTGAGTCCTTTGGGAAGAACGATACTTGGTCTTACCAAGTTTTATTACTTGAACGATTCGGTCATACTTGCCGATTGTGAAACAAGTTTGTGACATCATATTTTGGTGCTTACAAATTTGTCCATCAAGTTTTTGGCGCCGTTGCCGGGGACTCGTGGTTTAACTGGTTAATTTGTGTGATTATTGATTATCTTTGACTTTAATTTTGAATTTCTGTTTTTATTTTTTCTGTTTTTATTTTTTTTTATCTTTTTAGATTTGATTTTTATCCTTTAGGTTAGATTTTATTTTTATCTTTTTAGATTAGATTTTATTTTAAATTTCGAATTTTTATTTTATTTTATTTTATTTTATTTTTTTTTTCTGTTTTTATTTTTCAGTTTGTATTTTATTTGATTTTATTTTATTTTTCTGTTTTCTGTTTTTCTGTTTTCTATTTTTATTTTCTGTTTTTTATTTTTCGGTTTTTATTTGATTTTATTTTATTTTATTTGATTAGATTAGATTTTATTTTATTTTATTTTATTTTCTGTTTGTATTTTATTTTATTTTATTTTTCTGTTTTTATTTTTCTGTTTTTATTTTTCTGTTTTTATTTCCTATCTTCTTATCTTTTCAATTATATCCTTTGATTTTTTTTCTTTTCTCTATCTTTTTGTGCTAACAATTGTTTTTAGGGTTTTGTGCCTAATGTCTGCAGAATGCAATTTGGTCAAGAGTTTAACTATAGGGGCACTCAATTCTACCAAAGTAATCTCAACCAATGGTGGGAACCTCACTCAAGCATGGATCAAAGCCAATTTTGGCAAGCTGCTGGACAATTTGAGAATCAACCACAACAACAATGGCAGCAACAACCCTTTCTATCAGGAAGTTTGGATAGGTTGGAGGACACCCTTCAACGATTTTTGAAAAATTCCGACTCTACTCAGAAAAGCATTGAAGAATCATTTAAAAGAATGGAAATGCACCTTCATTACATCAGTCAGAGATTGAATGATGATGTTAATACTGAAGTTAACCTTAAGGAGGAAGGGCAAGTCATTATCACTGAAAGTAACAAGATTCTTGATGAGGAAAAATTAGAGGAAGATGAGGAAAGGGTAGAGAGAAAAGAGAAAGAAGAGTTGAGTGAGAAAGATAAAGATGAAGAAAAAGAAAAAGAAGTGGTTGAGAGAGAAGAGAGAAAGAAAATTTGTGTGAAAATAAAGAAGTTGAGGAGAAGAAGAGAAGGGAAGAAAAAAATAAAAGAAAAGAAAAAGAGAAAATTTGGGGAGAAAAAGGAAGAAAAAGAAGATGAGAGGAAAGAAGAAGAAATCACATGAAAAATCACATCCTCATCTAAAGAAGAATCATAGGAAGGAAAAGAAATTTAAGTGCTTCATGGAAATCTTCAAGAAATTGGAGATTAAAGTTCCTATGATTGAGACATTGCAACAGGTTCCTGGTTTGATCAAATTTCTGAAGAAGTTCAGTAGAAAGAAGAAAAAGAAGAAGGAACATGAGCTTTACTGGGTCAAGCTAATGACGTTAAAAGAGCGCTTGCTGGGAGGCAACCCAGTGGATTTAAAAACTTTTGATTTGGTTTTGTAACTTTTAAATTGTGGACATTATTTTGTAAATATTTTTGTTGGATCCAGCATCTACTGAAGGATGCTAGGTTTGTGACACCTACTGATGGGTGTTGGTGAGAAGATTTTGCACCTACTGATGGGTGCTGGTAAGTTTGAAACACCTACTGATGGGTGTTGGTGGATTTTGGGTCAGGCTCGTGACGTTAAACAAGCGCTACCTGGGAGGCAACCCAGTTGATTGATTGTTTTCTGTTTGTTTATTTTTAGGATTTGCATAAGCATTTTTAACATTGAATTGCAGGGAACCTATGAGGGGTATGCTAGGAAGGCACGTAGGTCAAGAAAAGAAGGAGAAGGGCACATCACGAAAGTGCCGCTGAGCGGTACTGTCGCAGATGGGCTTAAGTTCCCCTTAGCGGGACCCGAGCCCATTAGGGTATTTTTATACCCCAAGCTGCGTTTTAGGGTTTATTTCCAGACTTCTCTCTGCACAAACACTTCCACACACCTTCTCCTAGGTTTTCCACATCTTTTCACTCTTCCCTCTTAAGAAAATCTCTCTTCTATTCACTTTTTCACTAGTGTGCCATCAAAGTTTGGGGTTGGAAGAGAGCATTCTAGTTTGAAGGCATTCTCATTGCATCTAGTATCTCCACCCAAGTAAGTAAAATGCATATTGTTCATTCTAGGGTTCTTGAAATTGACTGTGATTGTCAAAGCATGAATATTTAGGGGTTTTGATTTCTATGCATGATTTGATGATATATTTGATGTTTGAACCGATTAAACTGCTTGATTATGAACTGGAAAACTGAAAATTGCATTTGGGTGGAGTTAGGACAGTTTAAAAACGAGATTTGCAAAAATCTGCAGATCACCGCTGAGCGGCATTTACCGCTGAGCGGCACTCTGCCAGATTTGCTTTTTCTGGTTTGTTGCGTGTTTGAATGTGGCACTGGTGGCGCTGAGGGGAAATTCTGGCCCTCAGCGGTGGTTTAGCTTCAAAAGGAGTTTTGTTTTGTGTTTACTAATGATTAACATCATGTTCTGTGGTTTTGGATTTATGTTTGAATGCAGGAATGGCATCCTCTTCAGGAAAGAGATTGAAAACCATGGCAACCAAGAGAAAGGAAAAGGAACCAGAGCAGCCCCATAATGGCAGGTTCCTCTCTAGGAAACATGAGAAGCACTTTAGGGTGGTTCAGGACAGGAGACTTCTAATGGAGAGAAAGGTTGGAATGATACCTAACTTTGCTCCTCAATTTGGAGAGCAAGTGTTAGGGAATGATTGGGGGAAGCTAGCCACTTATCCATCACCTGCCAACATAGCTGTGGTGAAAGAATTCTACACCAATGCAAAGAAGATTGGTGATTATCCAGCTGAGAATTTTTTGGGCTATGTTAGAGGCCATGCTATCAGGTATGATTCTGACTCCATCAATAACTTTCTGGATACTGTGTGGGCTGGTGAGCAATGCCAGTTTGCTCTTAGCATGGAGGAAGGTGCTGACTTTGAGGATGTTGAGAGAGTATTGTGCATACCTGGAGGACACTTCCAAAGGAATAGATCTGGCTCAGTGGTTAATATTAGGAGGACAGATTTGACTCCTCTTGCAAAGTATTGGATGGCATTTTCTCATGCCAACATTCAGCCATGTTCACATGTGTCAGATATTACTCTCAGCAGGGCACTCTTCATCTACTGTGCTATCAGAAACTTGAATGTTAATATTGGGCAGGTGATAGCTGATGAGATTAGTGTGTGTGCTAACACCTCAAACAACAAAGCACCACTAGGACATCCTTCTTTGATCACTCACCTTTGCAAGCTAGCTGGGGTGGACACTTCTGTTCCACCATTTGAGAGGCCAAGAAAAGCTATAGATGAGGCCTATTACAGACAGTACTGTGGAGGTGAGGAGGCAGCCCAGCCAGTGCCACCACGCCAGGCTCGTAGAGAGAGAAGGCCAGCACAGAGCAGGACTTCTGCTGATACTCATGAGGCAGAACCATTCCAGATGAGGGACATGTATATGTCTCTTATAGGTGCTCAGTTGCAGTCCATCCACAGAGGGCAGGTGGCCACGGCTGAGATGATAGTGGGGATGTATGATACCCCTCCAGCACACAGGTGGACTATGGATGAATTCCATAATGTGGTAGCTTGGCCAGAAGAACCATGGCATGGAGGAGCTGAAGCAGCTGAAGCTTCAGCCCGAGACATGGATGAAGATGAAGCTGAGGAGGAGGATGCGTTTGATGATGATGATGATGAGGAAGAAGAGGAAGATACAGAGGACATTTCAGACTGATGAGGAGCTGAGATAGCATTTACTGATGAATGCTATCATATGATTATGCTTTTGTGGTTTAAGTTTTCTGAACTTATTAGTTTTTGTTTTTAGATTAGGGTTTGATGTACTCTATTGAACACCTGGTTTGTTATGATGGTTTGCTATTAACTGTGATTGTGTGATAAGTAATGCTTGATGATGCTTATTGATTGATTGATGTTGAGATGATGTGCACATTAAAATGCTTATACAGGTGATTCACAAGCTTTGTGAACAAATGCATAATATCATGATTGTGATTGTGAAATTAAGCAGGATGTGCATGTCAAATGTGAATGAGCTTATATGTGAGGTTTTGAGCTCCAGAGTTGTTATTGTTGAATGCTATTACTTTGAAAGCATGAATGACTTTGCCCAGGTTTTCTATGATTGAATCAATTGCTTGTTTTGCATCATATGATCAAAGGCCGTGTTATTGAAACCCTTTTTATTGGCCAAATTCATAAAGTTAGCCTTCTAAAAGAGAACACGTTGTGTTCTATCCTTTGAACCCTTAGCCTTAAATATACACTGAACACCCTTGATTGAAAATCTTTACCTTGAGTTAAGTAGAAGATCTTGTGTGGTATTGTTAAATGTTCAAGTTTGGGGTTATTGGGGAAATATTAAAAAGGAAAAAAACATTGAGCTAAGAGCTAAAAAGTAAGAATATGCAAAGAAAAGAAAAGAAAAAGAAGCAAAGCTCAATGCAAATGCAAAAGCAAAGGCAAAAGAAAGTTGGGAATGAATAAGAAGATTGTGTTGTTATGACTCTCTTAACTCAAGGATTTTGTGATCCAGAAAAACAAATTTTCTTGTTAGCCCAGCCACATTATAAGCCATTGAAAAGTCCTTGTGATGATGCATGCTTGTGAATGTATTCGATTGTGGTTAAATGAAAGGCAAAGTTGATTCATGTGACATTGTGATAGTGGAGTGAATGAGTGAAACACTTTACCTCTTATACACTTGTGTGTTGAGTGAAACACTTTACCTAGTGAGGAAAGATTCCATAAGCACATGAACATCCATGCTTAATTGATTGATCATTCATGAAAAATAGCATTTGTTGGAACTTAAATGACTTTGTGAACACTAAAGCATGTGCACATCTTGAATTAACTCTTGGTCATAAGTTTGAGTGAAGTTATTACTTATCTTGAAAAGAGGATTTTGAATGAGTGAACCATCATATGAATTGGTTGGAGATGGAGTTACATTTTGTTTGCTTGAGGACAAGCAAAGTTCTAAGTTTGGGGTTGTGATAACAGTTGAAAAACTGTTATTTTCATGCTTAAAAGTGATACTAAAAGCAACCTTTAGACTTAGAAACTAGCTTGAAATCATGCATTTTGTTTATATTTTCAGAAATAAGAGAGCTGGACAGGTTTATGCTTGATTTAAGTGTTTTTGTGCAGGTTTTGAGGTGAATTTGGTGAAAGAAGTGAAGAATAAGAGAGAGGACATTAGAAAAGACAAGAAAGAGTGCAAAAAGGAGAAGTCGAAGGCACCGCTCAGCGGCAAACTACCGCTGAGCGGCACTCAAGAGGTGGCGTTGGAACCGCTGAGGGGCAAATGGCCGCTGAGGGGAAGAAAGAAGACGCGTAACCACCGCTGAGCGGTAAATGGCGCTGAGCGGCACTTTTTGGGCTTGGGCTTTTGTAATCTTTTGTAACTCTAGATTAGTATATAAGGGCTTGCACGTCCTTTAGTTAGGGATCTTTGGCAGAAACGAGGCAAACACTCTCTCTTTCACCCCTTTGAAGGAGGATCTTGGATGCTCAGGCTACCTCTTCCACTTTATTGGGTTTATTCTTTCATACTTTCATTGTTATTCATCTAGGTTCACCATGAATATGGTGAACTAAACCTTGTATGTTTGTTGGGGAATCAATGTAATCTCTTGAAGCTCTCATATATGGAATCTGTTGAGTACATCTTTGAATTAAGACATATGCTTTCTTTCATCATTAGTTAGGGTTTTTCCTCTTTGCTCAATGCTTGCATTGTTTAACTCATTCTAATGCATGATTATTGGTTTTGTCGATACGGACACGTACGGGGAAGTCTAGATCCGGGGAATTTCTCCCAATATTATACTGACAATATTCTATTGGTTGCCTTTAAGCTCCTGCACTCATGAACTAATCATTAGGAATGCTAGGAATTGTATGAACTATTTGATTAGGGAGAAGCCATCTAGAATGGTACATTAGAGAGTGGCATTAACAATGATGATTTGAATGTTGAATTCCTAAAATATATGAGAGTGGATGAGATGAAATTGACCCCCAACAACATATTCATTCATATATTCCATTGAAAGTGTTTATCTTTTGTCTTTGCCATTGATCAAAATTCATGCATACATGTTTATTTTCTGTCTTGCATTTTTAAACTCAAATATTTCGTTTGTAAGTCTTAGTTAATCAAGAAACCACATAACTAAACTAGGCCGTGAGTCCTTTGGGAAGAACGATACTTGGTCTTACCAAGTTTTATTACTTGAACGATTCGGTCATACTTGCCGATTGTGAAACAAGTTTGTGACATCATATTTTGGTGCTTACAAATTTGTCCATCAAGTTTTTGGCGCCGTTGCCGGGGACTCGTGGTTTAACTGGTTAATTTGTGTGATTATTGATTATCTTTGACTTTAATTTTGAATTTCTGTTTTTATTTTTTCTGTTTTTATTTTTTTTTATCTTTTTAGATTTGATTTTTATCCTTTAGGTTAGATTTTATTTTTATCTTTTTAGATTAGATTTTATTTTAAATTTCGAATTTTTATTTTATTTTATTTTATTTTTTTTTTTTTTTCTGTCTTTATTTTTCAGTTTGTATTTTATTTGATTTTATTTTATTTTTCTGTTTTCTGTTTTTCTGTTTTCTGTTTCACTTCCTCCCCTTCCTCCCCTTCCTTCCCTTCCTCCACTTCCTCCACTTCCTCCACTTCGTCAATTTCGTCCACTTCCTCCACTTCCTCCACTTAGTCCACTTCCTCAACTTCGTCCACTTCCTCCATTTCGTCCACTTCCTCCACTTTCTCCACTTCGTCCACTGCATCCGCTTTTTCGACTTCGTCAACTTCGTCCACTTGGTCAACTTCCTCCACTTCGTCCACTTCGTCCACTTCGTCCACTTCGTCCACTTCGTCAACTTCGTCCACTTCGTACTCTTGGTCCATTTCGTCCACTTCGTCCACTTCGTCAACTTCGTCCACTTAGTCTACTACGTCCACTTCCTCAACTTAGTCCACTTCCTCAACTTCCTCCACTGCCTCCATTTCGTCCACTTCATCCACTTCGTCCACGTCGTCCACTTCCTAAACTTCGTCCACTTCGTCAACTTCCTCCACTTCCTCCACTTCGTCCACTTCGTCAACTTCGTCAATGATGGACAAATTTATGAACACCAAAATATGATGTCACAAACTTGTTTTACTATCGGCAAGTATGACCGAATCGTTCAAGTAATAAACTTGGTAAGACCAAGTATCGTTCTTCCCAAAGGACTCACGGCCTAGTTTAGTTGTGTGGTTTGTTGATTAGCTAAGACTTAAAGACGAAATATTTGGATTATATTATGCAAAAGACGAAAATAAATATGTATGCATGAAGTTTTGATCAATGGCAAAAGCAAAAGATAAGCACTTTCAATGAAATATATGTATGAATATGTTGTTGGGGGTCAATTTCATCTTATCCACTCTCATATATTTTCGGAATTTAACATTCAAATCATCATTGTTAATGCCACTCTCTAAAGTACCTTTCAAGAAGGCTTCTCCCTAATTACGAGTTCATACAATTCCTAGCATTCCTAATAATTAGTTCATCAAGTGCAGGAGCTTAACGACAACCAATATACTATTGGGAGAGATTCCCCGGATCTAGACTTCTCCGTACGTTCCCGTATCGACAAAACCAATAATCATGCATTGAATGAGTTAAACAACGCAAGCATTAAGCAAAGAGGAAAAACCCTAACTAATGATGAAAGAAAGCATAAGTCTTAAATAAAAGATGTAAAAACAAATTCCATATTGATAACAGTTGAAAAACTGTTATTTTCATGCTTAAAAGTGATACTAAAAGCAACCTTTAGACTTAGAAACTAGCTTGAAATCATGCATTTTGTTTATATTTTCAGAAATAAGAGAGCTGGACAGGTTTATGCTTGATTTAAGTGTTTTTGTGCAGGTTTTGAGGTGAATTTGGTGAAAGAAGTGAAGAATAAGAGAGAGGACATTAGAAAAGACAAGAAAGAGTGCAAAAAGGAGAAGTCGAAGGCACCGCTCAGCGGCAAACTACCGCTGAGCGGCACTCAAGAGGTGGCGTTGGAACCGCTGAGGGGCAAATGGCCGCTGAGGGGAAGAAAGAAGACGCGTAACCACCGCTGAGCGGTAAATGGCGCTGAGCGGCACTTTTTGGGCTTGGGCTTTTGTAATCTTTTGTAACTCTAGATTAGTATATAAGGGCTTGCACGTCCTTTAGTTAGGGATCTTTGGCAGAAACGAGGCAAACACTCTCTCTTTCACCCCTTTGAAGGAGGATCTTGGATGCTCAGGCTACCTCTTCCACTTTATTGGGTTTATTCTTTCATACTTTCATTGTTATTCATCTAGGTTCACCATGAATATGGTGAACTAAACCTTGTATGTTTGTTGGGGAATCAATGTAATCTCTTGAAGCTCTCATATATGGAATTTGTTGAGTACATCTTTGAATTAAGACATATGCTTTCTTTCATCATTAGTTAGGGTTTTTCCTCTTTGCTCAATGCTTGCATTGTTTAACTCATTCTAATGCATGATTATTGGTTTTGTCGATACGGACACGTACGGGGAAGTCTAGATCCGGGGAATTTCTCCCAATATTATACTGACAATATTCTATTGGTTGCCTTTAAGCTCCTGCACTCATGAACTAATCATTAGGAATGCTAGGAATTGTATGAACTATTTGATTAGGGAGAAGCCATCTAGAATGGTACATTAGAGAGTGGCATTAACAATGATGATTTGAATGTTGAATTCCTAAAATATATGAGAGTGGATGAGATGAAATTGACCCCCAACAACATATTCATTCATATATTCCATTGAAAGTGTTTATCTTTTGTCTTTGCCATTGATCAAAATTCATGCATACATGTTTATTTTCTGTCTTGCATTTTTAAACTCAAATATTTCGTTTGTAAGTCTTAGTTAATCAAGAAACCACATAACTAAACTAGGCCGTGAGTCCTTTGGGAAGAACGATACTTGGTCTTACCAAGTTTTATTACTTGAACGATTCGGTCATACTTGCCGATTGTGAAACAAGTTTGTGACATCATATTTTGGTGCTTACAAATTTGTCCATCAAGTTTTTGGCGCCGTTGCCGGGGACTCGTGGTTTAACTGGTTAATTTGTGTGATTATTGATTATCTTTGACTTTAATTTTGAATTTCTGTTTTTATTTTTTCTGTTTTTATTTTTTTTTATCTTTTTAGATTTGATTTTTATCCTTTAGGTTAGATTTTATTTTTATCTTTTTAGATTAGATTTATTTTAAATTTCGAATTTTTATTTTATTTTATTTTATTTTATTTTTTTTTTCTGTTTTTATTTTTCAGTTTGTATTTTATTTGATTTTATTTTATTTTTCTGTTTTCTGTTTTTCTGTTTTCTATTTTTATTTTCTGTTTTTTATTTTTCGGTTTTTATTTGATTTGATTTTATTTTATTTGATTAGATTAGATTTTATTTTATTTTATTTTATTTTCTGTTTGTATTTTATTTTATTTTATTTTTCTGTTTTTATTTTTCTGTTTTTATTTTTCTGTTTTTATTTCCTATCTTCTTATCTTTTCAATTATATCCTTTGAGTTTTTTTCTTTTCTCTATCTTTTTGTGCTAACAATTGTTTTTAGGGTTTTGTGCCTAATGTCTGCAGAATGCAATTTGGTCAAGAGTTTAACTATAGGGGCACTCAATTCTACCAAAGTAATCTCAACCAATGGTGGGAACCTCACTCAAGCATGGATCAAAGCCAATTTTGGCAAGCTGCTGGACAATTTGAGAATCAACCACAACAACAATGGCAGCAACAACCCTTTCTATCAGGAAGTTTGGATAGGTTGGAGGACACCCTTCAACGATTTTTGAAAAATTCCGACTCTACTCAGAAAAGCATTGAAGAATCATTTAAAAGAATGGAAATGCACCTTCATTACATCAGTCAGAGATTGAATGATGATGTTAATACTGAAGTTAACCTTAAGGAGGAAGGGCAAGTCATTATCACTGAAAGTAACAAGATTCTTGATGAGGAAAAATTAGAGGAAGATGAGGAAAGGGTAGAGAGAAAAGAGAAAGAAGAGTTGAGTGAGAAAGATAAAGATGAAGAAAAAGAAAAAGAAGTGGTTGAGAGAGAAGAGAGAAAGAAAATTTGTGTGAAAATAAAGAAGTTGAGGAGAAGAAGAGAAGGGAAGAAAAAAATAAAAGAAAAGAAAAAGAGAAAATTTGGGGAGAAAAAGGAAGAAAAAGAAGATGAGAGGAAAGAAGAAGAAATCACATGAAAAATCACATCCTCATCTAAAGAAGAATCATAGGAAGGAAAAGAAATTTAAGTGCTTCATGGAAATCTTCAAGAAATTGGAGATTAAAGTTCCTATGATTGAGACATTGCAACAGGTTCCTGGTTTGATCAAATTTCTGAAGAAGTTCAGTAGAAAGAAGAAAAAGAAGAAGGAACATGAGCTTTACTGGGTCAAGCTAATGACGTTAAAAGAGCGCTTGCTGGGAGGCAACCCAGTGGATTTAAAAACTTTTGATTTGGTTTTGTAACTTTTAAATTGTGGACATTATTTTGTAAATATTTTGTTGGATCCAGCATCTACTGAAGGATGCTAGGTTTGTGACACCTACTGATGGGTGTTGGTGAGAAGATTTTGCACCTACTGATGGGTGCTGGTAAGTTTGAAACACCTACTGATGGGTGTTGGTGGATTTTGGGTCAGGCTCGTGACGTTAAACAAGCGCTACCTGGGAGGCAACCCAGTTGATTGATTGTTTTCTGTTTGTTTATTTTTAGGATTTGCATAAGCATTTTTAACATTGAATTGCAGGGAACCTATGAGGGGTATGCTAGGAAGGCACGTAGGTCAAGAAAAGAAGGAGAAGGGCACATCACGAAAGTGCCGCTGAGCGGTACTGTCGCAGATGGGCTTAAGTTCCCCTTAGCGGGACCCGAGCCCATTAGGGTATTTTTATACCCCAAGCTGCGTTTTAGGGTTTATTTCCAGACTTCTCTCTGCACAAACACTTCCACACACCTTCTCCTAGGTTTTCCACATCTTTTCACTCTTCCCTCTTAAGAAAATCTCTCTTCTATTCACTTTTTCACTAGTGTGCCATCAAAGTTTGGGGTTGGAAGAGAGCATTCTAGTTTGAAGGCATTCTCATTGCATCTAGTATCTCCACCCAAGTAAGTAAAATGCATATTGTTCATTCTAGGGTTCTTGAAATTGACTGTGATTGTCAAAGCATGAATATTTAGGGGTTTTGATTTCTATGCATGATTTGATGATATATTTGATGTTTGAACCGATTAAACTGCTTGATTATGAACTGGAAAACTGAAAATTGCATTTGGGTGGAGTTAGGACAGTTTAAAAACGAGATTTGCAAAAATCTGCAGATCACCGCTGAGCGGCATTTACCGCTGAGCGGCACTCTGCCAGATTTGCTTTTTCTGGTTTGTTGCGTGTTTGAATGTGGCACTGGTGGCGCTGAGGGGAAATTCTGGCCCTCAGCGGTGGTTTAGCTTCAAAAGGAGTTTTGTTTTGTGTTTACTAATGATTAACATCATGTTCTGTGGTTTTGGATTTATGTTTGAATGCAGGAATGGCATCCTCTTCAGGAAAGAGATTGAAAACCATGGCAACCAAGAGAAAGGAAAAGGAACCAGAGCAGCCCCATAATGGCAGGTTCCTCTCTAGGAAACATGAGAAGCACTTTAGGGTGGTTCAGGACAGGAGACTTCTAATGGAGAGAAAGGTTGGAATGATACCTAACTTTGCTCCTCAATTTGGAGAGCAAGTGTTAGGGAATGATTGGGGGAAGCTAGCCACTTATCCATCACCTGCCAACATAGCTGTGGTGAAAGAATTCTACACCAATGCAAAGAAGATTGGTGATTATCCAGCTGAGAATTTTTTGGGCTATGTTAGAGGCCATGCTATCAGGTATGATTCTGACTCCATCAATAACTTTCTGGATACTGTGTGGGCTGGTGAGCAATGCCAGTTTGCTCTTAGCATGGAGGAAGGTGCTGACTTTGAGGATGTTGAGAGAGTATTGTGCATACCTGGAGGACACTTCCAAAGGAATAGATCTGGCTCAGTGGTTAATATTAGGAGGACAGATTTGACTCCTCTTGCAAAGTATTGGATGGCATTTTCTCATGCCAACATTCAGCCATGTTCACATGTGTCAGATATTACTCTCAGCAGGGCACTCTTCATCTACTGTGCTATCAGAAACTTGAATGTTAATATTGGGCAGGTGATAGCTGATGAGATTAGTGTGTGTGCTAACACCTCAAACAACAAAGCACCACTAGGACATCCTTCTTTGATCACTCACCTTTGCAAGCTAGCTGGGGTGGACACTTCTGTTCCACCATTTGAGAGGCCAAGAAAAGCTATAGATGAGGCCTATTACAGACAGTACTGTGGAGGTGAGGAGGCAGCCCAGCCAGTGCCACCACGCCAGGCTCGTAGAGAGAGAAGGCCAGCACAGAGCAGGACTTCTGCTGATACTCATGAGGCAGAACCATTCCAGATGAGGGACATGTATATGTCTCTTATAGGTGCTCAGTTGCAGTCCATCCACAGAGGGCAGGTGGCCACGGCTGAGATGATAGTGGGGATGTATGATACCCCTCCAACACACAGGTGGACTATGGATGAATTCCATAATGTGGTAGCTTGGCCAGAAGAACCATGGCATGGAGGAGCTGAAGCAGCTGAAGCTTCAGCCCGAGACATGGATGAAGATGAAGCTGAGGAGGAGGATGCGTTTGATGATGATGATGATGAGGAAGAAGAGGAAGATACAGAGGACATTTCAGACTGATGAGGAGCTGAGATAGCATTTACTGATGAATGCTATCATATGATTATGCTTTTGTGGTTTAAGTTTTCTGAACTTATTAGTTTTTGTTTTTAGATTAGGGTTTGATGTACTCTATTGAACACCTGGTTTGTTATGATGGTTTGCTATTAACTGTGATTGTGTGATAAGTAATGCTTGATGATGCTTATTGATTGATTGATGTTGAGATGATGTGCACATTAAAATGCTTATACAGGTGATTCACAAGCTTTGTGAACAAATGCATAATATCATGATTGTGATTGTGAAATTAAGCAGGATGTGCATGTCAAATGTGAATGAGCTTATATGTGAGGTTTTGAGCTCCAGAGTTGTTATTGTTGAATGCTATTACTTTGAAAGCATGAATGACTTTGCCCAGGTTTTCTATGATTGAATCAATTGCTTGTTTTGCATCATATGATCAAAGGCCGTGTTATTGAAACCCTTTTTATTGGCCAAATTCATAAAGTTAGCCTTCTAAAAGAGAACACGTTGTGTTCTATCCTTTGAACCCTTAGCCTTAAATATACACTGAACACCCTTGATTGAAAATCTTTACCTTGAGTTAAGTAGAAGATCTTGTGTGGTATTGTTAAATGTTCAAGTTTGGGGTTATTGGGGAAATATTAAAAAGGAAAAAACATTGAGCTAAGAGCTAAAAAGTAAGAATATGCAAAGAAAAGAAAAGAAAAAGAAGCAAAGCTCAATGCAAATGCAAAAGCAAAGGCAAAAGAAAGTTGGGAATGAATAAGAAGATTGTGTTGTTATGACTCTCTTAACTCAAGGATTTTGTGATCCAGAAAAACAAATTTTCTTGTTAGCCCAGCCACATTATAAGCCATTGAAAAGTCCTTGTGATGATGCATGCTTGTGAATGTATTCGATTGTGGTTAAATGAAAGGCAAAGTTGATTCATGTGACATTGTGATAGTGGAGTGAATGAGTGAAACACTTTACCTCTTATACACTTGTGTGTTGAGTGAAACACTTTACCTAGTGAGGAAAGATTCCATAAGCACATGAACATCCATGCTTAATTGATTGATCATTCATGAAAAATAGCATTTGTTGGAACTTAAATGACTTTGTGAACACTAAAGCATGTGCACATCTTGAATTAACTCTTGGTCATAAGTTTGAGTGAAGTTATTACTTATCTTGAAAAGAGGATTTTGAATGAGTGAACCATCATATGAATTGGTTGGAGATGGAGTTACATTTTGTTTGCTTGAGGACAAGCAAAGTTCTAAGTTTGGGGTTGTGATAACAGTTGAAAAACTGTTATTTTCATGCTTAAAAGTGATACTAAAAGCAACCTTTAGACTTAGAAACTAGCTTGAAATCATGCATTTTGTTTATATTTTCAGAAATAAGAGAGCTGGACAGGTTTATGCTTGATTTAAGTGTTTTTGTGCAGGTTTTGAGGTGAATTTGGTGAAAGAAGTGAAGAATAAGAGAGAGGACATTAGAAAAGACAAGAAAGAGTGCAAAAAGGAGAAGTCGAAGGCACCGCTCAGCGGCAAACTACCGCTGAGCGGCACTCAAGAGGTGGCGTTGGAACCGCTGAGGGGCAAATGGCCGCTGAGGGGAAGAAAGAAGACGCGTAACCACCGCTGAGCGGTAAATGGCGCTGAGCGGCACTTTTTGGGCTTGGGCTTTTGTAATCTTTTGTAACTCTAGATTAGTATATAAGGGCTTGCACGTCCTTTAGTTAGGGATCTTTGGCAGAAACGAGGCAAACACTCTCTCTTTCACCCCTTTGAAGGAGGATCTTGGATGCTCAGGCTACCTCTTCCACTTTATTGGGTTTATTCTTTCATACTTTCATTGTTATTCATCTAGGTTCACCATGAATATGGTGAACTAAACCTTGTATGTTTGTTGGGGAATCAATGTAATCTCTTGAAGCTCTCATATATGGAATTTGTTGAGTACATCTTTGAATTAAGACATATGCTTTCTTTCATCATTAGTTAGGGTTTTTCCTCTTTGCTCAATGCTTGCATTGTTTAACTCATTCTAATGCATGATTATTGGTTTTGTCGATACGGACACGTACGGGGAAGTCTAGATCCGGGGAATTTCTCCCAATATTATACTGACAATATTCTATTGGTTGCCTTTAAGCTCCTGCACTCATGAACTAATCATTAGGAATGCTAGGAATTGTATGAACTATTTGATTAGGGAGAAGCCATCTAGAATGGTACATTAGAGAGTGGCATTAACAATGATGATTTGAATGTTGAATTCCTAAAATATATGAGAGTGGATGAGATGAAATTGACCCCCAACAACATATTCATTCATATATTCCATTGAAAGTGTTTATCTTTTGTCTTTGCCATTGATCAAAATTCATGCATACATGTTTATTTTCTGTCTTGCATTTTTAAACTCAAATATTTCGTTTGTAAGTCTTAGTTAATCAAGAAACCACATAACTAAACTAGGCCGTGAGTCCTTTGGGAAGAACGATACTTGGTCTTACCAAGTTTTATTACTTGAACGATTCGGTCATACTTGCCGATTGTGAAACAAGTTTGTGACATCATATTTTGGTGCTTACAAATTTGTCCATCAAGTTTTTGGCGCCGTTGCCGGGGACTCGTGGTTTAACTGGTTAATTTGTGTGATTATTGATTATCTTTGACTTTAATTTTGAATTTCTGTTTTTATTTTTTCTGTTTTTATTTTTTTTTATCTTTTTAGATTTGATTTTTATCCTTTAGGTTAGATTTTATTTTTATCTTTTTAGATTAGATTTATTTTAAATTTCGAATTTTTATTTTATTTTATTTTATTTTATTTTTTTTTTTTCTGTTTTTATTTTTCAGTTTGTATTTTATTTGATTTTATTTTATTTTTCTGTTTTCTGTTTTTCTGTTTTCTGTTTCACTTCCTCCCCTTCCTCCCCTTCCTTCCCTTCCTCCACTTCCTCCACTTCCTCCACTTCGTCAATTTCGTCCACTTCCTCCACTTCCTCCACTTAGTCCACTTCCTCAACTTCGTCCACTTCCTCCATTTCGTCCACTTCCTCCACTTTCTCCACTTCCTCCACTGCATCCGCTTTTTCGACTTCGTCAACTTCGTCCACTTGGTCAACTTCCTCCACTTCGTCCACTTCGTCCACTTCGTCCACTTCGTCCACTTCGTCAACTTCGTCCACTTCGTACTCTTGGTCCATTTCGTCCACTTCGTCCACTTCGTCAACTTCGTCCACTTAGTCTACTACGTCCACTTCCTCAACTTAGTCCACTTCCTCAACTTCCTCCACTGCCTCCATTTCGTCCACTTCATCCACTTCGTCCACGTCGTCCACTTCCTAAACTTCGTCCACTTCGTCAACTTCCTCCACTTCCTCCACTTCGTCCACTTCGTCAACTTCGTCAATGATGGACAAATTTATGAACACCAAAATATGATGTCACAAACTTGTTTTACTATCGGCAAGTATGACCGAATCGTTCAAGTAATAAACTTGGTAAGACCAAGTATCGTTCTTCCCAAAGGACTCACGGCCTAGTTTAGTTGTGTGGTTTGTTGATTAGCTAAGACTTAAAGACGAAATATTTGGATTATATTATGCAAAAGACGAAAATAAATATGTATGCATGAAGTTTTGATCAATGGCAAAAGCAAAAGATAAGCACTTTCAATGAAATATATGTATGAATATGTTGTTGGGGGTCAATTTCATCTTATCCACTCTCATATATTTTCGGAATTTAACATTCAAATCATCATTGTTAATGCCACTCTCTAAAGTACCTTTCAAGAAGGCTTCTCCCTAATTACGAGTTCATACAATTCCTAGCATTCCTAATAATTAGTTCATCAAGTGCAGGAGCTTAACGACAACCAATATACTATTGGGAGAGATTCCCCGGATCTAGACTTCTCCGTACGTTCCCGTATCGACAAAACCAATAATCATGCATTGAATGAGTTAAACAACGCAAGCATTAAGCAAAGAGGAAAAACCCTAACTAATGATGAAAGAAAGCATAAGTCTTAAATAAAAGATGTAAAAACAAATTCCATATATGAGAGCTTCAAAAGATTACATTGATTCCCCAACAAACATACAAAGTTTAGTTCACCATGTTCATGGTGAACCTAGATGAATAACAATGAAAGAATGAAAGATAAAACCCTAGAAAGGTGAAGAGGAAGCCTGAGCATCCAAGATCCTCCTTCAAAGGGGTGGAAGAGAGAGCGTTTTCTTCGTTTCTGCCAAAGATACCTAACCCTAGGAAACCCTAAAGCTTATATATTATTCGTAAATTACAGAAAATTAGGTCCAAGCCCATAAAAGTGCCGCTCAGCGGTAAAGTACCGCTCAGCGGTAAATGCGTGAGTCGTTTCTTCCCCTCAGCGGCCATTTTGCCCCTCAGCGGACCTCCCGTGACTTCCTGAGTGCCGCTCAGCGGTAAACTGCCGCTGAGCGGTGACTTCGGCTTCTCCTTTTGCACTTTTTGATGTCTTTTCTGATTTCATCTCTCTCCTTCTTCACTTCTTTTACCAAATTCACCTTAAAACCTGCACAAAAACACTGAAATCAAGCATAAACCTGTCCAGCTCTCTTATTTATGAAAATATGAAGAAAAGCATGATTTCAAGCTAGTTTCTAAGTATAAATGGTTGCTTTTAATATCAATTTTAAGCATGAAAATAACAGTTTTTCAACTGTTATCAGTCAACTTCGTCCACTTAGTCGACTTCCTCCACTTCGTCCACTTCGTCAACTTCGTCCACTTCGTCCACTTCGTCCACTTTATCCACTTCGTCCACTTTTTCCACTTCGTCCACTTCGTCCACTTCTTCAACTTCGTCAACTTCGTCCACTTCGTCCACTTCCTCCACTTCCTCCACTTCGTCCACTTCGTCAACTTCGTCCACTTCGTCCACTTCGTCCACTTCGTCCACTTCGTCCACTTCGTCCACTTCGTCAACTTTGTCCTCTTCGTCCACTTCGTCAACTTCGTCCACTTCTTCCACTTCGTCTACCTCGTCCACTTCGTCCTCTTCGTCAATTTCTTCCACTTACTCCCCTTCCTCCACTTTGTCCACTTCCTCCACTCTCTCCACTTCCTCCACTTCCTCCACTTCGTCAACTCCATCAACTTCGTCCACTTAGTCCACTTCCTCCACTTCCTCCACTTCCTCTACTTCATCAACTTGGTCCACTTCGTCCAATTCTTCAACTTCGTCAACTTCGTCCACTTCCTCCACTTCCTTCAGTTCATCCACTTCGTCAACTTCGTCAACTTCGTCAACTTCGTCCACTTACTCCACTTACTCCACTTCGTCCACCTCGTCCACTTCGTCCACTTCGTCCACTTCGTCCACTTCCACCACATCATCCACTTCGTCAACTTCGTCCACTTAGTCCACTTCCTCCACATCCTCCACTTCGTTAACTTCGTCCACTTTGTCCACTTCGTCCAATTCGTCCACTTCGTCAACTTCGTCCACTTCTTCAACTTCGTCAACTTCGTCCACTTCGTCAACTTCCTTCACTTGCTCCCCTTCCTCCCCTTCCTTCCCTTCCTCCACTTCCTCCACTTCCTCCACTTCGTCAATTTCGTCCACTTCCTCCACTTCGTCCACTTAGTCCACTTCCTCAACTTCGTCCACTTCCTCCATTTCGTCCACTTCCTCCACTTTCTCCACTTCGTCCACTGCATCCGCTTTTTCGACTTCGTCAACTTCGTCCACTTGGTCAACTTCCTCCACTTCCTCCACTTCGTCCACTTCGTCCACTTCGTCAACTTCCTCCACTTCGTCCACTTCGTCCACTTTATCCACTTCGTCCACTTTTTCCACTTCGTCCACTTTGTCCACTTCGTCCACTTCTTCAACTTCGTCAACTTCGTCCACTTCGTCAACTTCCTCCACTTCCTCCCCTTCCTCCACTTCCTCCACTTCCTCCACTTGGTCAATTTCGTTCACTTCCTCCACTTCCTCCACTTCGTCCACTTACTCCACTTCCTAAACTACGTCCACTTCCTCCATTTCGTCCACTTCCTCCACTTGGTCCACTTCGTCCACTTCGTCCACTTCATCAACTTCGTCCACTTCGTTCGTCAACTTTGTGTACTTCGTCCACTTCTTTAACTTCGTCCCACTTCGTCAACTTCGTCCACTTTGTCCTCTTCGTCCACTTCGTCCACTTCGTCAACTTCGTTAACTTTCTCCACTTCGTCCTCCTCGTACACTTCGTCCACTTTGTCTACTTCGTCCACTTCGTCTACTTCATCCTCTTCGTCCACTTCATCAACTTCGTCCACTTCTTCAACTTCATCAACTTCGTCCACTTCGTCAACTTCCTCCACTTCCTCCCCTTCCTCCCCTTCCTCCACTTCCTCCACTTCCTCCACTTGGTCAATTTCGTTCACTTCCTCCACTTCGTCCACTTACTCCACTTCCTCAACTACGTCCACTTCCTCCATTTCGTCCACTTCCTCCACTTGGTCCACTTCGTCCACTTCGTCCACTTCATCAACTTCGTCCACTTCGTTCGTCAACTTTGTGTACTTCGTCCACTTCTTTAACTTCGTCCCACTTCGTCAACTTCGTCCACTTTGTCCTCTTCGTCCAGTTCGTCCACTTCGTCAACTTCGTTAACTTTCTCCACTTCGTCCTCCTCGTACACTTCGTCCACTTTGTCTACTTCGTCCACTTCGTCTACTTCATCCTCTTCGTCCACTTCATCAACTTCGTCCACTTCTTCAACTTCATCAACTTCGTCCACTTCGTCAACTTCCTCCACTTCCTCCCCTTCCTCCCCTTCCTCCCCTTCCTCCACTTCCTCCACTTCCTCCACTTTGTCAATTTCGTCCACTTCCTCCACTTCGTCCACTTAGTCCACTTCCTCAACTTCGTCCACTTCCTCCATTTCGTCCACTTCCTCCACTCTCTCCACTTCGTCCACTGCATCCACTTTTTCGACTTCGTCAACTTCCTCCACTTCGTCCACTTCGTCCACTTCGTCAACTTCGTCCACTTCGTACTCTTGGACCACTTCGTCCACTTCGTCAACTTCGTCCACTTAGTCTACTACGTCAACTTCCTCAACTTAGTCCACTTCCTCAACCTCCTCCACTGCCTCCATTTCGTCCACTTCATCCACTTCGTCCACGTCGTCCACTTCCTAAACTTCGTCCACTTCGTCCACTTCGTTCACTTCGTCCACTTCGTCCACTTCGTCAACTTCCTCCACTTCCTCCACTTCGTCCACTTCGTCAACTTCGTCAACTTCGTCCACTTCGTCCACTTCGTCCACTTCGTCCACTTCGTCCACTTCGTCAACTTCGTCCACTTTGTCCTCTTCGTCCACTTCGTCCACTTCGTCAACTTCGTTAACTTTCTCCACTTCGTCCTCCTCGTACACTTCGTCCACTTTGTCTACTTCGTCCACTTCGTCTACTTCATCCTCTTCGTCCACTTCATCAACATCGTCCACTTCTTCAACTTCGTCAACTTCAACCACTTCATCAACTTCGTCCACTTCCTCCACGTCCTCCACTTCCACCACTTCGTCCATTTCGTCAACTTCGACCACTTCGTCAACTTCGTAAACTTCGTCCACTTACTCCACTTCGTCCACTTCGTCAACTTCTTCCACTTCTACCACATCGTCCACTTCGTCAACTTCGTCAACTTCGTCCACTTAGTCCACTTCTTCCACGTCCTCCACATTCTCCACTTCGTTAACTTCGTCCACTTCGTCCACTTTGTCCACTTCGTCAACTTCCTCCACTTCCTCCCCTTCCTCCCCTTCCTCCACTTCCTCACCTTCCTCCACTTCGTCAATTTCGTCCACTTCCTCCACTTCGTCCACTTCCTCAACTTCGTCCACTTCCTCCATTTCGTCCACTTCCTCCACTTTCTCAACTTCGTCCACTTCATCCACTTCGTCCACTTCGTCAACTTCGTCCACTTCGTTAACTTCGTCCACTTCGTCAACTTCGTCCACTTCGTTAACTTCGTCCACTTCGTCAACTTCGTCCACTTAGAGCACTTCTCCCACTTCGTCAACTTCGTCCACTTTGTCCTCTTCGTCCACTTCGTCAACTTCGTTAACTTTCTCCACTTCGTCCACCTCGTACACTTCGTCCACTTTGTCTACTTTGTCGACTTCGTCTACTTCGTCCAATTAGTCCACTTCTTCAACTTCGTCAACTTAGACCACTTCGTCAACTTCGTCCACTTCCACCACTTCGTCCATTTCATCAACTTCCTCCACTTCGTCCACTTCGTCCTTTTTGTCCACTTCGTCCACTTGGTCAACTTCGTCAACTTCGTCCACTTCCTCCACGTCCTCCACTTCCACCACTTCGTCAACTTCGTCCACTTACTCCACTTCGTCCACTTCGTCCACTTCGTCCACTTCGTCAACTTCGTCCACCTCGTCCTCTTCGTCCACTTCCTCCGCTTCGTCCACTTGCTCCGATTCCGCCACTTTCTCCACTTCCTCCACTTCGTCCACTTCGTCATCTTCATCCAAGTCGCCCATTTCTTCAACTTCTTCCACTTCTTCCACTTCCTCCACTTCGTCCACTTCGTCCACTTCGTCAACTTCGTCCACTTCGTCCACTTCGTCAACTTCGTCCACTACGTGCACTTCGTCAACTTCGTCCACTTCGTGAACTTCGTCCACTTCGTCCACTTAGTCACTTACTTCACTACCTCCACTTCCTCCATTTCGTCCACTTCATCCACTTCGTCCACGTTGTCCACTTCCTCAACTTCGTCCACTTCATCCACTTCGTCCACTTCGTCAACTTCTTCCACTTCGTCAACTTCGTCAACTTCGTCCGCTTAGTCCACTTCCTCCACTTCGTCCACTTCGTCCACTTCGTCCACTTCGTCCACTTCGTCAACTTCGTCCACTTCTTCAACTTCGTCAACTTCATCCACTTCGTCAACTTCCTCCACTTCCTCCCCTTCCTCCACTTCCTCCACTTGGTCAATTTCGTCCACTTCCTCCACTTCCTCCACTTCGTCCACTTACTCCACTTCCTCAACTTCGTCCACTTCCTCCATTTCGTCCACTTCCTCCACCTGGTCCACTTCGTCCACTTCATCAACTTTGTCGACTTCGTTCGTCCACTTCGTCAACTTTGTCTACTTCGTGCACTTCGTTAACTTCGTCCACTTCGTCAACTTCGTCCACTTAGAGCACTTCTCCCACTTCGTCAACTTCGTCCACTTTTTCCTCTTCGTCCACTTCGTCAACTTCGTCAACTTTCTCCACTTCATCCACTTCGTCCACCTCGTACACTTCGTCCACTTTGTCTACTTCGTCCACTTTGTCCACTTCGTCCACTTCGTCCACTTCATCAACTTCGTCCACTTCGTCAACTTCGACCACTTCGTCAACTTCGTCCACTTCCTCCACGTCCTCCACTTCCACCACTTCGTCCACTTCGTCCATTTCGTCAACTTCCTCCACTTCGTCCCTTCGTCCTTTTTGTCCACTTCGTCCACTTCGTCAACTTCGTCCACTTCTTCAACATCGTCATCTTCGACCACTTCGTCAACTTCGTCCACTTCCTCCACGTCCTCCACTTCCACCACTTCGTCCACTTCATCCGCTTCCTCCACTTCATCAACTTCCTCCACTTCCTCCACTTCCTCCACTTCGTCAACTTCGTCCACTTCGTCCACTTCCTCTACTTCGTCAACTTCGTCCACTTCGTTCGTCTACTTCGTCAACTTCGTCCACTTCGGCTACTTCGTCCACCTCGTCCTCTTCGTCCACTTCCTCCGCTTCGTCCACTTCCTCCGCTTCGTCCACTTGCTCCGGTTCCTCCACTTTCTCCACTTTCTCCACTTCGTCCACTTCGTCATCTTCGTCCAAGTCGCCCATTTCTTCCACTTCTTCCACTTCTTCCACTTCCTCCACTTCGTCCACTTCGTCCACTTCGTCAACTTCGTCCACTACGTGCACTTCGTCCACTACGTGCACTTCGTCAACTTCGTCCACTTCGTGAACTTCGTCCACTTAGTAACTTACTTCACTACCTCCACTTCCTCCATTTCGTCCACTTCATCCACTTCGTCCACGTCGTCCACTTCCTCAACTTCGTCCACTTCATCCACTTCGTCCACTTCGTCCACTTCGTCAACTTCGTCAACTTCGTCCGCTTAGTCCACTTCCTCCACCTCGTCCACTTCGTCCACTTCGTCAACTTCGTCAACTTCGTCCACTTCTTCAACTTCGTCAACTTCATCTACTTCGTCAACTTCCTCCACTTCCTCCCCTTCCTCCACTTCCTCCACTTGGTCAATTTCGTCCACTTCCTCCGCTTCCTCCACTTCGTCCACTTACTCCACTTCCTCAACTTCGTCCACTTCCTCAATTTCGTCCACTTCCTCCACTTGGTCCCCTTCATCAACTTCGTCCACTTCGTTCGTCCACTTCGTTCGTCCACTTCGTCAACTTTGTCTACTTCGTGCACTTCGTTAACTTCGTCCACTTCGTCAACTTCGTCCACTTAGAGCACTTCTCCCACTTGGTCAACTTCGTCCACTTTGTCCTCTTCGTCCACTTCTTCAACTTCGTCAACTTTCTCCACTTCATCCACTTCGTCCACCTCGTACACTTCGTCCACTTTGTCTTCTTCGTCCACTTCCTCCACTTCATCAACTTCGTCCACTTCTTCAACTTCGTCAACTTCGACCACTTCGTCAACTTCATCCATTTCCTCCACGTCCTCCACTTCCACCACTTCGTCCATTTCGTCAACTTCCTCCACTTCGTCCCTTCGTCCTTTTTGTCCACTTCGTCCACTTCGTCAACTTCGTCAACTTCGTCCACTGCCTCCACGTCCTCCACTTCCACCACTTCGACCACTTCGTCCACTTCCTCCACTTCCTCCACTTCATCAACTTCCTCCACTTCCTCCACTTCCTCCACTTCGTCAACTTCGTCCACTTCGTCCACTTCCTCTACTTCGTCAACTTCGTCCACTTCGTTCGTCCACTTCGTCAACTTCGTCTACTTCGTCCACTTCGGCTACTTCGTCCACCTCGTCCTCTTCGTCCACTTCCTCCGCTTCGTCCACTTCCTCCGCTTCGCCCACTTGCTCCGGTTCCACCACTTTCTCCACTTCCTCCACTTCGTCCACTTCGTCATCTTCGTCCAAGTCGCCCATTTCTTCCACTTCTTCCACTTCTTCCACTTCCTCCACTTCGTCCACTTCGTCCACTTCGTCCACTTCGTCCACTTCGTCCACTTCGTCCACTTCGTCAACTTCGTCCACTACGTCCACTTCGTCAAATTCGTCCACTTAGTCATTTACTTCACTACCTCCACTTCCTCCATTTCGTCCACTTCATCCACTTCGTCCACGTCGTCCACTTCCTCAACTTCGTCCACTTCATCCACTTCGTCCACTTCGTCCACTTCGTCAACTTCGTCAACTTCGTCCGCTTAGTCCACTTCGTCCACTTCGTCCACTTCGTCCACTTCGTCCACTTCGTCCACTTCGTCCACTTCGTCCACTTCGTCCACTTCGTCCACTTCGTCCACTTCGTCCACTTCGTCCACTTCGTCCACTTCGTCCACTTCGTCCACTTCGTTAACTTCGTCCACTTTTTCCACGTCGTCCTCTTCGTCCACTTCGTCCACTTCGTCAACTTCGTCCACTTCGTCCACTTCTTCAACTTCGTCCACTTCGTCAACTTCCTCCACTTCCTCCCCTTCCTCCACTTCGTCCACTTGGTCAATTTTGTCCACTTCCTCCACTTCCTCAACTTACTCCACTTCCTCAACTTCGTCCACTTCCTCCATTTCGTCCACTTCCTCCACTTGGTCCACTTCGTCCACTTCGTCCACTTCATCAACTTCGTCCACTTCGTCAACTTTGTCTACTTCGTCCACTTCGTTAACTTCGTCCACTTCGTCAACTTCGTCAACTTCGTCCACTTAGAGCACTTCTCTCACTTCGTCAACTTCGTCCACTTTGTCCTCTTCGTCCACTTCGTCAACTTCTTCAACTTTCTCCACTTCATCCACTTCGTCCACCTCGTACACTTCGTCCACTTTGTCTACTTCGTCCACTTCGTCCACTTCGTCCACTTCGTCCACTTCGTCCACTTCGTCCACTTCGTCCACTTCATCAACTTCGTCCACTTCTTCAACTTCGTCAACTTCGACCACTTCGTCAACTTCGTCCACTTCCTCCACGTCCTCCACTTCCACCACTTCGTCACTCGTCATTTCGTCAACTTCCTCCACTTCGTCCCTTCGTCCTTTTTGTCCACTTCGTCCACTTCGTCAACTTCGTCCACTTCTTCAACATCGTCATCTTCGACCACTTCGTCAACTTCGTCCACTTCCTCCACGTCCTCCACTTCCACCACTTCGTCCACTTCCTCTACTTCGTCAACTTCGTCCACTTCGTTCGTCCACTTCGTCTACTTCGTCCACTTCGGCTACTTCGTCCACCTCGTCCTCTTCGTCCACTTCCTCCGCTTCGTCCACTTCCTCCGCTTCATCCACTTGCTCCGGTTCCTCCACTTTCTCCACTTCCTCCACTTCGTCCACTTCGTCATCTTCGTCCAAGTCACCCATTTCTTCCACTTCGTCCACTTCGTCAACTTCGTCCACTTCGTCAACTTCGTCCACTACGTCCACTTCGTCAACTTCGTCCACTTCATGAACTTCGTCCACTTCGTGCACTTAGTCACTTACTTCACTACCTCCACTTCCTCCATTTGCTCCACTTCCTCCACTTCGTCAACTTCGTCCACTTCTTCAACTTCGTCCACTTCGACCACTTCGTCAACTTCGTCCACTTCCTCCACCTCCACCACTTCGTCCACTTCGTCAATTTCGTCAACTTCCTCCAATTCCTCCACTTCGTCAACTTCGTCATAGTCCTCCACTTCGGCCACTTCGTCAACTTCGTCCACTTCGTAAACTTCATCCGCTTCGTCCACGTTGTCCACTTCGTCCACTTATTCAACTTCCTCCACTTATTCAACTTCCTCCACTTGCTCCAATTCCTCCACCTCCTCCACTTCGTCCACATCGTCAAATTCGTCAACTTCGTCCACTTCGTCAAGTTCGTCATCTTCGTCAACTTCGTCTACTTCATGCACTTCCTCCACTTCGTCCACTTTCTTCACTTCCTCCACTTCCTCCACATCCTCTACTTCGTCCAAATCGTCCACTTCCTCCATTTCCTCCACTTCCTCCACTTCGTCCACTTCGTCCACTTACTCCGGTTCCTCCACTACGTCCACTTCGTCCACTTCACCAACTTCGTCCACTTCGTCAACTTCGTCAATTCGTCCACTTAGTCCACTTCCTCCAATTCCTCCACTTCTTCCACTTCGTCTACTTCGTCAACTTCGTCCAATTCGTCACCTTTGTCAACGTCGTCCACTTCATCAACTTCGTCAACTTTGTCAACTTCTTCCACTTTGTCCACTCAGTCAACTTCGTCAACTTTGTCCATTTCGTCAACTTCGTCAACTTCGTCCACTTCGGCTACTTCATCCACTTCGTCCTCTTGGTCCACTTCGTCCGCTTCGTCCACTTCGTCCACTTCGTCAACTTCGTCCACTTTGTCCTCTTCGTCCATTTCGTCCCCGTATTAAACTTCATCAACTTCGTCAACTTCGTCCACTTCTTCATCTTCGTCAACTTCGACCACATAGTCAACGTTTTCCACTTCCTCCGCGTCCTCTACTTCCACCACTTCGTCCACTTCGTCAACTTCGTCAACGTCGTCCACTTCGTCCACTTAGTCCACTTCCTCGACTTCCTCCACTTCCTCCACTTCCTCCACTTCATCCACTTTGTCCACTTCGTCCACTTCTTCCACTTAGTCCACTTCCTCAACTTCGTCCACTTCCTCCATTTCCTCCACTTCGTCGACTTCCTCAACTTAGTCCACTTCCTCAACTTCGTCCACTTCCTCCATTTCGTCCACTTCGTCAACTTAGTCCACTTCCTCCACTTCGTTCACTTCCTCCAGTTCCTCCACTTCGTCAACTTCGTCCACTTCGTCCACCTTGTCCACTTCGTCCACTTCGTCTACTTCTTCAACTTCGTCAACTTCGTTCACTTCGTCAACTTCCTCCACTTCATCCACTTCCTCCACTTCCTCCACTTCGTCAACTTCGTCCACTTCGTCCACTTTCTCGACTTCCTCCACTTCGTCAACTTCGTCAACTTCGTGCACTTCGTCAACTTCGTGCACTTCTTTCGTCCACTTCGTCAAATTCGTCCACTTCTTCCACTTCTTCCACTTTCTCCCACTTCGTCCACTTCGTCCAATTCCTCAACTTCGTCCACTTCATCAACTTCGTCCACTTACTCCCCTTCGTCCACTTCCTCCACTTCGTCCACTTCCTCCACTTCCTCCACTTCGTCCACTCCCTCCACTTCCTCCACTTCGTCCATCTCCTCCACTTCGTCAACTTGGTCCACCTTGTCCACTTCTTCAACTTCGTCAACTTCGTCAGCTTGGTCCTCTTCCTCCACTTCCTCCACTTCCTCCACTTCGTCAACTTCGTCCACTTCGTCAACTTCGTCCACTTCGTCAACTTCTTCCGCTTCGTCCACTACGTCCACGTAGTCCACGTAGTCCACTTCCTCCACTTATTCAACTTCGTCCACTTATTCAACTTCCTCCACTTCCTCCACTTCCTCCACTTCCTCCACTTCGTGCACATCGTCAATTTCATCAACTTCGTCCACTTCGTCAAGTTCGTCCACTCCGTCATCTTCGTCAACTTCGTCTACTTCGTCCACTTTCTCCAAATCGTCCACTTTCTTCACTTCCTCCACGTCTTGCATGTCCTCCACTTCGTCCAAATTATCCACTTAGTCCACTTCCTCCACTTCCTCCACTTCGTCCACTTACTCTGGTTTCTCCACTACGTCCACTTCGTCCACTTCACAAACTACGTCCACTTCGTCAACTTCGTCAATTCGTCCACTTACTCCACTTCGTCCACTTCGTCCACTTCCTCCACTTCCTCCACTTTGTCCACTTGGTCAACTTCGTCAACTACGTCCACTTCACCCATTTCTTCCACCTCTTCCACTTCTTCCACTTCGTCAACTTCTTCAACTTCGTCCACTTCGTCAACTTCGTCAACTCTGTCAACGTCGTCCACTTCATCAACTTCGGCAACTTCTTCACTTTGTCCACTTAGTCAACTTCGTCAACTTTGTCCTCTTTGTCCTCTTCGTCCTCTTCGTCCACTTCGTCCACTTCTTCCACTTCCTCCGCTTCCTCCGCTTCCACCACTTCGTCAACTTCGTCAACTTAGTTCACTTCGTCCACTTCTTCAACTTCCTCCACTTCCTCCACTTCGTCCACATCGTCCACATCATCAACTTCGTCCACTTCGTCTACCTCGTCCACTTCGTCCACTTTGTCCACTTCGTCTACTTCGTCCACTTCTTGATCTTCGTCCACTTCGTCAACTTCCTGCACTTCGTCCACTTAGTCCAGTTCCTTCACTTCCTCCATTTCCTCCACTTCCTCCACGTCCTCGACTTCGTCCAAATGGTCCACTTAGTCCACTTCCTCCACTTCGTCCACTTCGTCAACTTCGTCCACTTCCTCTACTTCGTCAACTTCGTCTACTTCGTCCACTTCGACTACTTTGTCCACTTCGTCCTCTTGGTCCACTTCGTCCGCTTCGTCCTCTTCGGCCACTTCGTCAACTTCGTCCACTTTGTCCTCTTCGTCCCTTTCGTCCCCGTCGTCAACTTCATCAACTTCGTCAACTTTCTCCACTTCCTCCACTTCCTCCACTTCCTCCACTTCCTTCACTTCGTCCACTTCGTCCACTTCTTTAACTTCGTCAACTTCGACCACTTAGTCAACTTTTTCCAGTTCCTCCGCGTCCTCTACTTCCACCACTTTGTCGACTTCGTCAACTTCGTCCACTTAGTCCACTTCCTCCACTTCCTCCACTTCCTCCACATCCTCCACTTCATCCACCTCCTCCACTTCGTCCACTTCGTCCACTTCGTCCACTTCTTCCACTTAGTCCACTTCCTCAACTTCGTCCACTTCCTCCATTTCGTCCACTTCCTCCACTTCGTCCACTTCCTCAACTTAGTCCACTTCCTCAACTTCGCCACTTCCTCCTTTGCGTTCACTTCGTCAACTTAGTCCACTTCCTCCACTTCCTCTACTTCGTCCACTTCCTCCAGTTCCTCCACTTCGTCAACTTCGTCCACTTCGTCAACTTCGTCCACTTCGTCAACTTCGTCCACTTCGTCCACTTTCTCCACTTCCTCCACATCGTCAACTTCGTGCACTTCGTCATCTTCGTGCACTTCGTTTGTCCACTTCGTCAAATTCGTCCACTTCTTCCACTTCTTCCACTTCTTCCACTTTCTCCCACTTCGTCCACTTCGTCAACTTAGTCCACTTCCTCAACTTCGTCCACTTCCTGCATTTCGTCCACTTCGTCCACTTCGTTAACTTCGTCCAATTCGTCCACTTCGTCCCCTTCGTCCACATCGTCCACTTCCTCCACTTCGTCCACATCCTCCACTTCGTCCACTTCCTCCACTTCCTCCACTTCGTCAACTTCTTCCGCGTCGTCCACTTCGTCCACGTAGTCCACGTAGTCCACTTCGTCCACTTATTCAACTTCGTCCACTTATTCAACTTCCTCCACTTCCTCCACTTCCTCCACTTCCTCTACTTCGTCCACATCGTCAATTTCGTCAACTTCGTCCACTTCGTCCACTTCGTCAAGTTCGTCAACTTCGTCAAGTTCGTCATCTTCGTCAAATTCGTCTACTTCGTTCACTTCCTCCAATTCGTCCACTTTCTTCACTTCCTCCACTTCTTGCACGTCCTCCACTTCGTCTAAATTTGCCACTTAGTCCACTTCCTCCACTTCCTCCACTTCGTCCACTTACTCTGGTTCCTCCACTACGTCCAGTTCATTCACTTCACCAACTACGTCCACTTCGTCCACTTCTTCAATTCGTCCACTTAGTCCACTTCCTCCACTTCCTCCATGATGAATCAATATTTTATTGATTTCACTTAGTTTATTGTACCGGATTTAATCAAGGAATTGTGCTTGAATGTACAATATTATCCTATTTTTCCTAATTGTGCTAAATTTGATCGGAAATTCTTATTTTAACTAATTTGAATCATCTGAGCTAATTATTTTACAAGGAAAATTTGGAGATACAATTTGGGACATTTGAAGGTTAAATGAGAAATGGAAATTGAGCCAAATGCATCTCAGTCATTTCAATTTTCGCATAGTGCTGCGTGAATGTTGTGTCAACTTGTGTGTCTTCGTTCGAGTTCAATTCTTATCCGTTTTCTATGCAATTTTTTTTCATAGTTTCGTATGGATGTCTATTTTCACGTATAGTTTTTACTTTGTTCAAATTCATTCTGTGCTGTTCCCAGTATTTATTTTACTCTCATATGTCAGTCCAGTGATTACTGCTGTTTGTGTCAACTTGTGTGTCTTCGTTTGAGTTCAATTCTTATCCGTTTTCCATGCAATTTTTTTTCATAGTTTCGTCTGGATGTCTATTTTAACATATAGTTTTTACTTTGTTCAAATTCATTCTGTGCTGTTCCCAGTATTTATTTTACTCTCATATGTCAGTCCAGGATTACTGCTGTTTGAGTGATTTCTAATCCGTTGCATTGTTTGCTTGCTGTTTAGTAATTGTGGTGGCTGGAATTGATCATTGGATGATGCTAAGACCTCCCAACACTCTTAAGCAAGTCCTTTAATTCTTGAATTTTAAGAAGCAAAATGGAGGGGACCACATTGAAAGGCAGCAACCAACGGTGTCAGTCATGGCTGGATTAATTTTTGGCCTATTAAGAAAAGTACATTCAATTCAATTGAAGAAATAGCACACATCCTATGTCCTTAAAAGAAGCTGCCACGTGAAATGAGAGAGGGCCCATGAGAAGGGATTTTTGGACAGTAGCACATGGATCCGCACGTTCCCTTTCTTTCTCTTTTGGAAAACAGCAAGCAAAGGGCTGTTGGTGGGCTTCACGTAGCAGAGAAATGTGGTGGCAGAGAGATCACGGAAGCATGGGAGCAGGGGGTGCATCCAGCATTCCAGCTTGGAAACGTGGAGTCATGGGAGGTGCACACGGAAGGTCCAGTAGCAAAGCAGCACGTGGTGGCCTTCACGGTCATGGCCCAAGGAAGGAGTAAAGAGAAATTTTCCAGCAAGCACACGTCCAAAAAAAAAGAAAAAAAACATTGCACAGCTGAAATGGAATGGAGCACGCGGCCCACAAGAAAAGCCACGTCCACGCACACGGGATCCCATGAGTATGAGGGAGAGCCGCCACTGGCCATTCAAAAGGGGTTTTCTCTAGTCCACTTGGTTTTGGGGACCACGGAACTTTTTTTGTTTTTCTCTAGGTTTTTGAACAAAGGAAAAATGTAAGAACTAGAAGGGAACGACCGAGAGAAAGAAGGAGGAAGAATTGATTTTGGCTTGAAAAAGCTGAGCTGCCACCGAGAGGAGAGTGGATCTGGAGAAAGAAAGCAAGCATGGAGGTTCCAGTAGCCACCTTGGGGGAGATTTATTTTTGGTGTAGTGAATGAACACATGGTCTTGTTCTTGTTTTTGTCTTCATGTTTGAACCAGATATTTATTTTTATATTAGTGTTATTTTGCTGTGAAGAAGTATGCATGCTGCCAGCTTTTATATATTTTTTTATTTGGTGATTAAATGCTTTGGAGAGTTAGATGAAAGATGATGGAAAACCATGTCCAAGAGTTGCTCACGGTGATTGGTGGGTTCTTTTAGAAAAAGCTGATTTATTTTAGTTGAAAGAACTTGAACAAGGCGTTAAATTATTGGTACAGCTGAGAATTAATCCACTTTTGAAAGCAAAAAGTAGAAGGATGGTTGGTGATTTACGTAAAGAAAGAAGAAGTGCTACGTGATATTTTTTTCTTTTATTTTCTTTTTAAGAATGAATGGAGATGTGGTGATTAAAATATGATAGATGTTGGAAGTGTAAGAAGCATTCCAATTATTTTAATTTTCTCTACATGCAACATATGTCATGGTCAAAGAGTATCCAGGGGCAAGCATTTCACTTATTTTGATTTTTTTTAGAATGAAATACATGGAATGGAAGTGTCACGACAAGGAGGACTTTTAAAAGCATTTGCCAATTTCAATTTTCTTTTGTAGATGAATGGGTCATTAGAGAAGTTTTATTTTCTTTTATTGCTTTTGCCTTAAAATATTTTGAATTGATTTTCTTCTTTTTGGTGGTGAATATGTAGGATAGATGATAATATTGTGCATTTAATGTTTTAGCTTAACCGTTGCATTTTTACAACTTGATTTTGTGTTTGGATGTTTATCTGTTGTAGTTTTCATTTTAATGCTTTCATTTATATTCAGTTGTATTTAATTTTCATCCGCAACCAAAACATTTCAAAACCCCCCCACTTAGTGTTAACCTGAGACTGAACCACAAATTGGTCCTTGAGAGACGACCTAGGAGTCACTGCCTAGTACTATACTGCATTCTTTTATGCACAATTTTTGTGGGAGGTGCGACCCTTTCATCAAAATGGCGCCGTTGTCGGGGACCAATGGTTCAGTCTTAGGTCTTTTTGTTGTGTTTGTGTGTGTTGTGTTTTGTCTTGTGTTGTGATGTGATGTGATGTGATGTTCTGTTTTGTGTGTGCGTGTTGCATGTATAAATGTGTTGTGTTTTAATTGTTTCGTGATTTTTAGTATTCTTCTTTTTCCATGTCTACCTATTTTGATTTTGTGAACACTGCTTGTTTTGCTAGTGCCTCTGATTATGATTCTCCTTCTGCATGTTACTCTGATTGTAATTCATATTCTGCTGACTTCTATGTTGAGAACAATATGACTCATCCTCTAATTTCTGAGAGTGCTCTTTGTGAGCCGGTTTCACTTAAGGAGGATGATCTTCATTGCGATCTCACCTCTGGACTGATACATTTGTTGCCTAAGTTTCATGGTTTTGTAGGAGAATGCCCACACAGACATTTGGAGGAGCTCTACATCATGTGCTCTTCAATGAAGCCTCCAGATGTCCCTCTTGATTACATTTTCTTGAGCGCATTTCCGCATTCATTACAAGGAGTAGCTAAGGATTGGAAAGATTCTCTTCCTCTGAGATCCGTTACCGATTGGGGAAATCTTGAGCACCAGTTTCTGAGCAAATTTTCCCCTGTGCAATATGCTTACGACAACGGTCTTGGATGGAATGACCCTACCTTGGGATGGTACAATGCTCCACAACATCAATATCAAGAACCACCATTCCAGAGTACTTTCATGTCTCCACTAGTCCAGCAATATCAGAGTCAGCAATACGATGCTTCTGCCGAAGCAGCTCCTCAGCCTTCTATTTCTGAGCCTACATTGAAGGAGTTGTTGGAGCAGTTGACCATGCAGAACATGCAGTTTCAGCAAGAGACCAGAGCGTCCATTCAGAGCTTGAATGACCAGATAGGGCAGATGGCTACTCAATTAAATCAGGAACAGTCTCAAGATTCAAAGTTACCATTTCAGACTGTGCTGATTCCTGATGATGTTAGTGTCATCCACATAGAAGATGGGGAGCAGAGTTATGAGCTTACTACTGCGCCACATACTTTCCCACCTTCAGATGGTCCCACTCTTGCACCTGAGGAGACCGAGAAAGATTTTGAGGACCAGGCAGATATGAGCAACATTTTTGAGAAAGGTAGACCATCATCATCTTCCACCACTCTTCCAATCTTCAGGGAGGTGGAGGTAAACATACCTCAATTTGATTATGTTGATGATTATGTTGTTGAGGATTATGTTGATGATTATATTGTTGATGAGTCTGTTCCTAATTGTCCTTCTCTGCGTGATGAGAACCACTTTTTGCTATCACATCCAAATGTTTATTCTCCATGCACTGAACATGAATCTGAGTCTGTTATTGATATTACTTTTAATTTGGGGATTGATTCATGTTCTGAGGATGTATCTGGGGTTCAGCCTGTTACACTGGGATTGGGTGTTATACCCCTGCATGAAATTTCTGTAGAGCACATTGACATACCTGATGTTCACTATCCTTGCACTGATCTTGATTTAAATGATAGCCTTGAGGAAGCAGCTGGTGACTTGGAGATTGGTAAGAAAATTTTCAATGAGCAAAAACAGGTTTATTCTGAACTTGAGATTTCAAACACTTTACCTGATTTGCTTATGCATTCAAATGCCTGTGATTTGATGCACACTGATTCTATAGGATTCATGACTGATACTGATACATATTTGATTGACCATTCTAAAATTTTTGATTCAGTATCAGCCATTGAACCCATTGGTCTAAGGGTTGTTTTGAATGGACATGATTGCCATGATGAAATATTGAATGATAATAGCCTTGAACTGACCTTTGATTCTGTTGATGATGCATATATCAATATTGATTTTGAGGTGGAAACTGTGCAATCTGATAACTCTATAGAGTTAGGACTGAACTTTGATCTGACACAGTTCTCTGAGAACTTTGAATGTGATTGTGAATCTGGTTCTTGCCCGATCTGTATTGAAATTGATTATGTGTTACAGACAGATTCTAAGCGTATAACAGATGCTATTAATTGTGAGTTTGATGACCATGCTGCAGAATTAAATGAGAATACAGGTGCTGACATTAAGGAAATCATGATTAATGAAGGAGAGTGTACTGCTACTTCTTTGATTGAGCCAGAGATCTCCATTCCGATGTCACACACTGAACAACTGCCAGTGGAAGGAAAGCTACTGATGGAAGAGTTTGCTGGGAGAAGAAAGAAGAAACATCTCGTCTTGGATGATATGGCGGTACTGATGAAGTTGGTCCTCCTCAAAACTCGTTTGCTGAATCCTGTGGTGGAAGACATCTCCCTGAAAGTCCAAAATTGGCAACTGCCACCATGATCAGGGGAGTTTCCTTTCTCTCTTCTCCCCCTTTCCCTACTTTTATTGCACTTGTCCATGATCTGTTGACTGTTTTGATTTTCGATCTTATGCTTATGACACATTGAGGGCACTGTGTAGTTTAAGTGTGGTCTATTGGGGGAGATTCTGATTTTTCTTTGTTAGTTTTTGTTTTTCGTGTTAAATTTTTTCTTTTCTAGGTTATTTTTGTCGTGTCTTGTGTACAGTTTTACATGTTTCTCTTGATTTTTGGACTTTATTTAGGTTGTAGATGTGTCTTTCACTTCATTGATACTCTGATTGGTTGGAAATCCTTGCTTTTCTCTGCTTGGAAGATGATTATGATTTTCGAGAGTTGAATTGATTGTGACAGAATTACCCTGTGTGAGATTTGAGCCACTTGATGTTCTTTCTTGTGTGTGATATGTCTCTTGATTGCTTGCACATATGCCTTGGTTTGACTCTTGTTGATAATTCTTGATTAATATGCATGTTTGGAAGTGATAAAGGCATTTTTGTTCTTGAGCCTCTCTAGCCAAATAAGCCTACCTTGTTCTAAACCTTTGAAAACCCTTTTTGAGCCTATACTTTCCTCATTTCTTTGTTTTGAAGCTCATACACTAGCCCTAAGTGAAAAACCATGATTACCTTAACCTTAGGGAATTTTGGAGTTGTGGAAGTGTTTTGGGAACAAGTGTGGTCTCCTTGGGGTTTCTGATGAATTGGCTGGTTGGTTCCTCTTCTTGTTTTATGTTTGTAAATATGTTGTGTATCTTGTCTCTTATAGTTGTGTCCTAACAGAGAGAAAAGAAAAGAGACAGGATGAGAAAAAAAATATAGAGAAAAAAAAATGAAAAAAAAAATAAATAAAAATTTGTGAATAATGGAGTCAAGAAGAGGATTGAATTAGACGTTTTGGGTGTGAGTTGACTGTGTTTACACTTGTTCCCCATTGCTCCTCTATTTCTTTTGGTTTATAGCTTCTCATCCATATGTTATCCTCCCATGTCCTTGGCCCCATTACATCCATAAAAGACCTTTTGATTTGAACATGCATATGTTTTGAGTGTTGATATTAGAGATTTGCCAAGTCTGTTGTTGCTTGCTTTCTTGAGTGCATTGAGTTGACATTTCTTACCTTAGACACTTGAGAGATACAGTGATAGTGCATCTGTGAGGTTCTGTTACTTTTGATTCACCTCTTGAGCTGATTGATCATTTTGCCATGTCTTGAATTGCTTGGATGATTTCATGAGTATCTGTTTTCTCTTATTCATTATGCGTTGGAATTGTCTACTTCTTTTCTCTGTCCAGATTTCTTGAGAACTGTGTAATTCTGTTTGTTTTCTTGTGAGTCTCTGTTTTCTATGTGCTGAGATTGTGTCACTTCCCTGATGTCCCTTGAATTATTCCTTGATTTGCGTCTTGATTTTGCCCAGGAGTGCAAAAGACTAAGTGTGGTCTATTTTGATGAATCAATATTTTATTGATTTCACTTAGTTTATTGTACCGGATTTAATCAAGGAATTGTGCTTGAATGTACAATATTATCCTATTTTTCCTAATTGTGCTAAATTTGATCGGAAATTCTTATTTTAACTAATTTGAATCATCTGAGCTAATTATTTTACAAGGAAAATTTGGAGATACAATTTGGGACATTTGAAGGTTAAATGAGAAATGGAAATTGAGCCAAATGCATCTCAGTCATTTCAATTTTCGCATAGTGCTGCGTGAATGTTGTGTCAACTTGTGTGTCTTCGTTCGAGTTCAATTCTTATCCGTTTTCTATGCAATTTTTTTTTAGTTTCGTATGGATGTCTATTTTCACGTATAGTTTTTACTTTGTTCAAATTCATTCTGTGCTGTTCCCAGTATTTATTTTACTCTCATATGTCAGTCCAGTGATTACTGCTGTTTGTGTCAACTTGTGTGTCTTCGTTTGAGTTCAATTCTTATCCGTTTTCCATGCAATTTTTTTTCATAGTTTCGTCTGGATGTCTATTTTAACATATAGTTTTTACTTTGTTCAAATTCATTCTGTGCTGTTCCCAGTATTTATTTTACTCTCATATGTCAGTCCAGGATTACTGCTGTTTGAGTGATTTCTAATCCGTTGCATTGTTTGCTTGCTGTTTAGTAATTGTGGTGGCTGGAATTGATCATTGGATGATGCTAAGACCTCCCAACACTCTTAAGCAAGTCCTTTAATTCTTGAATTTTAAGAAGCAAAATGGAGGGGACCACATTGAAAGGCAGCAACCAACGGTGTCAGTCATGGCTGGATTAATTTTTGGCCTATTAAGAAAAGTACATTCAATTCAATTGAAGAAATAGCACACATCCTATGTCCTTAAAAGAAGCTGCCACGTGAAATGAGAGAGGGCCCATGAGAAGGGATTTTTGGACAGTAGCACATGGATCCGCACGTTCCCTTTCTTTCTCTTTTGGAAAACAGCAAGCAAAGGGCTGTTGGTGGGCTTCACGTAGCAGAGAAATGTGGTGGCAGAGAGATCACGGAAGCATGGGAGCAGGGGGGTGCATCCAGCATTCCAGCTTGGAAACGTGGAGTCATGGGAGGTGCACACGGAAGGTCCAGTAGCAAAGCAGCACGTGGTGGCCTTCACGGTCATGGCCCAAGGAAGGAGTAAAGAGAAATTTTCCAGCAAGCACACGTCCAAAAAAAAAGAAAAAAAACATTGCACAGCTGAAATGGAATGGAGCACGCGGCCCACAAGAAAAGCCACGTCCACGCACACGGGATCCCATGAGTATGAGGGAGAGCCGCCACTGGCCATTCAAAAGGGGTTTTCTCTAGTCCACTTGGTTTTGGGGACCACGGAACTTTTTTTGTTTTTCTCTAGGTTTTTGAACAAAGGAAAAATGTAAGAACTAGAAGGGAACGACCGAGAGAAAGAAGGAGGAAGAATTGATTTTGGCTTGAAAAAGCTGAGCTGCCACCGAGAGGAGAGTGGATCTGGAGAAAGAAAGCAAGCATGGAGGTTCCAGTAGCCACCTTGGGGGAGATTTATTTTTGGTGTAGTGAATGAACACATGGTCTTGTTCTTGTTTTTGTCTTCATGTTTGAACCAGATATTTATTTTTATATTAGTGTTATTTTGCTGTGAAGAAGTATGCATGCTGCCAGCTTTTATATATTTTTTTATTTGGTGATTAAATGCTTTGGAGAGTTAGATGAAAGATGATGGAAAACCATGTCCAAGAGTTGCTCACGGTGATTGGTGGGTTCTTTTAGAAAAAGCTGATTTATTTTAGTTGAAAGAACTTGAACAAGGCGTTAAATTATTGGTACAGCTGAGAATTAATCCACTTTTGAAAGCAAAAAGTAGAAGGATGGTTGGTGATTTACGTAAAGAAAGAAGAAGTGCTACGTGATATTTTTTTCTTTTATTTTCTTTTTAAGAATGAATGGAGATGTGGTGATTAAAATATGATAGATGTTGGAAGTGTAAGAAGCATTCCAATTATTTTAATTTTCTCTACATGCAACATATGTCATGGTCAAAGAGTATCCAGGGGCAAGCATTTCACTTATTTTGATTTTTTTTAGAATGAAATACATGGAATGGAAGTGTCACGACAAGGAGGACTTTTAAAAGCATTTGCCAATTTCAATTTTCTTTTGTAGATGAATGGGTCATTAGAGAAGTTTTATTTTCTTTTATTGCTTTTGCCTTAAAATATTTTGAATTGATTTTCTTCTTTTTGGTGGTGAATATGTAGGATAGATGATAATATTGTGCATTTAATGTTTTAGCTTAACCGTTGCATTTTTACAACTTGATTTTGTGTTTGGATGTTTATCTGTTGTAGTTTTCATTTTAATGCTTTCATTTATATTCAGTTGTATTTAATTTTCATCCGCAACCAAAACATTTCAAAACCCCCCCACTTAGTGTTAACCTGAGACTGAACCACAAATTGGTCCTTGAGAGACGACCTAGGAGTCACTGCCTAGTACTATACTGCATTCTTTTATGCACAATTTTTGTGGGAGGTGCGACCCTTTCATCACTCCACTTCCTCCACTTTGTCCAGTTGGTCAACTTCTTCAACTACGTCCACTTCGCCCATTTCTTCCACCTCTTCCACTTCTTCCACTTCGTCAACTTCTTCCACTTCGTCCACTTCGTCAACTTCATCAACTTTGTCAACGTCGTCCACTTCATCAACTTCGTCCACTTCGTCAACTTCTTCCACTTTGTCCACTTAGTCAACTTCGTCAACTTTGTCCTCTTCGTCCTCTTCGTCCTCTTCGTCCACTTCTTCCACTTCCTCTGCTTCCTCCGCTTCCACCACTTGGTCAACTTCGTCCACTTAGTTCACCTCGTCCACTTTGTCAACTTCGTCCACTTCGTCTACTTCGTCCACTTTGTCTACTTCGTCCACTTCGTCCACTTCGTCATCTTTGTCCACTTCGTCTACTTCGTCATCTTCGTCAATTTCCTGCACTTCGTCCACTTAGTCTAGTTCCTTCACTTCCTCCATTTCCTCCTGATACATCCTAGGAGATGTAGAGAAGCAGAGCCGTGAGATTGGAGGTGCAGGGAGACTTGGAAGACAGCTGAAACCAAGGTAGTAGTGGCGGCAGCAGCTACAGATTATTGTGCAGACTTGAAATTTCTGGATGGGATCTTTGGAGGTGTGGCAGCGGATTGTTGGTGTTTATGGTGAATGGAGATGGAGGCTAGCTTGGAGAGATGATTAACAACTCAGAAGGCTTCCTAGAGTGGAAGAAAGTTGCAATGGAGATCAAGCTAAGAAGTGACTCTTGGAGAAGGAATTTGCTAAACATTTCAGCAGAAATTCTTTACTACAATCCAAAAGTAATCTACAAGCTTTGCCTATGAGATTTTATAGATCAATCTCAAGGCTTAAGCAAACAATTTACACGTTTCAGATCTGAACCCGTGTGCTAAATGTGTGGCTTCTAAAACACGTGACAAATGAGTTTTATGTGGAGAAAACAATTACTAATGCAGCCCCATAGAAGGATAAGCATACCCCTTCTTGTATAGAAATGTCTATTTTACCCTTCTCCATGTTTTGGCAGATTTGGAATATCTTCTTGTTCTCCAATTTTCCATCCAAAGATAGCAAATAGTACTTGGCCTTGGGGAAAATATTCATCTTGGAGCTTTTTGGCCATTCCCCTTGTGATGGGTGATGGACAAATTTATGAACACCAAAATTATGATGTCACAAACTTGTTTTCAATCGGCAAGTATGACCGAATCGTTCAAGTAATAAACTTGGTTAGACCAAGTATCGTTCTTCCCAAAGGACTCACGGCCTAGTTTAGTTATGTGGTTTCTTGATTAACTAAGACTTACAAACGAAATAATTGGGGTTTAAAATGCAAGACAGAAAATAAATATGTATGCATGAATTTTGATCAATGGCAAAAAGCAAAAGATAAACACTTTCAATGAAATATAGATATGAATATGTTGTTGGGGGTCAATTTCATCTTATCCACTCTCATATATTTTTAGGAATTCAACAGTCAACTCATCATTGTTAATGCCACTCTCTAATGTACCTTTCCAGAAGGCTTCTTCCTAATCACGAGTTCATACAATTCCTAGCATTCCTAATGATCAGTTCATAAGTGCAGGAGCTTAACGACAACCAATATAAAATTTGGAGTTCTCTTTTGAGTGTATGTTCTCTTTCAATCAAAGGTTTCAGTGTATGTTCAAGGCTAAGGGTTCAAAAGGATTTGAACACAAAGTGTTCTCTTTTAGTGGGCTAATTTTTACAAATTTGGCCAATAAAAAGGTTTCCAAAACGGCCTTGATCATATGATGCAAAACAAGCAATTGATTCAATCATAGAAAACCTGGGCAAAACCATTCATGCTTTCAAAGTAATAGCATTCAACAATAACAACTCTGAAGCTCAAAATCTCACATATAAGCTCATTCACATTTGACATACACATCCTGCTTAATTTCACAATCACAATCATGATATCATGCATTTGTTCACAAAGCTTATGAATCACCTGTATAAGCATTTAATGTGCACATCTATCTCAACATCAATCAATCATAAGCATCATTCAGCATTACTTATCATACACTCACAGTTAATAGCAAACCATCATAACAAACCAGATTTCAAATAAAGTACATCAAACCCTAATCTAAAAACAAAAAAAAATAAGTTCAGAAAACTTAAACCACAAAGCATAAGCACATGATAGCATTCATCAGTAAATGCTATCTCAGCTCCTCATCAATCTGAGCTGTCCTCTGTATCTTCCTCTTCCTCCTCATCTGCATCATCTTCAAATGCATCATCCTCATCAGCTTCATCTTCTTCCATATCTCTAGCTGAAGCTTCAGCTGCTCCAGCTCCTCCTCCATGCACTGGTTCCTCTGGCCAAGCTACCACATTATGGAATTCATCCATAGTCCACCTGTGGGCTGGAGGTGTATCATACATCCCCACAATCATCTCAGCAGTGGCCACCTGCCCTCTGTGAATGGACTGCAACTGAGCCCCTATAAGAGACATATACATGTCCCTCATCTGGAATGGCTCTGCTTCATGTGTCTCAACAGATGTCTGGCTCTGTGCTGGCCCTCTCTCTCTACGAGCACGGCGTGGTGGAACTGGCTGAGCTGCATCATCACCTCCACAGTACTGTCTATAGTAGGCCTCATCAATAGCTTTTCTTGGCCTCTCAAAAGGTGGAGCCGAAGTGTCCACCCCAGCTATCTTGCAAAGGTGCGTGATCAAAGAAGGATGTCCTAGTGGTGCTTTGTTGTTTGAAGTATTGGCGCACACACTAATCTCATCAGCTATCACCTGCCCAATATTAACATTCAATTTCTGATAGCACAGTAGATGAAGAATGCCCTGCTGAGAGTAATATCTGACACATGTGAACATGGCTGAATGTTGGCATGAGAAAACGCCATCCAATACTTTGCAAGAGGAGTCAAATCTGTCCTCCTAATGTTAACCACTGAGCCAGATCGATTCCTTTGGAAGTGTCCTCCAGGTATACACAGTACTCTCTCCACATCCTCATAATCAGCACCTTCCTCCATGCAAAGAGCAAACTGGCACTGCTCACCAGCCCATACAGTGTCCAGAAAGTTATTAATTGAATCAGGATCATACCTGATAGCATGGCCTCTGACATAGCCCAAATAATTCTCAGCTGGATAATCACCAATCTTCTTTGCATTGGTGTAAAATTCCTTAACCACAGCTATATTGGCAGGTGCAGGATAAGTGGCTAGCTTTCCCCAATCATTCCCTAACACTTGCTCTCCAAATTGAGGAGCAAAGTTAGGTATCATTCCAACCTTTCTCTCCATCAGAAGTCTCCTGTCCTGAACCACTTTAAAGTGCTTCTCATGTTTCCTAGAGAGGAACCTACTAGAGGGGTTGCTCTGGTTCCTTTTCCTTTCTCTTGTTTGCCATGGTTTTCAATCTTTTTCCGGATGAGGATGCCATTCCTACATTCAAAACACAAAACCAAACCACAGAACATGATGTTAATCATTAGTAAAACACAAAACACAACTCCTTTCGAAGCTAAACCACCGCTGAGGGCCAGAATTTCCCCTCAGCGCCACCAGTACCACATTCCAGATCACACAAAACCAAAAAAATCAAATCTGGCAGAGTGCCGCTCAGCGGCAGTTTACCCCTCAGCGGTAACTCTGCAGATTTTTGAAAAACCTGTTTTAAAGCTTTCCTAACTCCACCCAAATGCAATTTTCAGTTTTCCAGTTCATAATCATGCAGTTTAATCGGTTCAAACATCAAATATATCATCAAATCATGCAAAGAAATCAAAACCCCTAAATCTTCATGCTTTGACAATCATATTCAAAATCAAAAACCCTAGAATGAACAAAATGCATTTTACTTACTTGGGTGGAGATACTAGATGCAATGAGAATGCTTCCAACTAGAATGCTCTTCCCAACCCCAAACTTTGATGGCACACTAGTGAAAAAGTGAGTGGAAGAGAAATTTTCTTAAGAGGGAAGAGTGAAAAGATGTGGAAAACCTTGGAGAAGGTATGTGGGAGTGTTTGTGCAAAGAAAAGTCTGAAAGTGTGAAGAATGCGCAGCTTAGGGTTTAAAAATACCCTAATGGGCTCGGGTCCCGCTAAGGGGAACTAAAACCCTATTCTGCGAGAGTACCGCTCAGCGGTAAAGTACCGCTCAGCGGCACTTTCGTGAAGTGCTCTTCTCCTTCTTTTCTTAACCTACGTGCCTCCTAGACATGCCCCTCACTGGCTCCCTGCAATTCAATGTTCAAAATGCTTATGCAAACCCTACTAAAACAAACAAACAGAAATATTCAATCAACTGGGTTGCCTCCCAGGTAGCGCTTGTTTAACGTCACGAGCCTGACCAAAATCCACCAACACCCATCATAGGTGTTACAGCCATTGTATCCTTCAGTAGATACTTACCCACCTAGCATCCTTCAGTAGATGCTATCTCCAACAAAATAATTACAAAAATAATGTTCAAAAATTACAAATTACAAAACCAAATCAAAAGTTTTTAAATTCACTGGGTTGCCTCCCAGCAAGCGCTCTTTTAACGTCATTAGCTTGACCCAATAAAGTTCAAGTTCCATCTTCTTTGTAATTGATGTTGTTATTCCACCAATTCCTCAGCTGTTTCCTTTGAACTGTTTTGGTTCTTCTAGAACATGGAGACTCTATCTCTATCATCTCCTTCTCTTTAAAGCCCTTCACAACCCACAACTTGTTCTTGATTCTAACAGGTGTGCCAAGTTGGAGTCTTCTTTTCTTCCAGTCTCTAGGAATTTCTTCTCCTCTTCCAATCTCTTCTACCTTGGGTACCTGAAACAACAAACAATGGTTACCTGAAACCTCAAGATTTTCATCTTTACGGCTAGTCATGGGTGCATCTCGAAATGCAGCTTTATAACTAGCTTCTTCCTCCTTTGCTTGCATCTCATCTTTGAAAACATCTACCACCACTCTCTCCTCTCTATCCTGGAGCACCACTATACCTTCATTTACATCTATGATAGCCCTGGCCGTTTTCATAAACGGTCTTCCAAGTATGATAGGTATCTTTTCAGTCTCCATCTTCATCACCACAAAGTCTGCCAAGAACTGAAGTTTGCCAACACAAACTATAATGTCCTCTATTTTAATCTTTGCATGTTTCATTTTAACATTGCCGATTTGCTCCAGTAAAGAATAAGGTATCAAGTTAACACTTGAACCTAAATCAAGGAGAGCTTTCTTTACCTTTTTCTTCCCTATAGTACAAGGGATAGAAAAACTACCTGGATCTCTTTTAGCGCTTTAGGAGGGAATGACTCTTTCTTAACAGTTATACACTCTTTTGCCTCATCATCTCTACGTCTCTTCTTTGTAGAAATTTCTTCATCAGATTTTGTGTAAACTGCAATTTTCTGTAAAATCTGTTCCCAAGGTGCTTTATTATCCACCATTCTGAATAATTCTGTGAAATCCATTTGTTTCTCTTGATTTATTGGAAAAGGAAAATTATTTTTGCTCTCTATTCTTTCTTCTGTTTCTCCTTCTTCTAACTCAATTATCTCTTCATTCACACTCTTTACCACTTTGCACTCTTCTCTAGGGTTAACCTCAGTATTAGCCCCAAAATTTCTATTTGGCCTTTCTTCCAATTGCTTGGTAATCTGACCCATTTGAATCTCCAAATTCTTTATAGCAGCTTCAGTGCTCTTTTGAGAAGATTCGGTTTTCTGTATGAATTGCTGAAGAGTTTCTTCCAACCTTGTTGATTTTTCATTAAGCATAGATAACTGTTGCCAAAAGGTTGGTTGCTGCTGCTTATTATATTGATTTGCTTGCCCAGTTTGTCCTTGACCAATGCTTGGATGTGGTTTCCACCCTTGATTGTAATTCCCTTGACGGTATGGAAATTGATTAGCCATGAAATTAACATCCTCCAAGGCCTCCACTGGAAAAGCACATTGACCATTGATATGATCACCTCCACATAATTCGCACAACTGAGTTTGCACCTGTGCAGCAGTTTTCAACTCTTTAGGTAATTGTGCAAGAGTTTTAGTCAGAGTCTCCAGCTGTTGAGTTAGAATTTTATTTTGAGCTAGCAAGGCATCATGTGTCTGTAATTGGAGAACCCCTTTTTGTTGCATAGGAACTCCTCTTTCGCTGTTGAGCTCATTATCACTAGTAGCCATGTTGTCAATAATTTCTATAGCTTCCTCTGGAGTTTTCCATTTAATATTGCCTCCTGCTGAGGCATCAAGCATCATCTTGGTTTGTGAACCAAGCCCTCCAAGGAAAGTTAAGACTACTTCCTGTTCTTCAAAGCCATGCGTGGGTGTTTTTCTTAGCAGACTTTTGTATCTATCCCATGCATGCCCCAGTGATTCTTCCATGCCCTGCTTAAATGAAGATATCTCTTGCTTGCCTTTTGTCACCTTTGATTGTGGAAAGTACTTGTTCAAAAACTTTGTTACCACTGCTTCCCACTCTGTGAAACTTCCTTCTGGAAAAGAGTTCAACCAAAGCTTAGCATTGCCTCCCAATGAGAAAGGAAACAAACTAAGTTTGATTGCTTCGTCTGGCACCCCATTGATTTTCACTGTGTTGCAAATTTCATTAAATGTAGTAAGGTGCTCATATGGGCTTTCATGAGATAACCCATTGAATTGATTACTCTTCACCAGTTGGATCAATGCTGGTTTGACCTCCATATTGGCTGCATTGACTCTAGGTCTAGCTATGCTGTTAAAATGTTGAGGTCCAGCTACATTGGTGTAATCAGCAAGAGTTCTTCTGATATGATTATTCTCCATATTTTCTGTGCTATTGTCAGAACCTTGTGGTGATGGTTGCAACAGAGTTTCCGGAGGAGGGAAAAGTTCTCTAGATGTTCTGATTCTTCTCCTCCGTCTACTGTCTTCTAATCCTTCAAGCAACGGTTCTGTTGTTTTCTTGCTCCTAGTTCGAATTGCCTCCTGCATACACAAGAACACAAAACCCTAGAAGATTTGGTTAGCACAAAAAGATATAAAAGAAAATATAAGATTCAGAAAATAAAGACAGAAAACAGAAAAAAATAAAAAAATAAAAAAATTCGAAATTTAAAAATAAAATAAAAAAAATAAGTCAAAGATAATTAATAATCACACAAATTAACCAGTTAAACCACGAGTCCCCGGCAACGGCGCCAAAAACTTGATGGACAAATTTATGAACACCAAATTATGATGTCACAAACTTGTTTTCAATCGGCAAGTATGACCGAATCGTTCAAGTAATAAAACTTGGTAAGACCAAGTATCGTTCTTCCCAAAGGACTCACGGCCTAGTTTAGTTATGTGATTTCTTAATTAACTAAGACTTACAAACGAATTAATTGGGGTTTAAAATGCAAGACAGAAAATAAACATGTATGCATGAATTGTGATCAATGGCAAAAAGCAAAAGATAAACACTTTCAATGAAATTTATGTATGGATATGTTGTTGGGGTTCAATTTCATCTTATCCACTCTCATATATTTTAGGAATTCAACGATCAAATCACCATTGTTAATGCCACTCTCTAATGTACCTTTCCAGAAGGCTTCTCCCTAATCACGAGTTCATACAATTCCTAGCATTCCTAATGATTAGTTCATAAGTCAGGAGCTTAACGACAACCAATATAAAATTGGGAGAAATTCCCCGGATCTAGACTTCCCCGTACGTTCCCGTATCGACAAAACCAATAATCATGCATCGAATGAGTTAAACCATGCAAGCATTAAACAAAGAGGAAAAACCCTAACTAATGATGAAAGAAAGCATAAGTCTTAATTAAAAGATGTAAAAACAGATTCCATATATGAGAGTTTCACAAGACTACATTGATTCCCCAACAAACATAAGAGGTTAGTTCACCATATTCATGGTGAACCTAGATGAATTACAATGAAAGAATGAAAGATAGAAAAAGTGAAGAGAAGAGAGAAGCACCATCTCCAGATCTACCCCAAGGGGTGGAAGAGAGAGTGTTTGCTTCGTTCAGCCAAGATACCTAACCCTAGGAAACCCTAAAGCTTATGTATCATTCGTAAATTACAAAAAGTCAAGTCCAAGCCCATTAAAGTGCCGCTCAGCGGTAAACTACCGCTCAGCGGTGATTGCGTGACTTGTTTTCTCCCCTCAGCGGCCATTTTGCCCCTCAGCGGATCTCCCGTGACTTCCAGAGTACCGCTCAGCGGTAAAATACCGCTCAGCGGTGAGTGCGTGACTTGTTTTCTCCCCTCAGCGGCCATTTTGCCCCTCAGCGGACCTCCCGCAAACTCCTGAGTGCCGCTCAGCGGTAAACTGCCGCTGAGCGGTGACTTCGGCTTCTCCTTTTGCACTTTTTGTTGTCTTTTCTGATTTCATCTCTCTCCTTCTTCACTTCTTTCACCAAATTCACCTTAAAACCTGCACAAAAACACTGAAATCAAGCATAAACCTGTCCAGCTCTCTTATTTCCAAAAATATAAAGAAAAGCATGATTTCAAGCTAGTTTCTAAGTGTAAAGGTTGCTTTTAGTGTCAATTTTAATCATGAAAATAACAGTTTTTCAACTGTTATCACAACCCCAAACTTAAAACTTTGCTTGTCCTCAAGCAAATACGATGTAACTCTATCTTCAACCAATTCATATGATGATTTACTTCATTCAAAAATCTTCTTTTCAAGATAAGCAAAAACTTCACTCAAACTTATGACCAAGAGTTCAATCAAGATGTGCACATGCTTTAGTGTTCACAAATTCATTTAAATTCCAACAAATGCTATTTTCATGAATGATCAATCAATTAAACATGGATGTTCATGTGTTCATGTGATATTTCCTCACTAAGTCAAGTGTTTCACTCACACTCAAGTGTATAAGAGATGATCACTCATTCACTCTACTATCACAATGTTACATGAATTAACTTTGCCTTTCATTTTACCACAATCAAAAACATTCACAAGCATGCATCATCACAAGGACTTTTCTATGGCTTATAATGTGGCTGGGCTAACAAGAAAATTGGTTTTTCTGGATCACAAAATCCTTGAGTTAAGAGAATCATAACAACACAATCATCTTATTCTTCCCAACTTTCTTTTGCCTTTGCATTGAGCTTTGCTTCTTTTTCTTTTCTTTTCTTTTTCTTTGCATATTCTTACTTTTTAGCTCTTAGCTCAATGCTTTTCATGTTTTCCCAACAACCCCAAACTTGAACATTTAACAATACCACACAAGATCTTCTACTTAACTCAAGGTAAAGATTTTCAATCAAGGGTTTCAGTGTATATTCAAGGCTAAGGGTTCAAAGGATAGAACACACAGTGTTCTCTTTTAGTGGGCTAATTTTATGAATTTGGCCAATAAAAAGGTTTCAACAAATGGCCTTGATCACATGATGCAAAACAAGCAATTGATTCAATCATAGAAAACCTGGGCAAAACATTCATGCTTTCAAAGTAATAGCATTCAACAATAACAACTCTGGAGCTCAAAATCTCACATATAAGCTCATTCACATTTGACATACACATCCTGCTTAATTTCACAATCACAATCATGATATCATGCATTTGTTCACAAAGCTTGTGAATCACCTGTATAAGCATTTTAATGTGCACATCATCTCAACATCAATCAATCATAAGCATCATTCAGTATTACTTATCACACAATCACAGTTAATAGCAAACCATCACAAGAAACCAGGTTTCAAATAGAGTACATCAAACCCTAATCTAAAAACAAAAACAAATAAGTTCAGAAAACTTAAACCACAAAGCATAAGCACATGATAGCATTCATCAGTAAATGCTATCTCAGCTCCTCATCAATCTGAGCTGTCCTCTGTATCTTTCTCTTCCTCCTCATCTTCATCATCTTCAAATGCATCATCCTCATCAGCTTCATCTTCTTCCTATCTCTAGCTGAAGCTTCAGCTGCTCCAGCTCCTCCTCCATGCACTGGTCCTCTGGCCAAGCTACCACATTATGGAATTCATCCATAGTCCACCTGTGGGCTGGAGGTGTATCATACATCCCCACAATCATCTCAGCAGTGGCCACCTGCCCTCTGTGAATGGACTGCAACTGAGCCCTATAAGAGACATATACATGTCCCTCATCTGGAATGGTCTGCTTCATGTGTCTCAGCAGATGTCTGGCTCTGTGCTGGCCCTCTCTCTCTACGAGCACGGCGTGGTGGAACTGGCTGAGCTGCATCATCACCTCCACAGTACTGTCTATAATAGGCCTCATCAATAGCTTTTCTTGGCCTCTCAAATGGTGGAGCAGAAGTGTCCACCCCAGCTATCTTGCAAAGGTGCGTGATCAAAGAAGGATGTCCTAGTGGTGCTTTGTTGTTTGAAGTATTGGCGCACACACTAATCTCATCAGCTATCACCTGCCCAATATTAACATTCAAGTTTCTGATAGCACAGTAGATGAAGAATGCCCTGCTGAGAGTAATATCTGACACATGTGAACATGGCTGAATGTTGGCATGAGAAAACGCCATCCAATACTTTGCAAGAGGAGTCAAATCTGTCCTCCTAATGTTAACCACTGAGCCAGATCGATTCCTTTGGAAGTGTCCTCCAGGTATACACAGTACTCTCTCCACATCCTCATAATCAGCACCTTCCTCCATGCAAAGAGCAAACTGGCACTGCTCACCAGCCCATACAGTGTCCAGAAAGTTATTAATTGAATCAGGATCATACCTGATAGCATGGCCTCTGACATAGCCCAAATAATTCTCAGCTGGATAATCACCAATCTTCTTTGCATTGGTGTAAAATTCCTTAACCACAGCTATGTTGGCAGGTGCAGGATAAGTGGCTAGCTTTCCCCAGTCATTCCCTAACACTTGCTCTCCAAATTGAGGAGCAAGTTAGGTATCATTCCAACCTTTCTCTCCATCAGAAGTCTCCTGTCCTGAACCACTTTAAAGTGCTTCTCATGTTTCCTAGAGAGGAACCTGCTAGATGGGGTTGCTCTGGTTCCTTTTCCTTTCTCTTGGTTGCCATGGTTTTCAATCTTTTTCCTGATGAGGATGCCATTCCTACATTCAAAACACAAAACAAACCACAGAACATGATGTTAATCATTAGTAAAACAGAACACAACTCCTTTCGAAGCTAAACCACCGCTGAGGGCCAGAATTTCCCCTCAGCGCCACCAGTACCACATTCCAGATCACAAAACCAGAAAAATCAAATCTGGCAGAGTGCCGCTCAGCGGCAGTTTACCCCTCAGCGGTAACTCTGCAGATTTTTGAAAAACCTGTTTTAAAGCTTTCCTAACTCCACCCAAATGCAATTTTCAGTTTTCCAGTTCATAATCATGCAGTTTAATCGGTTCAAACATCAAATATATCATCAAATCATGCAAGAAATCAAAACCCCTAAATCTTCATGCTTTGACAATCATATTCAAAATCAAAACCCTAGAATGAACAAAATGCATTTTACTTACTTGGGTGGAGATACTAGATGCAATGAGAATGCTTCCAAGCTAGAATGCTCTCTTCCAACCCCAAACTTTGATGGCACACTAGTGAAAAAGTGAGTGGAAGAGAAATTTTCTTAAGAGGGAAGAGTGAAAAGATGTGGAAAACCTTGGAGAAGGTATGTGGGAGTGTTTGTGCAGAGAAAAATCTGAAAGTGTGAAAGAATACGCAGCTTAGGGTTTAAAAATACCCTAATGGGCTCGGGTCCCGCTAAGGGGAACTAAAACCCATCTGCGAGAGTACCGCTCAGCGGTAAAGTACCGCTCAGCGGCACTTTCGTGATGTGTCTTCTCCTTCTTTTCTTAACCTACGTGCCTCCTAGACATGCCCCTCACTGGCTCCCTGCAATTCAATGTTCAAAATGCTTATGCAAACCCTAACTAAAACAAAAAACAAAATATTCAATCAACTGGGTTGCCTCCCAGGTAGCGCTTGTTTAACGTCACGAGCCTGACCCAAAATCCACCAACACCCTTCAGTAGGTGCAAAATTTTCTTTCCAACACCCATCAGTAGGTGTTACAGCCATTGTATCCTTCAGTAGATACTTAACCACCTAGCATCCTTCAGTAGATGCTATATCCAACAAAATAATTACAAAAATAATGTTCACAAATTAAAAATTACAAAACCAAATCAAAAGTCTTTAAATCACTGGGTTGCCTCCCAGCAAGCGCTCTTTTAACGTCATTAGCTTGACCCAAGCTCAAGTTCCTTCTTCTTTTTCTTCTTTCTACTGAACTTCTTCAGAAATTTGATCAAACCAGGAACTTGTTGCAGTGTCTCAATCATAGGAACTTTAATCTCCAATTTCTTGAAGATTTCCATAAAGCACTTAATTTCTTTTCCTTCCTATGATTCTTCTTTAGATGAGGATGTGATTTTTCATATGATTTCTTCTTCTTTCCTCTCATCTTCTTTTTCTTCCTTTTTCTCTCCCTAAATTTTCTCTTTTTCTTTTCTTTTATTTTTTTCTTCCCTTTTCTTTTTCTCCTCAACTTCTTTATTTTCACACAAATTTTCTTTCTCTCTTCTCTCTCAACCACTTCTTTTTCTTTTTCTTCATCTTTATCTTTCTCACTCAACTCTTCTTTCTCTTTTCTCTCTACCCTTTCCTCATCTCCCTTAATTTTTCCTCATCAAGAATCTTGTCACTTTCAGTGATAATGACTTGCCCTTCCTCCTTAAGGTTAACTTCAGTATTAACATCATCATTCAATCTCTGATTGATGTAACGAAGTTGCATCTCCATTCTTTTACATGATTCTTCAATGCTTTTCTGAGTAGAGTCGGAATTTTTCAAAAATCGTTGAAGGGTGTCCTCCAACCTATCCAAACTTCCTGATAGAAAGGGTTGTTGCTGCCATTGTTGTTGTGGTTGGTTCTCAAATTGTCCAGCAGCTTGCCAAAATTGGCTTTGATCCATGCTTGAGTGAGGTTCCCACCAGTGGTTGAGATTACTTTGGTGGAATTGAGTGCCCATATAGTTAAATTCTTGACCAAATTGCATTCTGCAGACATTAGGCACAAAACCCTAAAAACAATTGTTAGCACAAAAAGATAGAGAAAAAAAAATCAAAGGATATAATTGAAAAGATAAGAAGATAGGAAATAAAAACAGAAAAATAAAAACAGAAAAATAAAATAAAATAAAATAAAATAAAACAGAAAATAAAATAAAATAAAATAAAATCTAATCTAATCAAATAAAATAAAATAAATCAAATAAAACCGAAAAATAAAAAACAGAAAATAAAAACAGAAAACAGAAAACAGAAAACAGAAATAAAAAATAAAATAAAATCAAATAAATACAAACTGAAAAATATAAACAGAAAAATAAAATAAAATAAAAAAAATTCGAAATTTAAAAAAAAATAAAAAAAATAAGTCAAAGATAATCAATAATCACACAAATTAACCAGTTAAACCACGAGTCCCCAGCAACGGCGCCAAAAACTTGATGGACAAATTTATGAACACCAAATTATGATGTCACAAACTTGTTTTCAATCGGCAAGTATGACCGAATCGTTCAAGTAATAAAACTTGGTAAGACCAAGTATCGTTCTTCCCAAAGGACTCACGGCCTAGTTTAGTTATGTGATTTCTTAATTAACTAAGACTTACAAACGAATTAATTGAGGTTTAAAATGCAAGACAGAAAATAAACATGTATGCATGAATTGTGATCAATGGCAAAAAGCAAAAGATAAACACTTTCAATGAAATTTATGTATGGATATGTTGTTGGGGTTCAATTTCATCTTATCCACTCTCATATATTTTAGGAATTCAACGATCAAATCACCATTGTTAATGCCACTCTCTAAGGTACCTTTCCAGAAGGCTTCTCCCTAATCACGAGTTCATACAATTCCTAGCATTCCTATTGATTAGTTCATAAGTTCAGGAGCTTAACGACAACCAATATAAAATTGGGAGAAATTCCCCGGATCTAGACTTCCCCGTACGTTCCCGTATCGACAAAACCAATAATCATGCATCGAATGAGTTAAACCATGCAAGCATTAAACAAAGAGGAAAAACCTTAACTAATGATGAAAGAAAGCATAAGTCTTAATTAAAAGATGTAAACACAGATTCCATATATGAGAGTTTCACAAGACTACATTGATTCCCCAACAAATATAAAGAGGTTAGTTCACCAAATTCATGGTGAACCTAGATGAATTACAATGAAAGAATGAAAGAGATAGAAAAACCCGTGAAAGAGAAGAGGAGAGCTGTCACCATCTCCCAATCTACCCCAAGGGGTGGAAGAGAGAGTGTTTGCTTCGTTTCTGCCAAAGATACCTAACCCTAGGAAACCCTAAAGCTTATGTATCATTCGTAAATTACAAAAAGTCAAGTCCAAGCCCATTAAAGTGCCGCTCAGCGGTAAACTACCGATCAGCGGTGATTGCGTGACTTGTTTTCTCCCCTCAGCGGCCATTTTGCCCCTCAGCGGATCTCCCGTGACTTCCAGAGTACCGCTCAGCGGTAAAATACCGCTCAGCGGTGAGTGCGTGACTTGTTTTCTCCCCTCAGCGGCCATTTTGCCCCTCAGCGGACCTCCCGCAAACTCCTGAGTGCCGCTCAGCGGTAAACTGCCGCTGAGCGGTGACTTCGGCTTCTCCTTTTGCACTTTTTGTTGTCTTTTCTGATTTCATCTCTCTCCTTCTTCACTTCTTTCACCAAATTCACCTTAAAACCTGCACAAAAACACTGAAATCAAGCATAAACCTGTCCAGCTCTCTTATTTCCAAAAATATAAAGAAAAACATGATTTCAAGCTAGTTTCTAAGTGTAAAGGTTGCTTTTAGTGTCAATTTTAATCATGAAAATAACAGTTTTTCAACTGTTATCAGTGATCTTCGTCAACTTCGTGATCTTCGTCAACTTCGTGATCTTCGTCAACTTCGTCTACTTCGTCATCTTCGTCAACTTCCTGCATTTCGTCCACTTAGTCCAGTTCCTCCACTTCCTCCACTTCCTCCACGTCCTCCATTTCGTCCAAATCGTCCACTTAGTCTACTTCCTCCACTTCCTCCACTTCTTCCACTTCGTCCACTTCCTCCGCTTCCTCCACTTCGTCCACTTCACCAACTTCGTCCACTTCGTTAACTTCCTGCATTCGTCCGCTTCGTCAACTTCGTCCACTTCGTCCACTTCGTCAACTTCGTCAACTTCGTCCATGATGGACAAATTTATGAACACCAAATTATGATGTCACAAACTTGTTTTCAATCGGCAAGTATGACCGAATCGTTCAAGTAATAAAACTTGGTAAGACCAAGTATCGTTCTTCCCAAAGGACTCACGGCCTAGTTTAGTTGTGTGGTTTCTTGATTAGCTAAGACTTACAAACGAAATATTGGTTTAAAATGCAAGACAGAAAATAAATATGTATGCATGAATTTTGATCAATGGCAAAAAGCAAAAGATAAACACTTTCAATGAAATTTATGTATGATATGTTGTTGGGGTCAATTTCATCTTATCCACTCTCATATATTTTAGGAATTCAACATCAAATCATCATTGTTAATGCCACTCTCTAATGTACCTTTCAGAAGGCTTCTCCCTAATCACGAGTTCATACAATTCCTAGCATTCCTAATGATCAGTTCATAAGTACAGGAGCTTAACGACAACCAATATAAAATTGGGAGAAATTCCCCGGATCTAGACTTCCCCGTACGTGCCCGTATCGACAAAACCAATAATCATGCATCGAATGAGTTAAACAATGCAAGCATTAAGCAAAGAGGAAAAACCCTAACTAATGATGAAAGAAAGCATAAGTCTTAATTAAAAGATGTAAAAACAGATTCCATATATGAGAGTTTCACAAGACTACATTGATTCCCCAACAAACATAAGAGTTAGTTCACCATATTCATGGTGAACCTAGATGAATTACAATGAAAGAATGAAAGAATAAACCCTAAAAAGGTGAAGAGGAAGCCTCAGCATCCAAGATCCTCCTTCAAAGGGGTGGAAGAGAGAGTGTTTGCTTCGTTCCAGCCAGAGATACCTAACCCTAGGAAACCCTAAAGCTTATATATCATTCGTAAATTACAAAAAGTCAAGTCCAAGCCCATTAAAGTGCCGCTCAGCGGTAAAACTACCGCTCAGCGGTGATTGCGTGACTTGTTTTCTCCCCTCAGCGGCCATTTTGCCCCTCAGCGGACCCGTGACTTCCAGAGTACCGCTCAGCGGTAAAATACCGCTCAGCGGTGAGTGCGTGACTTGTTTTCTCCCCTCAGCGGCCATTTTGCCCCTCAGCGGACCTCCCGCAACTCCTGAGTGCCGCTCAGCGGTAAACTGCCGCTGAGCGGTGACTTCGGCTTCTCCTTTTGCACTTTTTATTGTCTTTTCTGATTTCATCTCTCTCCTTCTTCACTTCTTTCACCAAATTCACCTTAAAACCTGCACAAAAACACTGAAATCAAGCATAAACCTGTCCAGCTCTCTTATTTCCAAAAATATAAGAAAAGCATGATTTCAAGCTAGTTTCTAAGTGTAAAGGTTGCTTTTAGTGTCAATTTTAATCATGAAAATAACAGTTTTTCAACTGTTATCACAACCCCAAACTTAAAACTTTGCTTGTCCTCAAGCAAATAAGATGTAACTATCTTTAAACCAATTCATATGATGATTCACTTCATTCAAAAATCTTCTTTTCAAGATAAGCAAAAACTTCACTCAAACTTATGACCAAGAGTTCAATCAAGATGTGCACATGCTTTAGTTCACAAAGTCATTTAAATTCCAACAAATGCTATTTTCATGAATGATCAATCAATTAAGCATGGATGTTCATGTGTTCATGTGATATTTCCTCACTAAGTCAAGTGTTTCACTCACACTCAAGTGTATAAGAGATGATCACTCATTCACTCTACTATCACAATGTTACATGAATTAACTTTGCCTTTCATTTTACCACAATCAAAAACATTCACAAGCATGCATCATCACAAGGACTTTTCTATGGCTTATAATGTGGCTGGGCTAACAAGAAAATTGGTTTTTCTGGATCACAAAATCCTTGAGTTAAGAGAATCATAACAACACAATCATCTTATTCATTCCCAACTTTCTTTTGCCTTTGCATTGAGCTTTACTTCTTTTTCTTTTCTTTTCTTTTTCTTTGCATATTCTTACTTTTTAGCTCTTAGCTCAATGCTTTTCATTTTCCCAACAACCCCAAACTTGAACATTTAACAATACCACACAAGATCTTCTACTTAACTCAAGGTAAAGATTTTCAATCAAGGGTTTTCAGTGTATATTCAAGGCTAAGGGTTCAAAGGATAGAACACAAAGTGTTCTCTTTTAGTGGGCTAATTTTATGAATTTGGCCAATAAAAAGGTTTCAACAAATGGCCTTGATCACATGATGCAAAACAAGCAATTGATTCAATCATAGAAAACCTGGGCAAAATCATTCATGCTTTCAAAGTAATAGCATTCAACAATAACAACTCTGGAGCTCAAAATCTCACATATAAGCTCATTCACATTTGACATACACATCCTGCTTAATTTCACAATCACAATCATGATATCATGCATTTGTTCACAAAGCTTGTGAATCACCTGTATAAGCATTTTAATGTGCACATCATCTCAACATCAATCAATCATAAGCATCATTCAGAATTACTTATCACACAATCACAGTTAATAGCAAACCATCAACAAACCAGGTTTCAAATAAGTACATCAAACCCTAATCTAAAAACAAAACAAATAAGTTCAGAAAACTTAAACCACAAAACATAAGCACATGATAGCATTCATCAGTAAATGCTATCTCAGCTCCTCATCAATCTGAGCTGTCCTCTGTATCTTCTCTTCCTCCTCATCTTCATCATCTTCAAATGCATCATCCTCATCAGCTTCATCTTCTTCCATATCTCTAGCTGAAGCTTCAGCTGCTTCAGCTCCTCCTCCATGCACTGGTTCCTCTGGCCAAGCTACCACATTATGGAATTCATCCATAGTCCACCTGTGGGCTGGAGGTGTATCATACATCCCCACAATCATCTCAGCAGTGGCCACCTGCCCTCTGTGAATGGACTGCAACTGAGCCCCTATAAGAGACATATACATGTCCCTCATCTGGAATGGCTCTGCTTCATGTGTCTCAGCAGATGTCTGGCTCTGTGCTGGCCCTCTCTCTCTACGAGCACGGCGTGGTGGAACTGGCTGAGCTGCATCATCACCTCCACAGTACTGTCTATAGTAGGCCTCATCAATAGCTTTTCTTGGCCTCTCAAAAGGTGGAGCAGAAGTGTCCACCCCAGCTATCTTGCAAAGGTGCGTGATCAAAGAAGGATGTCCTAGTGGTGCTTTGTTGTTTGAAGTATTGGCGCACACACTAATCTCATCAGCTATCACCTGCCCAATATTAACATTCAAGTTTCGGATAGCACAGTAGATGAAGAATGCCCTGCTGAGAGTAATATCTGACACATGTGAACATGGCTGAATGTTGGCATGAGAAAACGCATCCAATACTTTGCAAGAGGAGTCAAATCTGTCCTCCTAATGTTAACCACTGAGCCAGATCGATTCCTTTGGAAGTGTCCTCCAGGTATACAAGTACTCTCTCCACATCCTCATAATCAGCACCTTCTCCATGCAAAGAGCAAACTGGCACTGCTCACCAGCCCATACAGTGTCCAGAAAGTTATTAATAGAATCAGGATCATACCTGATAGCATGGCCTCTGACATAGCCCAAATAATTCTCAGCTGGATAATCACCAATCTTCTTTGCATTGGTGTAAAATTCCTTAACCACAGCTATTGGCAGGTGCAGGATAAGTGGCTAGCTTTCCCCAATCATTCCCTAACACTTGCTCTCCAAATGAGGAGCAAAGTTAGGTATCATTCCAACCTTTCTCTCCATCAGAAGTCTCCTGTCCTGAACCACTAAAGTGCTTCTCATGTTTCCTAGAGAGGAACCTGCTAGATGGGTTGCTCTGGTTCCTTTTCCTTTCTCTTGGTTGCCATGGTTTTCAATCTTTTTCCTGAAGAGGATGCCATTCCTACATTCAAAACACAAAACAAAAACCACAGAACATGATGTTAATCATTAGTAAAACACAGAACACAACTCCTTTCGAAGCTAAACCACCGCTGAGGGCCAGAATTCCCCTCAGCGCCACCAGTACCACATTCCAATCACACAAAACCAGAAAAATCAAATCTGGCAGAGTGCCCTCAGCGGCAGTTTACCCCTCAGCGGTAACTCTGCAGATTTTTGAAAAACTGTTTTAAAGCTTTCCTAACTCCACCCAAATGCAATTTTCAGTTTTCCAGTTCATAATCATGCAGTTTAATCGGTTCAAACATCAAATATATCATCAAATCATGCAAAGAAATCAAAACCCCTAAATCTTCATGTTTGACAATCATATTCAAAATCAAAAACCTAGAATGAACAAAATGCATTTTACTTACTTGGGTGGAGATACTAGATGCAATGAGAATGCTTCCAAGCTAGAATGCTCTCTTCCAACCCCAAACTTTGATGGCACACTAGTGAAAAAGTGAGTGGAAGAGAAATTTTCTTAAGAGGGAAGAGTGAAAAGATGTGGAAAACCTTGGAGAAGGTATGTGGGAGTGTTTGTGCAGAGAAAAGTCTGAAAGTGTGAAAGAATACGCAGCTTAGGGTTTAAAAATACCCTAATGGGCTCGGGTCCCGCTAAGGGGAACTAAAAACCCAATTCTGCGAGAGTACCGCTCAGCGGTAAAGTACCGCTCAGCGGCACTTTCGTGATGTGCTCTTCTCCTTCTTTTCTTAACCTACGTGCCTCCTAGACATGCCCTCACTGGCTCCCTGCAATTCAATGTTCAAAATGCTTATGCAAACCCTAACTAAAACAAATCAACAAAATATTCAATCAACTGGGTTGCCTCCCAGGTAGCGCTTGTTTAACGTCACGAGCCTGACCCAAAATCCACCAAACACCCATTCAGTAGGTGTTACAGCCATGTATCCTTCAGTAGATACTTAACCACCTAGCATCCTTCAGTAGATGCTATATCCAACAAAATAATACAAAAATAATGTTCACAAATTAAAAATTACAAAACCAAATCAAAGTTTTAAATTCACTGGGTTGCCTCCCAGCAAGCGCTCTTTTAATGTCATTAGCTTGACCCAATAAAGTTCAAGTTCCATCTTCTTTGTAATTGATGTTGTTATTCCACCAACTCCTTAGCTGTTTCCTTTGAACTATTTTGGTTCTTCTAGAACATGGAGACTCTATCTCTATCATCTCCTTCTCTTTAAAGCCCTTCACAACCCACAACTTGTTCTTGATTCTAACAGGTGTGCCAAGTTGGAGTCTTCTTTTCTTCCAGTCTCTAGGAATTTCTTCTCCTCTTCCAATCTCTTCTACCTTGGGTACCTAAAACAACAAACAATGGTTACCTGAAACCTCAAGATTTTCATCTTTACGGCTAGTCATGGGTGCATCTCGAAATGGAGCTTTATAACTAGCTTCTTCCTCCTTTGCTTGCATCTCATCTTTGAAAACATCTACCACCACTCTCTCCTCTCTATCCTGGAGCACCACTATACCTTCATTTACATCTATGATAGCCCTGGCCGTTTTCATAAACGGTCTTCCAAGTATGATAGGTATCTTTTCAGTCTCCATCTTCATCACCACAAAGTCTGCCAAGAACTGAAGTTTGCCAACACAAACTATAATGTCCTCTACAATCCCACATGGCTCCTTTGAAGATCCATCGGCCATTACTATTTTAATCTTTGCATGTTTCATTTTAACATTGCCGATTTGCTCCAGTAAAGAATAAGGTATCAAGTTAACACTTGAACCTAAATCAAGGAGAGCTTTCTTTACCTTTTTCTTCCCTATAGTATAAGGGATAGAAAAACTACCTGGATCTGACGCTTTAGGAGGGAATGACTCTTTGATGAGAGGGTCGCACCTCCCACAAAAGTCGTGCATAAAAGAATGCAGTATAGTACTAGGAAGTGACTCCTAGGTCGTCTCACAAGGACCAATATTGCAGTTCAGTCTCAGATCAACACGTAGTGGGGGGTTTTGAAAGTGTTCTTGTGAATGCAAATGACGAAATTAAAACTGGAAATTAAATACAACCAAACATAATTAAAAATGTGGAAAGAAATGTGGAAAACATGAAGACCGAACGGTCTCTAAACAGAGACCGAACGGTTTTAACATTGAGACCGAGCGGTCTCTAAACCAAAAGTGGAAATTGAAATGCAGCAAAGAAACTCATCTAACGCTATTGGACTACAACGGTTAGTCATCAATCAAAGCATCTCATTCACGGAAACAACACTAAAAGAAAATAATGTGTGAACAGTAAAATAAACTAGATGAGTCTAGATGAGTACGCTGCTAATGGATTCCAATCTATGACATATAAAAGGTTCTCGGTCCAAGCGTGAATTAAAAGAAAAAAACGAAACATCTCTTGGATAAATCATTTGTTGTGTGTACCTTTCTCCTAATAAATCAGCGCCTCCTCTAAAAGAAATTGAATGCTACCTTTATTTTCTCTTCTCTAAATCAATCAGCTTTCCATTTCTATAAGCAAAAAGTAAATGCCCGTGTGTGACAGTAGCTCCCTTCTTCATTGGATTAAAACATAATAAAAACTTCCAAAAAAAAAATAAAAAAAAAAGAAACGTGAGGTTGACGGCTCCCTTCACACGTCCAGCCCCACTAAAATTCACTCCACGTATCCCAATGCTCCAAGTACAAAGCTTCTCCAGCAGAAAATGAAAAAGTTTGTGTGCTTCATAGTTGCTAGAGTTGATGTGACCGTGTAGCAGGGGCAAAGCTCAATGACAATTGTAAATGCAATGCTTAGCTAAGTAGAATTAACACTCATTCTCAATCACCATGCGCCAGCCGTGACTGTCCCTGCACCGTGACACCTACGTTCTGCTACTTCCCTTCTCTTCCAGCTCAACAACGTACACCAACTTTCTCATTGAATCAGTGCTACTTTCCTAAAGCAAAATGAATTAGTTTCTCCTTTTTAAAAGAAAGAAAAATCGTGCACTCCACTGGACGGTGCTAGCTGGAATCAAACTCCAAAGGTGCATAAACCAAATGAGAATGAAAAAGGGAAATGAAAAATCAACGAAAAGAAAGCAACGTTCTCTTCATTCATTCGTTCCCCCATCAGCCTTTTTCCCCCAAAAACTAAAAAAAAACCGAGACCGAGAGTGTCTGTTTGAAAATGTGTGGCGGCTGCACTCTTCTAAGGGCCGTGTGTCCTTTGTTTTAGGGTAGGGTCCACACAAATAAAACCCTAGGGTGCCAAGTCATTAATTTCTAATTTTTGGTCTAATCTAATTTACCAAAAATTGACCCAAAATATAAAAGTTGAACAAAAAATTCTAAACTACTGAATTACATTTTAATTAATTCAACAATGTCTGTCTGGAGAGTCTTCAATTTATTTGGCACTCTTCCTGATGTCCTAAAATGTATTTCCGAAATTTTCCTGCACTTCAAAAATACACTTAATTAGCTCAGAAAACCCAAATTAGCACAATTACAAATTTCCGACCAAATTAAGCAAAATTCGGAAAACGAGGAAATAACAAACAATTAAACACAATTCCCTGGTTTATTTAAGTGCAATAAACTAAATATAATTCAAGAATTAACGACTCATCACTCTTTCTTAACAGTTATACACTCTTTTGCCTCATCATCTCTACGTCTCTTCTTTGTAGAAATTTCTTCATCAGATTTTGTGTAAACTGCAATTTTCTGTAAAATCTGTTCCCAAGGTGCTTTATTATCCACCATTCTGAATAATTCTGTGAAATCCATTTGTTTCTCTTGATTTATTGGAAAAGGAAAATTGTTTTTGCTCTCTATTTCTCTTCTTTCTTCTGTTTCTCCTTCTTCTAACTCAATTATCTCTTCATTCACACTCTTTACCACTTTGCACTCTTCCCTAGGGTTAACCTCAGTATTAGCCCCAAAATTTCTATTTGGCCTTTCTTCCAATTGCTTGGTAATCTGACCCATTTGAATCTCCAAATTCTTTATAGCAGCTTCAGTGCTCTTTTGAGAAGATTCGGTTTTCTGTATGAATTGCTGAAGAGTTTCTTCCAACCTTGTTGATTTTTCATTAAGCATAGATAACTGTTGCCAAAAGGTTGGTTGTTGCTGCTTATTATATTGATTTGCTTGCCCAGTTTGTCCTTGACCAATGCTTGGATGTGGTTTCCACCCTTGATTGTAATTCCCTTGACGGTATGGAAATTGATTAGCCATGAAATTAACATCCTCCAAGGCCTCCACTGGAAAAGCACATTGACCATTGATATGATCACCTCCACATAATTCGCACAACTGAGTTTGCACCTGTGCAGCAGTTTTCAACTCTTTAGGTAATTGTGCAAGAGTTTTAGTCAGAGTCTCCAGCTGTTGAGTTAGAATTTTATTTTGAGCTAGCAAGGCATCATGTGTCTGTAATTGGAGAACCCCTTTTTGTTGCATAGGAACTCCTCTTTCGCTCTTGAGCTCATTATCACTAGTAGCCATGTTGTCAATAATTTCTATAGCTTCCTCTGGAGTTTTCCATCTAATATTGCCTCCTGCTGAGGCATCAAGCATCATCTTGGTTTGTGAACCAAGCCCTCCAAGGAAAGTTAAGACTACTTCCTGTTCTTCAAAGCCATGCATGGGTGTTTTTCTTAGCAGACTTTTGTATCTATCCCATGCATGCCCTAGTGATTCTTCCATGCCCTGCTTAAATGAAGATATCTCTTGCTTGCCTTTTGTAACCTTTGATTGTGGAAAGTACTTGTTCAAAAACTTTGTTACCACTGCTTCCCACTCTTTGAAACTTCCTTCTGGAAAAGAGTTCAACCAAAGCTTAGCATTGCCTCCCAATGAGAAAGGAAACAAACTAAGTTTGATTGCTTCGTCTGGCACCCCATTGATTTTCACTGTGTTGCAAATTTCATTAAATGTAGTAAGGTGCTCATATGGGCTTTCATGAGATAACCCATTGAATTGATTACTCTTTACCAGTTGGATCAATGCTGGTTTGACCTCCATATTGGCTGCATTGACTCTAGGTCTAGCTATGCTGTTAAAATGTTGAGGTCCAGCTACATTGGTTTAATCAGCAAGAGTTCTTCTGATATGATTATTCTCCATATTTTCTGTGCTATTGTCAGAACCTTGTGGTGATGGTTGCAACAGAGTTTCCGGAGGAGGGAAAAGTTCTCTAGATGTTCTGATTCTTCTCCTCCGTCTACTGTCTTCTAATCCTTCAAGGAACGGTTCTGTTGTTTTCTTGCTCCTAGTTCGAATTGCCTCCTGCATACACAAGAACACAAAACCCTAGAAGATTTGGTTAGCACAAAAAGATATAAAAGAAAATATAAGATTCAGAAAATAAAGACAGAAAACAGAAAAAAATAAAATAAAATAAAAATTCGAAATTTAAAAATAAAATAAAAACAATAAGTCAAAGATAATTAATAATCACACAAATTAACCAGTTAAACCACGAGTCCCCGGCAACGGCGCCATAAACTTGATGGACAAATTTATGAACACCAAATTATGATGTCACAAACTTGTTTTCAATCGGCAAGTATGACCGAATCGTTCAAGTAATAAAACTTGGTAAGACCAAGTATCGTTCTTCCCAAAGGACTCACGCCTAGTTTAGTTATGTGATTTCTTAATTAACTAAGACTTACAAACGAATTAATTGGGGTTTAAAATGCAAGACAGAAAATAAACATGTATGCATGAATTGTGATCAATGGCAAAAAGCAAAAGATAAACACTTTCAATGAAATTTATGTATGGATATGTTGTTGGGGTTCAATTTCATCTTATCCACTCTCATATATTTTAAGGAATTCAACGATCAAATCACCATTGTTAATGCCACTCTCTAAGGTACCTTTCCAGAAGGCTTCTCCCTAATCACGAGTTCATACAATTCCTAGCATTCCTAATGATTAGTTCATAAGTACAGGAGCTTAACGACAACCAATATAAAATTGGGAGAAATTCCCCGGATCTAGACTTCCCCGTACGTTCCCGTATCGACAAAACCAATAATCATGCATCGAATGAGTTAAACCATGCAAGCATTAAACTAAGAGGAAAAACCCTAACTAATGATGAAAGAAAGCATAAGTCTTAATTAAAAGATGTAAAAACAGATTCCATATATGAGAGTTTCACAAGACTACATTGATTCCCCAACAAACATAAAGAGGTTAGTTCACCATATTCATGGTGAACCTAGATGAATTACAATGAAAGAATGAAAGAATAAACCCTAAAAAGGTGAAGCGGAAGCCTCAGCATCCAAGATCCTCCTTCAAAGGGGTGGTAAAGAGAGTGTTTGCCTCGTTCCAGCCAGAGATACCTAACCCTAGGAAACCCTAAAGCTTATATATCATTCGTAAATTACAAAAAGTCAAGTCCAAGCCCATTAAAGTGCCGCTCAGCGGTAAACTACCGCTCAGCGGTGATTGCGTGACTTGTTTTCTCCCCTCAGCGGCCATTTTGCCCCTCAGCGGATCTCCCGTGACTTCCAGAGTACCGCTCAGCGGTAAAATACCGCTCAGCGGTGAGTGCGTGACTTGTTTTCTCCCCTCAGCGGCCATTTTGCCCCTCAGCGGACCTCCCGCAAACTCCTGAGTGCCGCTCAGCGGTAAACTGCCGCTGAGCGGTGACTTCGGCTTCTCCTTTTGCACTTTTTATTGTCTTTTCTGATTTCATCTCTCTCCTTCTTCACTTCTTTTACCAAATTCACCTTAAAACCTGCACAAAAACACTGAAATCAAGCATAAACCTGTCCAGCTCTCTTATTTCCAAAAATATACAGAAAAGCATGATTTCAAGCTAGTTTCTAAGTGTAAAGGTTGCGTTTAGTGTCAATTTTAATCATGAAAATAACAGTTTTTCAACTGTTATCAGTCCACTTCGTCAATGTCGTCCACTTCATCAACTTCGTCCACTTCGTCAACTTCTTCTACTTCGTCCACATCGTCAACTTCGTCCATGATGAGAGGGTCGCACCTCCCAACAAAAGTTGTACATAAAAGAATGCAGTATAGTAATAGGAAGTGACTCCTAGGTCGTCTCTCAAGGACGAATTTGGGTTCAGTCTTAGATCAACACGAAGAGGGGGGTTTTGTGATTTTGTTTTGTTGTAAAAAAAAAAACTTAAAGTTAAAATTAAAATTAAACACAACCGAATTAAAAACGGTGAAGTAAATTTCAAAACAGTAAAAACCGAACGGTAAAAGACATCAAAATCAAATATACGCAAAACATTAAATGTGCAGAAAACGTAAACTTTAACGCATAATTAAAAGCATCAGTAAAAACAAACAGTTAAAAATTAAATCGCAGACAAACAACATCAGGGATTAAATTGCAGAAGAATCAATTACAACAGCTAAACAAAAACGGTAAACTGATCTGGAAATTTTAACAATAGAAAACGAAACACACTTTGCATTGAATTTAAATTGTGCAATAATTTAGTAAAGCAAACAAGAAAATTAAAATTGAAACATGCACACCACTTTGCCTCAACCGTAGTCCTCCATTAGAGTGTTTCCTCCTTCACGTTTCAGCTCCTACTATCCAGTTCCAGCTCTTGGTGTTCAGCATTCTCTCGGTCCTGCTCTCCTTCCAAACTCTCTACTATCTACTCCTACTCTACTCATTGAAACGTACACTGTTGAAAAGTTACACCACACTACCCATTGGAACTACACTGCTGGTGCTCCATCCTACACTACTGCCTCTCTTCTACTGGAGCCTAAAAACTACTAGAACCCTCGGCAACTCACACGGCTCTCTGCCCCTAAAATACCATGCACACCTATTACTCTCAAATGCAAAAAAGTTCATTTTCTTCTTCAAAACATTAACACCGCACATGTATATATTAATTAAAGAAAGACAATAAAAGATATCTCACTACTGGGTTATTACACTCCATTCTCCAAGAAAATAATTGTTTAACCTTCCTCCATGTGTGCAGCCGTGACAGCATTGGAATCTAAAGAATAAAAGAGTATTAAATGCAAAAGTGTTGAATCCTTGTTCATTGAATGAAAAACTAAATGGAACGTTCCAGCCCTTGCACAAAAAATAAAATTGGAAAAGTATCTCTCATTCCTCATGAAACCAGCGTATGGTGGCTGGCGCATGCCCCACGTCCATCTCCCTTTTTTTTCTAATTGAAGTGTGTTGCAGCTTGAATAAATCTGTCACTCCCAAAATCAATCATGTGCTTTCTTTGCTACTACCCGTAACCCTCCATGCTTTCTTTCTTTCTTCCGCTCTACTCCCTTTCCCCTGTTGGCTGCAGCTCTCGTGACTACATATTTTTAAAGCCAAAAAAAAAACATTTTTATAGGTGGCGGCTGGAGCTTCCTGATATCCCACAAAACCAGCCCTAGGCCGAGACACTTCAACCTGCTGGAGCTCTCTCCTGTAAATGCATCAACGCTGCTGCCTCCTCTTTGCTCATGGGCCGTGTGCTGCTGGATGAGCGTGAATTGCTGGATGTAACCCCTCCTCATACGTGGATTGCTGCTGGACGTGCTTCTTTCTTTTTCCTTCCTGCACCCCCTTCTTTCTTAAACAATGTTCCAATTAATCCCCCGTGGCAGCTAGAACTCCCTATTCTAAAAACTGTGTACACCCCTCTTCAAGGACGTGGCTTCCCTATATTTCCTAGCTGCTGACTTTGTCCTCTTTGCTGGATTGTGCAGGCCGTGAACTGCTCTTTCTCTTCTGTACCTCCATTCCAGCACCGCTTCTCATGTGGCCTCTCATACCTCCATGTCTTGCTGGCCATAGCAGTTACCAGGCCGTGCGTGACAGCACTTCTAAACTGCTGGACCAAGCTTGTCTTTTCCGGACGTGCACGCCCGCTGCTTAACGTGTTGGTGCGTCTCCAGCCCTTCTCTGTCCGCGTGTTCCTTCACTCAACATAATCACCGCTTCTTTATTGGAAGAAAGGAAGAGAAGCTTCACATCCCTGCTGCTTCTGCTGGATGTGAATCAGCCTGTGTTGCTCCCTGCTGGCAGCGTTGGTTCGTTTCTGGATCACCACATCTCAACGTGCTTCTGGAATCAACACCTCCTCGGTTCAAGCATTCCAGCCAGCATCACCGCTTCCTCTACCAAATGAAATCACCGTTCAGCAAGAAGAATGAATTTAGCCCTTGTTTTCTTCCTGAGCGTGCATCCTCTTTCTTCCGTAAGTGATTTCTTCAAAGTTAGCTGGATGGAAGTTGTTGGATTAGCTGGGAGCGTGACTGCTGGACGTGTTCAGCGCTTCTGCTTCATGCCACCATGAGCTTTCTCTTGGACCGTGGTGGACCTCGCTAGACGTGAACGCAGACACCAATGATGCCTCCTCTTCTTTTCTCTGCGTGAATCCAAGCTTAACCAGCTGCTGCACCCACAAGCTTCTGCCTGCTCTCGGAGAAGTGTTGGTGCTGCTGGATGCAGGCCGGACACCACTCCCCTTCTTGCTAGACTAGCTGGGCCTTACTGCTGCCTGAAGTTGGTGGACTGTGCATGAGTGTGGCAGCCATGGCTCTTCACGTGCGTGGCCTCCTCTTCCAGCCAGCTTTTTCTATGTGTTGTATCCGAGTGTCCAGAGAGTAGTGGCTGGAGCTTCCCAAAATGAAAGATGAATGACGCGTGGAGACTCCCGTGACACAGTAGCGTGTGCTGCTTCTTTCCAGCCCAAGTCGTCCTTGGTGGATCTTTCTTCCATGTGCACCTCCCATTCTCTCCAAGCACACACCTGTGTTGTTGCTGGATTCCAAACTTGCTGCGTGTCACACCCTTTCTCCAATGCATACACCACTCCCATGTGCATCAAAAATTGAAACCCACAACTCTCTTTCATTTTATTTTAAAATATATTTGATGTGGCATCTTCTTTTCACCTCCAAATGTCCCAAATATTATCCAACAATTTCCTACAATTAATAATGCAAATAATTAGCTCAAATAATTCAAATTAATTAAAATAAGAATATTTTGTGAAATTAAGCACAATTAGCAAAAACGGAAAAATACCGGACATTTAAGCACAATTCCCTGATTAAATTTAGCACAATAAGCTAAGTGAAGTGAAGAAAATATTGACTCGTCAAAATAGACCACACTTAGTCTTTTGCACTCCTGGGCAAAATCAAGACGTAAATCAAGGAATAGTTCAAAGGACATCAGGGAAGTGACACAAACTCAACACACAGAAAACAAAGACTCACAAGGACCGAAACAAACAGAATTACATAGTCCTCAATAAATCTGGACAAAGAAAAGAAGTAGACAATTCCAACACAAAATGAATCAGAGAAAGCAGATACTCATGAAATCATCCAAGCAATTCAAGACATGGCAAAATGATCAATCAGCTCAAGAGGTGAATCAAAAGTAACAAAACCTCACAGATGCACCATCAGTGTTTCTCTCAAGTGTTTAAGGTAAATCAATGTCACTCAATGCACTCAAGAAAACAAACACAAATAGACTTGGCAAGTCTCTAATATTAATACTCAAACACATGCATGTTCAAATCAAAAGGTCTTTTATGGGTGAAATGGGGCCAAGGACAAGGGAGGATAAATATGGATGAGAAGATAAAAACCAAAAAGAATAGAGGAGCAATGGGGAACAAGTGAAAACATAATCAAATACACCCAAAACCTCTAATTCAATCCTCTTCTTGACTCCATTATTCAAACTTTTTTTTTATTTTTTTCACTTTTTTTTTATTTTTCCCTATATTTTTTCTCATCCTGTCTCTTTTCTTTTCTCTCTTTAGCACACAACTGTAAGAGACAAGATATAAATCATATTTCTGAACACAAAACAAGAAGAGGAACCAACCAGCCAATTCATCAGAAACCCCCAGGAAGACCACACTTGTTCCCAAAATATTTCCAAAGCTCCAAAATTCCCTAAGGTTAAGGTAATCATGGTTTTTCACTTAAGGCTAGTGTATGGGCTTCAAAACAAAGAAATGAAGAAAGTATATGCTCAAAAGGGGTTATCAAAGGATTAGAACAAGGTAAGCTTATTTGGCTAGAGAGGCTCAAAAACAAAACTGCCTTTATCACTTCCAAACATGCATATCAATCAAGAATTATCAACAAGAGTCAAGCCAAGGCATATGTGCAAGCAATCAAGAGACATATCACACACAAGAAAGAACATCAAGTGGCTCAAATCTCACATAGGGTAATTTATGTCACAATCAAATCAACCTCTCAAACATCATAATCATCTTCTCAAGCAGAGAAAAGCAAGGATTTCAAACAAATCAGAGTATCAATGAAGTGAAAGATACATCTACAACCTAAACAAAGTCCAGAAATCAAGAGAAACATGTAAAACTGTACACAAGACACGACAAAAACAACCTAGAAAAGAAAAAAATTTAACCAAGAAAACAAAAACTAACGAAGAAAATTAAAAATCTCCCCCAATAGACCACACTTAAACTACACAGTGTCCTCAATGTGTCATAAGCATAAGATCAGAAATCATAACAGTCAACAGATCATGGACAAGTGCAATAAAAGTAGGGAAAGGGGGAGAAGAGAGAAAGAAAACTCCCCTGATCATGGTGGCAGTTGCCAATTTTGGACTTGTAGGGGGATGTCTTCCACCAATGGATCCAGCAAAGAAGTTTTGAGGAAGAACTGCTTCATCCTCCATATTTGATCGAGCAGGGAAATGTCTTCCACAGCTGGATCTAAGAAGAAGTGATTGTTGATGAGCGGGTTCAGCTGGTGCCTATTGATGTTGAAACTGTTGTGTATGTAAGCACCTTTTTCTTCCACTGTGGGTGCATGTTGGTCAAATTCATGTGTACCTCCTGCAACATGGTTAGTACATTGTGGTTCGAAAGAATTGACACACAGGGGTATAACACCCAATCCCAGTGTAACAGGCTGAACAACAGATAAACTGATGACTTAGGACATGGACCCATCACTAGAAGTATGGCTAGAAGAATTCAAGAAGAGATTGAAGATGTAGACACAACAGGACACGTTCTTTTCCTTCAATTTAAGTGGAATTTGGAGACAACAAGAGAAGGGTAAAACTGTCCAGTTGATGGTCAAAATTGCTAGCTGCACCACCCCTTTTTACTGCGCACACCACAACAGCACATCCGTTCCTCCACACCATTAGCTCACATGCTGCTTTGGTTTTAGGCACATTTTTATTAAATGTTTCACATTTTACACATGGTTAATGTGCTTTCTCGTTGCAGCTCCATGAATCTCCTATAAATTCATGGTAGCCACCATTGTAATGACACTTTTGATATATGGAATTTTACTTTGCTGATGCATTTTCCAGCACCTAAAACTCTGCCCAAAAGTCACTCCAAATTGAGCTTTCCCTCTCCATCTAGCTTCCTTCCAATGGAAGGCCTCCTGAGCTAGTTATCCACTTTCCAAAAAAAGCTCCTCTACCATCAACTATGCCACTGCACTTCCATTCTTCTTCTCTGCTGCCATCTCTGAAATCAACGTCTGCACTGCATTTCCAGTCTTCTTCTCTGCTGCCATCTCTGGATCTAACCTCCCGCTGCATTCAATCCTTCCTTCTAGCTGGAGCAACTTCATCAAGTGGTATTCAGAGCCTTGGTTCTGCATCACGCTCCAGCTGAGTATCTGTTTTTCATTCGCTGCATTCTGTCAACATTTCATTCTTGTTTTCTGTATTCTGTTGCACTGTTTCATTATTCTCTTCAATTCCAGTAGTTTTCATTTACATCGTTTCTTTGTTCCAGCTTTTACTTGATTTTATTTCCATCATTTTAATCGGTTCAATCTTTGTCTTGAGTATTTTAAATTTTTGCAATCTTATTCAGTCATGTCCAGTCATGTGTATTTGCTGCAATTTTGTCAAAATTCTTAGTAAGTTTGGTGCCTGGGTGAATCTGCATATCTGGAATGGTTTTTCAATAGATGCACATCACAAGAGTAATGATGAATGAGCTCAGTGCATCTTGAATTCCATCACAGTGCAGTTCCAGTTAATGCAGAATTCAATTCTGTTTTGAATTTGATTTAAAATGTGTTTTCTGAAATGCACCGTGTGAAATTAAAATTGGTGATGTTGGAGTTGCTGTAATGTGATGTGTGCATACCATATGAACAAGGAATTGTCCAAGACAATCAATCTGGTTGCACCATTATGCAGAATCCATAAATCATTCAAGCAGCTTGACCGAACTGCACCTATCCTTGCTTAATGTTTCTGAAGTTTTTCTGATTTTTGAATCTGTCCAGTTTAGAATTCTTTCTGGACATCTCTTAAATGCATTTCTAGAGTCTTGTTTAAGTTTGATTTGCTGTCCTATAGTCATTTTAATTGATTACATATCAGTTTGAATCCTCTGCTGAAGTTTGGTTAGTAATTGGTCAAATTTGGTGTTAAAAGGCAACTGAACCAGTAAAATTTTGATTTACAAGCATTTAGCCTCTGCTGGCAGTTTGCGCAAGTCATATTTGGTAAAACAAATTTGCTCAAATCATAAAATTAAGAGTCCAAATTCGTTTGTGCAAAATGACCATTAAAACTACCAAATTTTAAGCATCTTTTCTGGTCTAGTTGCAGAATTGTTAATTTGAAAGCTTGTTGTGATTACTGCATCAAAGTTAGTTCAGAATTGGTAGCAAAAGCTTGGTTCAATTGAATTAAAAGAAGTGCACAATTCAAATCTTACCATAAACTGCACTATAAAAAGCTGTGTGAACCAGTGCCAAGCCAAATTTAAAACTCTGATGCACATTTTTTTCAGCCTTCTACTAGGCATTTTATCAAACACTTTGCCTAGTTTGCATTTAGTTTCAAAATTGAACAAAGCTGCAACTTATCTTTGTTTCTTGTTTTTTTAAATCCACTCTAGATCCTTTCCTAAGTTCATTTTGAGTGCCACCATTCATTGGAAACCGATTAATTGTTTGATTTAAGTTGTTTGAAAATCCTGCACATAAGCTGTTTGAGAAAATTACAATTGTGCATTCTGGTTTAACAGTTTCTAGCAGCAGCAGTGTTGATTTTCTGGCTTAATAATTGATTATTGGTGGTCTGTATGAGCTCTTTGTTGGGTGCAGAATTATCTCAGGTGGTCCTATAACATTGGTAGCATCTTAGGCAGTGGATTGGAGCAAGGAAAGATCAACTTTGGAGTTGATTTTTGGTGCAGCAGGACCACATATTTTTCACTGGTCTGCATGAATTCTGGTGGCTGCAACAGCAGCATAGTTCACTCTACAGCTGAGAGATTTGCATGAATCACTCCTGATTCATTACTTGTTTGAGAGCAACCAAAGCTGCCACATTAAACTACCTTGTGTTCTTTCAAATTTTTGTTTTGTTGTTCCCTTTGTATTGCCTTTTGATTTTCTTTTTCATTCTTGTAAGTTGGCCATTTCAAGCAAGTGAAGTGGAAGAGCTCATAAGTGTTCTTCTCTCATTTGCTAACTTGACTTAAAGTCTCATCTTTTTTAAAATTGGTAGACGGTGAGTGTGTCTTAGATCCAAAAAGTCTAAGCCTCACCTAGGAGACCTCACCTTTGATTTGGTTTTAATTTTTTGCAAGTTTCGCATAGGAAGTCTTAGAGTCCGACTTTAGAGTCTAAGGTTTCTTTCTTTGTGTTTGTTTGTCTCCATATATTTAGTGAATTTAGAAGTGATTTTGAATTAAAGACTTTTAGTAAGTAACTAAGGCTATATTTGGCAAGGCAAGACTTGGTACTTAAGCGACCTACAAGGTCCACCTCTCTTACCTGGAATATTGTCCTCAAGTGAACTCTCTTAGTCTTTACTTCAAGAAAATTTTTAAGTTCATAAAATGTCTGGAAGACATTCCCTAGAATTAATGAGGAACCTAAAGAACAATTTTGTTTTCAAACTCTTGTCAATCAACTCAAAGAAATTGAAAGGAAAATAGGGCAAGAAAAGATTCAAAGAGAATTACACAATGCCATGGTTACTAATGAGTTGAAAATGCTAAGAGATGAACAAGTTCAATATAGGGAGAGAAGCCTGAGTGTAGAATCCCAAAGTGAGCAAGAAAACTTAAGAGTAGGAGATTACTATCCTTCTTCATCAAGAAGGCGTAGGCGTGACTATGAAAATCCTCCTCCTCCTCCTAAGGAAGTCAATGTGGTATTGCCTCATTTTCATGGGAAAGATAACATTGAGGCTTACCTTGACTGGGAAATGAAAGTAGAGCAAATATTTGCTTGTCAACAAGTGTCGGAGGAAAGGAAAGTCTCTCTAGCTACCCTTAGTTTTCAAGGGTATGCAATGTATTGGTGGACTGCTTTAGTCAAAGAGAGAATGAGACAACAACTTCCTCCCATTAAATATTGGAATGAACTCACAGCTGCTCTCAAGAAAAGGCACATTCCCTCTTACTATAAAAGGGAGCTTATGGATAAGCTCCAAAGGTTGCAACAAAAGTCTATGTCTGTTGAAGGCTATAGACAACAAATGGAGCTATACATAATGAGAGCAGGGATCACAGAGGCAGAGGAAACTACTTTAGCTAGATTTTTGAGTGGGTTAAATTTGGACATAAGGGATAAAGTTGAACTTCTACCTTATAGAGATTTGAATGAACTTGTTCAAATGTGTATAAAGGTAGAACAACAAAATCAGCGAAAAATTTCTGCCAAAAGATTTCAGTCTCCCTTTGAGCCGAAATTTACTAAAGCAAAAGAACCCCTCAAACCTCTAGCCAAAATAGTTGAAAAGCCAAACAAAGAGTCCTCTTCACACACTCGCACAAGTGATATAAAGTGTTTCAAGTGTTTAGGTAGGGGTCATATAGCTGCTCAATGTCCTACTAAGAGAACTATTCTTTTAAAGGGAAAGGACATCTATAGCAGTGAAAGTGAATCCCCTACCAGTGATAGTGAGAGTGAATCAGAAAAAGAAGAGGAAGTGTTTGCGGATGATTGTCAACTTCTCATGGTAAGAAGGGTGCTTAGCAGTCAACCAAGTCTGGAACAACTATCACAAAGAGAGAACATTTTTCATACAAGGTGTAAAATTCAAGAAAACTATTGTTCTCTCATTATTGATAGTGGTTCTTGCTGCAATTGTTGTAGTACCAGACTAGTTGAAAAACTGAATCTTGCTGTAATACCCCATCCCAAACCTTATAGACTTCATTGGCTAAATGAAGATGGGGACATTACAGTCAAGAATCAAGTTAAAGTGGCTTTATCCATAGGGAACTTCAAAGATGAAGTTGTTTGTGATGTAGTTCCTATGGAAGCTTGCCATGTGCTATTGGGAAGACCATGGCAATTTGATCATAACACTATACACCATGGTCTTACCAATACCATAACTGTGCACAAACAAGACAAGAAATTTGTGCTTCAACCTTTGACACCTACTCAGGTGGCACAAGATCAAGCACAAATGAAGTCCGCTAGGGAACAGGAAAAGAAACAGAAAAAGAAAAAAATGCCAAAACAACAGAGCGGAGAAGTCATAGAGTCCAGTGTTACTTCCCACAAGGTCACTCAACATGAAGTTCTTTTAAATAAAAAGACTTTAAACAATACACTTCAAGTTGAGCAACCTTCATACCTTCTTCTTTGCCAAGGAACACTCATCTGCACATCTAGTGAGACTCAGACTAATACTCTTTCTTTGGCAATACAAAAGCTTTTGAAAGAATTTGATGATCTATTTCCCAAAGAAATTCCAAATGGGCTTCCACCATTAAGAGGGATAGAACATCAAATTGATTTCATACCAGGGGCAACTCTTCCTAATAGGCCTGCCTATAGGACTAATCCCCAAGAAACCAAAGAAATTGAGTCACAAGTCCAAGAATTACTAGATAAAGGTTTGGTTCAAAAAAGCCTAAGCCCCTGTGCTGTACCAGTGTTGTTGGTGCCCAAAAAGGATGGGAAGTGGCGCATGTGTTGTGATTGTAGGGCTATCAACAACATCACCATAAAGTATAGACATCCCATCCCTAGACTTGATGATATGTTGGATGAATTACATGGGGCTCAAATTTTCTCAAAAATAGATCTTAAGAGCGGATATCACCAAATTAGAATCAAAGAAGGTGATGAGTGGAAAACTGCTTTTAAGACTAAATTTGGGTTATATGAGTGGTTGGTAATGCCTTTTGGTCTTACAAATGCCCCAAGTACATTCATGAGGCTTATGAATCATGTTTTAAGGGACTGCATTGGGAAGTTTGTAGTTGTGTACTTTGATGACATATTGGTATATAGTCAAGATTTGCAAAATCATGAAAAACATTTGAAAGCTGTTCTAATAATTCTTAGAACCAATAAATTGTTTGCAAATCTTGACAAATGTACTTTTTGTGTTGATAGTGTCATCTTTCTTGGCTTTGTAGTCAATAAAAGTGGGGTTCATGTTGACCCTGAGAAGGTAAAGGCCATTCAAGAATGGCCCATACCAAAGAATGTAGGAGAAGTTAGGAGTTTCCATGGATTGGCAAGCTTCTATAGACGATTTGTGCCTAACTTCTCTAGTCTAGCTTCACCTCTCAATGAGTTGGTGAAAAAGGATGTTACTTTCATTTGGGGGGACAAACAACAAAGGGCTTTTGAGTTACTTAAAGAAAAGCTTACTCAAGCTCCCATTCTAGCTCTGCCAAATTTTGCCAAAACTTTTGAGCTAGAATGTGATGCTTCTGGACATGGAATAGGTGCTGTGTTATTACAAGAAGGACACCCAATTGCTTATTTTAGTGAAAAACTTCATGGTGCCTCTTGTAATTACCCCACCTATGACAAAGAACTTTATGCTCTTGTGAGGGCTCTTCAAACTTGGGAACATTATCTTGTTTCCAAGGAGTTTATTATTCATAGTGATCATGAATCACTAAAATATCTGAAGAGCCAACACAAGTTGCAAAAAAGACATGCTAAGTGGTTGGAATTCATTGAACAATTCACTTATGTTATCAAATACAAGAAAGGAAAGGCTAATATAGTGGCAGATGCTTTATCCAGAAGAAACATTTTACTAGCCACTTTAGGAGCTCAAATTCTTGGATTTGATAACATAAAAGAATTGTATACTCAAGATAGTGACTTTGCCACCTTATATGAGGAATGTTTGCAAAAACCACAAGGAGGATTCTATGTGAGAGATGGGTATCTTTTCAAAGAGGGTCAAATTTGTATACCTCAAGGCTCACAAAGAAAACTCCTTGTCAAAGAAATGCATGAGGGAGGGTTGATGGGGCATTTTGGGGTTGATAAAACCTTAAGCATGCTAAAAGAGAAATTCTTTTGGCCCCACATGAGGAGAGAAGTCCAAAGGCATTGTTTCAAGTGCATTACTTGTTTAACATCCAAATCTAGAGCAATGCCTCATGGTCTTTATACTCCCTTACCCATTGCTTCAACTCCTTGGGAAGATATTAGCATGGATTTTGTCTTAGGACTACCCAAAACATCAAGGGGTTTTGATTCTATTTTTGTGGTTCTGGATCGTTTTAGCAAAATGGCTCATTTTATACCATGCCACAAGATAGATGATGCAAGCAATGTGGCTAGGTTATTCTTTCGAGATGTGGTTAGACTTCATGGACTACCTCGAGTCATCATTTCTGATAGAGATTCAAAATTTCTTAGTCACTTTTGGAGAACCTTATGGTCTCGATTAGGAACTAAGCTTTCTTTTTCTACTACTTGCCATCCTCAAACAGATGGTCAAACTGAAGTAGTAAATAGATCTCTATCCACTCTATTACGAGTAGTCCTCAAGGGTAACCACAAATCTTGGGATGAGTATCTTCCACATGTGGAGTTTGCTTATAATAGGGTAGTTCATCGAACTACAAAAATCTCTCCTTTTGAAGCTGTATACGGTTTTAATCCTCTCACACCTATGGATTTGATTCCCTTACCTTCTTCACATGATTTTGTTCATCAAGAGGGAATCTCTAAATCCAAATTCATTAAAACTTTTCATGAGAAGATTAGTAACCAAATACAACAACAAAGTGAGAGATATGCTAAGTATCATAATAAAGGTAAAAAGGAAGTCATTTTCAATGAAGGTGACTTAGTTTGGCTTCATCTTAGAAAGGAAAGATTCCCTATTCAAAGGAAGTCCAAATTAAGTCCTAGAGGAGATGGTCCTTTTAAAATCCTTAAGAAGGTCAACAATAATGCTTATCAATTAGACCTTCCAGCCGAGTATGGTGTCCATTCTACTTTTAATGTTACTGATCTTCGTCCTTTTGCAGGATTCAATACAGATGATGCTTTGGATTTGAGGACAAATCCTCTTCAAGGGGAAGGAGATGATGACTTAGGACATGGACCCATCACTAGAAGTATGGCTAGAAGAATTCAAGAAGAGATTGAAGATGTAGACACAACAGGACACGTTCTTTTCCTTCAATTTAAGTGGAATTTGGAGACAACAAGAGAAGGGTAAAACTGTCCAGTTGATGGTCAAAATTGCTAGCTGCACCACCCCTTTTTACTGCGCACACCACAACAGCACATCCGTTCCTCCACACCATTAGCTCACATGCTGCTTTGGTTTTAGGCACATTTTTATTAAATGTTTCACATTTTACACATGGTTAATGTGCTTTCTCGTTGCAGCTCCATGAATCTCCTATAAATTCATGGTAGCCACCATTGTAATGACACTTTTGATATATGGAATTTTACTTTGCTGATGCATTTTCCAGCACCTAAAACTCTGCCCAAAAGTCACTCCAAATTGAGCTTTCCCTCTCCATCTAGCTTCCTTCCAATGGAAGGCCTCCTGAGCTAGTTATCCACTTTCCAAAAACAGCTCCTCTACCATCAACTATGCCACTGCACTTCCATTCTTCTTCTCTGCTGCCATCTCTGAAATCAACGTCTGCACTGCATTTCCAGTCTTCTTCTCTGCTGCCATCTCTGGATCTAACCTCCCGCTGCATTCAATCCTTCCTTCTAGCTGGAGCAACTTCATCATAAACTCTCAGAACATGAATCAATTTCAAATTCAGAAACAATATCAACCACAGATTCAGATTCATGTTCAGTGCATGGAGAATAAACATACGAATTTGATATCAAAAATTGATTCTCATCATGCAGAGAGGAAGAATTAAAAACAGACTCATCAACAATACAATCACCAACATACCTATCAACAGCATAATCATCGACAGCATAGTCAAAATTAGGTATGTTTTCCTCCACTTCCCTAAAGATTGGAAAAGTGGTGGAAGATGAAAATTGTCTACCTGATTCAAAATTACTGCTTATACCTGCCTGGTCCTCAAGATCTTCAGCAGTCTCCTCAGGTGCAAGAGTGGGGCCATAGGGCGATGGGAAAGTAGGTGGCGCAACAATAAGCTCATGACTCTTCTCCCCATCTTCTATGTTGATGCCACTATCATCATTAGGAATTAGAACAGTCTGAAATGGTGATTCCTCTAAATCTTGAGACTGTTCCTGATTGAGTTGAGTGGTCATCTGCCCTATCTGATTGCTCAAACATTGAAGGTGTGCTTGATGGACAAATTTATGAACACCAAATTATGATGTCACAAACTTGTTTTCAATCGGCAAGTATGACCGAATCGTTCAAGTAATAAAACTTGGTAAGACCAAGTATCGTTCTTCCCAAAGGACTCACGGCCTAGTTTAGTTATGTGATTTCTTAATTAACTAAGACTTACAAACGAATTAATTGAGGTTTAAAATGCAAGACAGAAAATAAACATGTATGCATGAATTGTGATCAATGGCAAAAAGCAAAAGATAAACACTTTCAATGAAATATAGATATGAATATGTTGTTGGGGGTCAATTTCATCTTATCCACTCTCATATATTTTTAGGAATTCAACAGTCAAATCATCATTGTTAATGCCACTCTCTAATGTACCTTTCCAGAAGGCTTCTCCCTAATCACGAGTTCATACAATTCCTAGCATTCCTAATGATCAGTTCATAAGTGCAGGAGCTTAACGACAACCAATATAAAATTGGGAGAAATTCCCCGGATCTAGACTTCCCCGTACGTGCCCGTATCGACAAAACCAATAATCATGCATCGAATGAGTTAAACAATGCAAGCATTAAGCAAAGAGGAAAAACCCTAACTAATGATGAAAGAAAGCATAAGTCTTAATTAAAAGATGTAAAAACAGATTCCATATATGAGAGTTTCACAAGATTACATTCATTCCCCAACAAACATACAGAGTTTAGTTCACCATATTCATGGTGAACCTAGATGAATTACAATGAAAGAATGAAAGAATAAACCCTAAAAAGGTGAAGAGGAAGCCTCAGCATCCAAGATCCTCCTTCAAAGGGGTGGAAGAGAGAGTGTTTGCCTCGTTCCAGCCAAAGATACCTAACCCTAGGAAACCCTAAAGCTTAAATACCATTCGTAAATTACAAAAAATTAGGTCCAAGCCCATTAAAGTGCCGTTCAGCGGTAAAATACCGCTCAGCGGTAAGTGCGTGTCTTGCTTTCTCCCCTCAGCGTCCATTTTGCCCCTCAGCGGACCTCCCGCAAGCTCCTGAGTGCCGCTCAGCGGTAAACTGCCGCTGAGCGGTGACTTCGGCTTCTCCTTTTGCACTTTTTATTGTCTTTTCTTATTTCATCTCTCTCCTTCTTCACTTCTTTCACCAAATTCACCTTAAAACCTGCACAAAAACACTGAAATCAAGCATAAAACTGTCCAACTCTCTTATTTCTAAAAATATGAAGAAAAGCATGATTTCAAGCTAGTTTCTAAGTGTAAAGGTTGCTTTTAGTGTCAATTTTAATCATGAAAATAACAGTTTTTCAACTGTTATCACAACCCCAAACTTAGAACTTTGCTTGTCCTCAAGCAAACAAGATGTAACTCTATCTTCAACCAATTCATATGATGGTTCACTCATTCTAAAAATCTTCTTTCAAGATAAGTAAAAACTTCAATTAAACTTATGACCAATATTTCAATCAAGATGTGCACATGCTTTAGTGTTCACAAAGTCATTTAAATTCCAACAAATGCTATTCTTCATGAATGATCAATCAATTAATCATGGATGTTCATGTGTTAATGGAATATCTCCTCACTAGGTAAAGTGTTTCACTCACACACAAGTGTATAAGAGGTAATCACTCATTCACTCTACTATTACAATGTCACATGAATTAACTTTGCCTTTCATTTTACCACAATCAAAAATATTCACAAGCATGCATCATCACAAGGACTTTTCAATGACTTATAATGTGGCTGGGCTAACAAGAAAATTGGTTTTTCTGGATCACAAAATCCTTGAGTTAATAGAATCATAACAACACAATCATCTTATTCATTCCCAACTTTCTTTTTGCCTTTGCATTGAGCTTTGCTTCTTTTTCTTTTCTTTTCTTTTTCTATGCATATTCTTACTTTTTAGCTCTTAGCTCAATGCTTTTCATGTTTTCCCAACAACCCCAAACTTGAACATTTAACAATACCACACAAGATCTTCTACTTAACTCAAGGTAAAGATTTTTCAATCAAAGGTTTCAGTGTATATTCAAGGCTAAGGGTTCAAAAGGATTGAACACAAAGTGTTCTCTTTTAGTGGGCTAACTTTATGAATTTGGCCAATAAAAAGGTTTTCAACAAATGGCCTTGATTATGTGATGCAAAACAAGCAATTGATTCAATCATAGAAAACCTGGGCAAAATCATTCATGCTTTCAAAGTAATAGCATTCAACAATAACAACTCTGGAGCTCAAAATCTCACATATAAGCTCATTCACATTTGACATACACATCCTGCTTAATTTCACAATCACAATCATGATATCATGCATTTGTTCACAAAGCTTGTGAATCACCTGTATAAGCATTTTAATGTGCACATCATCTCAACATCAATTAATCATAAGCATCATTCAGTATTACTTATCACACAATCACAGTTAATAGCAAACCATCACAAGAAACCAGGTTTCAAATAGAGTACATCAAACCCTAATCTAAAAACAAAAACAAATAAGTTCAGAAAACTTAAACCACAAAAGCATAATCATATGATAGCATTTATCAGTAAATGCTATCTCAGCTCCTCATCAGTCTGAGCTGTCCTCTGTATCTTCTTCTTCTTCCTCATCTTCAGCATCTTCAAATGCATCATCATCATCAACTTCATCTTCTTCCATCTCTCTAGCCGAAGCTTCAGCTGCTCCAGCTCCTCCTCCATGCACTGGCTCCTCTGGCCAAGCTACCACATTATGGAATTCATCCATAGTCCACCTGTGGGCTGGAGGTGTATCATACATCCCCACAATCATCTCAGCAGTGGCCACCTGCCCTCTGTGAATGGACTGCAACTAAGCACCTATAAGAGACATATACATGTCCCTCATCTGGAATGGTTCTGCTTCATGTGTATCAGCAGATGTCTGGCTCTGTGCTGGCCCTCTCTCTCTACGAGCCCGGCGTGGTGGAACTGGCTGAGCTACATCATCACCTCCACAGTACTGTCTATAACAGGCCTCATCAATAGCTTTTCTTGGCCTTTCAAATGGTGGAGCAGAAGTGTCCACCCCAGCTATCTTGCAAAGGTGCGTGATCAAAGAAGGATGTCCTAGTGGTGCTTTGTTGTTTGAAGTATTGGCGCACACACTAATCTCATCAGCTATCACATGCCCAATATTAACATTCAAGTTTCTGATAGCACAGTAGATGAAGAATGCCCTACTAAGAGTAATATCTGACACATGTGAACATGGCTGAATGTTGGCATGAGAAAACGCCATCCAATACTTTGCAAGAGGAGTCAAATCTGTCCTCCTAATGTTAACCACTGAGCCAGATCTATTCCTTTGGAAGTGTCCTCCAGGTATAAACAATACTCTCTCCACATCCTCATAATCAGCACCTTCCTCCATGCAAAGAGCAAACTGGCACTGCTCACCAGCCCACACAGTGTCCAGGAAGTTATTAATAGAATCAGGATCATACCTAATAACATGGCCTCTGACATAGCCCAAATAATTCTCCGCTGGATAATCACCAATCTTCTTTGCATTGGTGTAAAATTCCTTAACCACAGCTATGTTAGCAGGTGCAGGATAAGTGGCTAGCTTTACCCAGTCATTCCCTAAAACTTGCTCTCCAAATTGAGGAGCAAGGTTAGGTATCATTCCAACCTTTCTCTCCATCAGAAGTCTCCTATCCTGAACCACTTTAAAGTGCTTCTCATGTTTCCTAGAGAGGAACCTGCTAGATTGGGGTTGCTCTGGTTCCTTTTCCTTTCTCTTGGTTGCCATGGTTTTCAATCTTTTTCCTGATGAGGATGTCATTCCTACATTCAAAACACAAACAAAACCACAGAACATGATGTTAATCATTAGTAAAACACAGAACACAACTCCTTTCGAAGCTAAACCACCGCTGAGGGCCAGAATTCCCCCTCAGCGCCACCAGTACTACATTCCAGATCACACAAAACCAGAAAAATCAAATCTGGCAGAGTGTCGCTCAGCGGCAGTTTACCCCTCAGCGGTAACTCTGCAGAGTTTTGAAAAACCTCTTTTAAAGCTTTCCTAACTCCACCCAAATGCAATTTTCAGTTTTCCAGTTCATAATCATGCAGTTTAATCGGTTCAAACATCAAATATATCATCAAATCATGCAAAGAAATCAAAACCCCTAAATCTTCATGCTTTGACAATCATATTCAAAATCAAAAACCCTAGAATGAACAAAATGCATTTTACTTACTTGGGTGGAGATACTAGATGCAATGAGAATGCTTCCAAGCTAGAATGCTCTCTTCCAACCCCAAACTTTGATGGCACACTAGTGAAAAAGTGAGTGGAAGAGAAATTTTCTTAAGAGGGAAGAGTGAAAAGATGTGGAAAACCTTGGAGAAGGTATGTGGGAGTGTTTGTGCAGAGAAAAATCTGAAAGTGTGAAAGAATACGCAGCTTAGGGTTTAAAAATACCCTAATGGGCTCGGGTTCCCGCTAAGGGGAACTAAAACCCAATCTGCGAGAGTACCGCTCAACGGTAAAGTACCGCTCAGCGGCACTTTCGTGATGTGTTCTTCTCCTTCTTTTCTTAACCTACGTGCCTCCTAAACATGCCCCTCACTGGCTCCCTGCAATTCAATGTTCAAAATGCTTATGCAAACCCTAACTAAAACAAATCAACAAAAATATTCAATCAACTGGGTTGCCTCCCAGGTAGCGCTTGTTTAACGTCACGAGCCTGACCCAAAATCCACCAACACCCTTCAGTAGGTGCAAAATTTTCTTACCAACACCCATCAGTAGGTGTTACAAGCCATATGTATCCTTCAGTAGATAATTAACCACCTAGCATCCTTCAGTAGATGCTATATCCAACAAAATAATTACAAAAATAATGTCACAAATTAAAAATTACAAAACCAAATAATCAAAAGTTTTAAATTCACTGGGTTGCCTCCCAGCAAGCGCTCTTTTAATGTCATTAGCTTGACCCAATAAAGTTCAAGTTCCATCTTCTTTATAGTTGATGTTGTCATTCCACCAACTCCTCAGCTGTTTCCTTTGAACTGTTTTGGTTCTTCTAGAATATGGAGACTCTATCTCTATCATCTCCTTCTCTTTAAAGCCCTTCACAACCCACAACTTGTTCTTGATTCTAACAGGTGTGCCAAGTTGGAGTCTTCTTTTCTTCCAGTCTCTAGGAATTTCTTCTCCTCTTCCAATCTCTTCTTCCTAGGGTACCTGAAACAACAAATAATGGTTACCTGAAACCTCAAGATTTTCATTCTTTACGGCTAGTCATGGGTGCATATCGAAATGCAGCTTTATAACTAGCTTCTTCCTCCTTTGCTTGCAGTCTCATCTTTGAAGACATCTACCACCACTCTCTCCTCTCTATCCTGGAGCACCACTATACCTTCATTTACATCTATGATAGCCCTGGCCGTTTTCATAAACGGTCTTCCAAGTATGATAGGTATCTTCTCGGTCTCCATCTTCATCACCACAAAGTCTGCCAAGAACTGAAGTTTGCCAACACAAACTATAATGTCCTCTACAATCCCACATGGCTCCTTTGAAGATCCATCGGCCATTACTATTTTAACCTTTGCAGGTTTCACTTTAACATTGCCGATTTGCTCCAGTAAAGAATAAGGTATCAAGTTAACACTTGAACCTAAATCAAGAAGAGCTTTCTTTACCTTTTTCTTCCCTATAGTACAAGGGAATAGAAAAACTGCCTGGATCTGATGCTTTAGAAGGGAATGACTCTTTCTTAACAGTTATACACTCTTTTACCTCATCATCTCTACGTCTCTTCTTTGTAGAGATTTCTTCATCAGATTTTTTGTAAACTGTAATTTTCTGTAGAATATGTTCCCAAGGTGCTTCATTATCCACCATTCTGAATAATTCTGTGAAGTCCATTTGTTTCTCTTGATTTATTGGAAAAGGAAAATTGTTTTTGCTCTCTATTTCTCTTCTTTCTTCTGTTTCTCCTTCTTCTAACTCAATTATCTCTTCATTCACACTCTTTACCACTTTGCACTCTTCTCTAGGGTTAACCTCAGTATTAGCCCCAAAATTTCTATTTGGCCTTTCTTCCAATTGCTTGGTAATCTGACCCATTTGAATCTCCAAATTCTTTATAGCAGCTTCAGTGCTCTTTTGAGAAGATTCAGGTTTTCTGTATGAATTGCTGAAGAGTTTCTTCCAACCTTGTTGATCTTTCATTAAGCATAGATAACTGTTGCCAAAAAGGTTGGTTGTTGCTGCTGCTTATTATATTGATTTGCTTGCCCTAGTTTGTCCTTGACCAATGCTTGGATGTGGTTTCCACCCTTGATTGTAATTCCCTTGACGATATGGAAATTGATTAGCCATGAAATTAACATCCTCCACGGCTTCCACTGGAAAAGCACATTGACCATTGATATGATCACCTCCACATAATTCGCACAACTGGGTTTGTACCTGTGCAGCAGTTTTCAACTCTTTAGGTAATTGTGCAAGAGTTTTAGTCAGAGTCTCCAGCTGTTGAGTTAGAATTTTATTTTGAGCTAGCAAGGCATCATGTGTCTGTACTTGGAGAACCCCTTTTTGTTGCATAGGAGCTCCTCTTTCACTGTTGAGCTCATTATCCACTAGTAGCCATGTTGTCAATGATTTCTATAGCTTCCTCTGGAGTTTTCCATTTAATATTGCCTCCTGCTGAGGCATCAAGCATCATCTTGGTTTGTGAACCAAGCCCTCCAAGGAAAGTTAAGACTACTTCCTGTTCTTCAAAGCCATGCGTGGGTGTTTTTCTTAGCAGACTTTTGTATCTATCCCATGCATGCCCCAGTGATTCTTCCATGCCCTGCTTAAATGAAGATATCTCTTGCTTGCCTTTTGTCACCTTTGATTGTGGAAAGTACTTGTTCAAAAACTTTGTTACCACTGCTTCCCACTCTGTGAAACTTCCTTCTGGAAAAGAGTTCAACCAAAGCTTAGCATTGCCTCCCAATGAGAAAGGAAACAAACTAAGTTTAATTGCTTCGTCTGGCACCCCATTGATTTTCACTATGTTGCAAATTTCATTAAATGTAGTAAGGTGCTCATATGGGCTTTCATGAGATAACCCATTAAATTGATTGCTCTTCACCAGTTGGATCAGTGCTGGTTTGACCTCCATATTAGGCTGCATTGACTCTAGGTCTAGCTATGTTGTTAAAGTGTTGAGGTCCAGCTATATTGGTGTAATCAGCAAGAGTTCTTCTGATATTATTATTCTCCATATTTTCTGTGCTATTGTCAGAACCTTGTGGTGATGGTTGAAACAGAGTTTCCGGAGGAGGGAAAAGTTCTCTAGATGTTCTGATTCTTCTCCTCCGTCTACTGTCTTCTAATCCTTCAAGCAGAAGGTTCTGTTGTTTTCTTGCTCCTAGTTCGAATTGCCTCCTGCATACACAAGAACACAAAACCCTAGAAAAGATTTGGTTAGCACAAAAAGATATAAGAAAGATATAAGATTCAGAAAATAAAAACAGAAAACAGAAAAACAGAAAAATAAAATAAAATAAAATAAAATCCAATAAAATACAAACTAAAAAATAAAACAGAAAATAAAATAAAATAAAATAAAATTCGAAATTTAAATTAAAAATAAAAAAATAAGTCAAAGATAATCAATAATCACACAAATTAACCAGTTAAACCACGAGTCCCCGGCAACGGCGCCAAAAACTTGATGGACAAATTTATGAACACCAAATTATGATGTCACAAACTTGTTTTCAATCGGCAAGTATGACCGAATCGTTCAAGTAATAAACTTGGTAAGACCAAGTATCGTTCTTCCCAAAGGACTCACGGCCTAGTTTAGTTATGTGATTTCTTAATTAACTAAGACTTACAAACGAATTAATTGAGGTTTAAAATGCAAGACAGAAAATAAACATGTATGCATGAATTGTGATCAATGGCAAAAAGCAAAAGATAAACACTTTCAATGAAATTATAGATATGAATATGTTGTTGGGGGTCAATTTCATCTTATCCACTCTCATATATTTTTAGGAATTCAACAGTCAAATCATCATTGTTAATGCCACTCTCTAATGTACCTTTCCAGAAGGCTTCTCCCTAATCACGAGTTCATACAATTCCTAGCATTCCTAATGATCAGTTCATAAGTGCAGGAGCTTAACGACAACCAATATAAAATTGGGAGAAATTCCCCGGATCTAGACTTCCCCGTACGTGCCCGTATCGACAAAACCAATAATCATGCATCGAATGAGTTAAACAATGCAAGCATTAAGCAAAGAGGAAAAACCCTAACTAATGATGAAAGAAAGCATAAGTCTTAATTAAAAGATGTAAAAACAGATTCCATATATGAGAGTTTCACAAGATTACATTCATTCCCCAACAAACATACAGAGTTTAGTTCACCATATTCATGGTGAACCTAGATGAATTACAATGAAAGAATGAAAGAATAAACCCTAAAAAGGTGAAGAGGAAGCCTCAGCATCCAAGATCCTCCTTCAAAGGGGTGGAAGAGAGAGTGTTTGCCTCGTTCCAGCCAAAGATACCTAACCCTAGGAAACCCTAAAGCTTAAATACCATTCGTAAATTACAAAAAATTAGGTCCAAGCCCATTAAAGTGCCGTTCAGCGGTAAAATACCGCTCAGCGGTAAGTGCGTGTCTTGCTTTCTCCCCTCAGCGTCCATTTTGCCCCTCAGCGGACCTCCCGCAAGCTCCTGAGTGCCGCTCAGCGGTAAACTGCCGCTGAGCGGTGACTTCGGCTTCTCCTTTTGCACTTTTTATTGTCTTTTCTTATTTCATCTCTCTCCTTCTTCACTTCTTTCACCAAATTCACCTTAAAACCTGCACAAAAACACTGAAATCAAGCATAAAACTGTCCAACTCTCTTATTTCTAAAAATATGAAGAAAAGCATGATTTCAAGCTAGTTTCTAAGTGTAAAGGTTGCTTTTAGTGTCAATTTTAATCATGAAAATAACAGTTTTTCAACTGTTATCACAACCCCAAACTTAGAACTTTGCTTGTCCTCAAGCAAACAAGATGTAACTCTATCTTCAACCAATTCATATGATGGTTCACTCATTCTAAAAATCTTCTTTCAAGATAAGTAAAAACTTCAATTAAACTTATGACCAATATTTCAATCAAGATGTGCACATGCTTTAGTGTTCACAAAGTCATTTAAATTCCAACAAATGCTATTCTTCATGAATGATCAATCAATTAATCATGGATGTTCATGTGTTAATGGAATATCTCCTCACTAGGTAAAGTGTTTCACTCACACACAAGTGTATAAGAGGTAATCACTCATTCACTCTACTATTACAATGTCACATGAATTAACTTTGCCTTTCATTTTACCACAATCAAAAATATTCACAAGCATGCATCATCACAAGGACTTTTCAATGACTTATAATGTGGCTGGGCTAACAAGAAAATTGGTTTTTCTGGATCACAAAATCCTTGAGTTAATAGAATCATAACAACACAATCATCTTATTCATTCCCAACTTTCTTTTTGCCTTTGCATTGAGCTTTGCTTCTTTTTCTTTTCTTTTCTTTTTCTATGCATATTCTTACTTTTTAGCTCTTAGCTCAATGCTTTTCATGTTTTCCCAACAACCCCAAACTTGAACATTTAACAATACCACACAAGATCTTCTACTTAACTCAAGGTAAAGATTTTTCAATCAAAGGTTTCAGTGTATATTCAAGGCTAAGGGTTCAAAAGGATTGAACACAAAGTGTTCTCTTTTAGTGGGCTAACTTTATGAATTTGGCCAATAAAAAGGTTTTCAACAAATGGCCTTGATTATGTGATGCAAAACAAGCAATTGATTCAATCATAGAAAACCTGGGCAAAATCATTCATGCTTTCAAAGTAATAGCATTCAACAATAACAACTCTGGAGCTCAAAATCTCACATATAAGCTCATTCACATTTGACATACACATCCTGCTTAATTTCACAATCACAATCATGATATCATGCATTTGTTCACAAAGCTTGTGAATCACCTGTATAAGCATTTTAATGTGCACATCATCTCAACATCAATTAATCATAAGCATCATTCAGTATTACTTATCACACAATCACAGTTAATAGCAAACCATCACAAGAAACCAGGTTTCAAATAGAGTACATCAAACCCTAATCTAAAAACAAAAACAAATAAGTTCAGAAAACTTAAACCACAAAAGCATAATCATATGATAGCATTTATCAGTAAATGCTATCTCAGCTCCTCATCAGTCTGAGCTGTCCTCTGTATCTTCTTCTTCTTCCTCATCTTCAGCATCTTCAAATGCATCATCATCATCAACTTCATCTTCTTCCATCTCTCTAGCCGAAGCTTCAGCTGCTCCAGCTCCTCCTCCATGCACTGGCTCCTCTGGCCAAGCTACCACATTATGGAATTCATCCATAGTCCACCTGTGGGCTGGAGGTGTATCATACATCCCCACAATCATCTCAGCAGTGGCCACCTGCCCTCTGTGAATGGACTGCAACTAAGCACCTATAAGAGACATATACATGTCCCTCATCTGGAATGGTTCTGCTTCATGTGTATCAGCAGATGTCTGGCTCTGTGCTGGCCCTCTCTCTCTACGAGCCCGGCGTGGTGGAACTGGCTGAGCTACATCATCACCTCCACAGTACTGTCTATAACAGGCCTCATCAATAGCTTTTCTTGGCCTTTCAAATGGTGGAGCAGAAGTGTCCACCCCAGCTATCTTGCAAAGGTGCGTGATCAAAGAAGGATGTCCTAGTGGTGCTTTGTTGTTTGAAGTATTGGCGCACACACTAATCTCATCAGCTATCACATGCCCAATATTAACATTCAAGTTTCTGATAGCACAGTAGATGAAGAATGCCCTACTAAGAGTAATATCTGACACATGTGAACATGGCTGAATGTTGGCATGAGAAAACGCCATCCAATACTTTGCAAGAGGAGTCAAATCTGTCCTCCTAATGTTAACCACTGAGCCAGATCTATTCCTTTGGAAGTGTCCTCCAGGTATAAACAATACTCTCTCCACATCCTCATAATCAGCACCTTCCTCCATGCAAAGAGCAAACTGGCACTGCTCACCAGCCCACACAGTGTCCAGGAAGTTATTAATAGAATCAGGATCATACCTAATAACATGGCCTCTGACATAGCCCAAATAATTCTCCGCTGGATAATCACCAATCTTCTTTGCATTGGTGTAAAATTCCTTAACCACAGCTATGTTAGCAGGTGCAGGATAAGTGGCTAGCTTTACCCAGTCATTCCCTAAAACTTGCTCTCCAAATTGAGGAGCAAGGTTAGGTATCATTCCAACCTTTCTCTCCATCAGAAGTCTCCTATCCTGAACCACTTTAAAGTGCTTCTCATGTTTCCTAGAGAGGAACCTGCTAGATTGGGGTTGCTCTGGTTCCTTTTCCTTTCTCTTGGTTGCCATGGTTTTCAATCTTTTTCCTGATGAGGATGTCATTCCTACATTCAAAACACAAACAAAACCACAGAACATGATGTTAATCATTAGTAAAACACAGAACACAACTCCTTTCGAAGCTAAACCACCGCTGAGGGCCAGAATTCCCCCTCAGCGCCACCAGTACTACATTCCAGATCACACAAAACCAGAAAAATCAAATCTGGCAGAGTGTCGCTCAGCGGCAGTTTACCCCTCAGCGGTAACTCTGCAGAGTTTTGAAAAACCTCTTTTAAAGCTTTCCTAACTCCACCCAAATGCAATTTTCAGTTTTCCAGTTCATAATCATGCAGTTTAATCGGTTCAAACATCAAATATATCATCAAATCATGCAAAGAAATCAAAACCCCTAAATCTTCATGCTTTGACAATCATATTCAAAATCAAAAACCCTAGAATGAACAAAATGCATTTTACTTACTTGGGTGGAGATACTAGATGCAATGAGAATGCTTCCAAGCTAGAATGCTCTCTTCCAACCCCAAACTTTGATGGCACACTAGTGAAAAAGTGAGTGGAAGAGAAATTTTCTTAAGAGGGAAGAGTGAAAAGATGTGGAAAACCTTGGAGAAGGTATGTGGGAGTGTTTGTGCAGAGAAAAATCTGAAAGTGTGAAAGAATACGCAGCTTAGGGTTTAAAAATACCCTAATGGGCTCGGTTCCCGCTAAGGGGAACTAAAACCCAATCTGCGAGAGTACCGCTCAGCGGCACTTTCGTGATGTGTTCTTCTCCTTCTTTTCTTAACCTACGTGCCTCCTAGACATGCCCCTCACTGGCTCCCTGCAATTCAATGTTCAAAATGCTTATGCAAACCCTAACTAAAACAAATCAACAAAAACATTCAATCAACTGGGTTGCCTCCCAGGTAGCGCTTGTTTAACGTCACGAGCCTGACCCAAAATCCACCAACACCCATCAGTAGGTGCAAAATTTTCTTACCAACACCCATCAGTAGGTGTTACAAACATAGTATCCTTCAGTAGATACTTAACCACCTAGCATCCTTCACTAGATGCTATTTCCAACAAAATAATTACAAAAATAATGTCCACAAATTAAAAATTACAAAACCAAAATAAAATCAAAAGTTCTTAAATTCACTGGGTTGCCTCCGAGCAAGCGCTCTTTTAAGGTCATTAGCTTGACCCAATAAAGTTCAAGTTCCATCTTCTTTATAGTTGATGTTGTCATTCCACCAACTCCTCAGCTGTTTCCTTTGAACTGTTTTGGTTCTTCTAGAATATGGAGACTTTATCTCTATCATCTCCTTCTCTTTAAAGCCCTTCACAACCCACAACTTGTTCTTGATTCTAACAGGTGTGCCAAGTTGGAGTCTTCTTTTCTTCCAGTCTCTAGGAATTTCTTCTCCTCTTCCAATCTCTTCTTCCTGGGGTACCTGAAACAACAAACAATGGTTACCTGAAACCTCAAGATTTTCTTCTTTACGGCTAGTCATGGGTGCATCTCGAAATGCAGCTTTATAACTAGCTTCTTCCTCCTTTGCTTGCATCTCATCTTTGAAGACATCTACCACCACTCTCTCCTCTCTATCCTGGAGCACCACTATCCCTTCATTTACATCTATGATAGCCCTGGCCGTTTTCATAAACGGTCTTCCAAGTATGATAGGTATCTTCTCGGTCTCCATCTTCATCACCACAAAGTCTGCCAAGAACTGAAGTTTGCCAACACAAACTATAATGTCCTCTACAATCCCACATGGCTCCTTTGAAGATCCATCGGCCATTACTATTTTAACCTTTGCAGGTTTCATTTTAACATTGCCGATTTGCTCCAGTAAAGAATAAGGTATCAAGTTAACACTTGAACCTAAATCAAGAAGAGCTTTCTTTACCTTTTTCTTCCCTATAGTACAAGGGATAGAAAAACTGCCTGGATCTGATGCTTTAGAAGGGAATGACTCTTTTTTAACAGTTATACACTCTTTTACCTCATCATCTCTACGTCTCTTCTTTGTAGAGATTTCTTCATCAGATTTTTTGTAAACTGTAATTTTCTGTAGAATATGTTCCCAAGGTGCTTCATTATCCACCATTCTGAATAATTCTGTGAAGTCCATTTGTTTCTCTTGATTTATTGGAAAAGGAAAATTGTTTTTGCTCTCTATTTCTCTTCTTTCTTCTGTTTCTCCTTCTTCTAACTCAATTATCTCTTCATTCACACTCTTTACCACTTTGCACTCTTCTCTAGGGTTAACCTCAGTATTAGCCCCAAAATTTCTATTTGGCCTTTCTTCCAATTGCTTGGTAATCTGACCCATTTGAATCTCCAAATTCTTTATAGCAGCTTCAGTGCTCTTTTGAGAAGATTCGGTTTTCTGTATGAATTGCTGAAGAGTTTCTTCCAACCTTGTTGATCTTTCATTAAGCATAGATAACTGTTGCCAAAAGGTTGGTTGTTGCTGCTGCTTATTATATTGATTTGCTTGCCCAGTTTGTCCTTGACCAATGCTTGGATGTGGTTTCCACCCTTGATTGTAATTCCCTTGACGGTATGGAAATTGATTAGCCATGAAATTAACATCCTCCAAGGCTTCCACTGGAAAAGCACATTGACCATTGATATGATCACCTCCACATAATTCGCACAACTGGGTTTGTACCTGTGCAGCAGTTTTCAACTCTTTAGGTAATTGTGCAAGAGTTTTAGTCAGAGTCTCCAGCTGTTGAGTTAGAATTTTATTTTGAGCTAGCAAGGCATCATGTGTCTGTACTTGGAGAACCCCTTTTTGTTGCATAGGAGCTCCTCTTTCACTGTTGAGCTCATTACCACTAGTAGCCATGTTGTCAATGATTTCTATAGCTTCCTCTGGAGTTTTCCATTTAATATTGCCTCCTGCTGAGGCATCAAGCATCATCTTGGTTTGTGAACCAAGCCCTCCAAGGAAAGTTAAGACTACTTCCTGTTCTTCAAAGCCATGCGTGGGTGTTTTTCTTAGCAGACTTTTGTATCTATCCCATGCATGCCCCAGTGATTCTTCCATGCCCTGCTTAAATGAAGATATCTCTTGCTTGCCTTTTGTCACCTTTGATTGTGGAAAGTACTTGTTCAAAAACTTTGTTACCACTGCTTCCCACTCTGTGAAACTTCCTTCTGGAAAAGAGTTCAACCAAAGCTTAGCATTGCCTCCCAATGAGAAAGGAAACAAACTAAGTTTAATTGCTTCGTCTGGCACCCCATTGATTTTCACTATGTTGCAAATTTCATTAAATGTAGTAAGGTGCTCATATGGGCTTTCATGAGATAACCCATTAAATTGATTGCTCTTCACCAGTTGGATCAGTGCTGGTTTGACCTCCATATTGGCTGCATTGACTCTAGGTCTAGCTATGTTGTTAAAGTGTTGAGGTCCAGCTATATTGGTGTAATCAGCAAGAGTTCTTCTGATATTATTATTCTCCATATTTTCTGTGCTATTGTCAGAACCTTGTGGTGATGGTTGAAACAGAGTTTCCGGAGGAGGGAAAAGTTCTCTAGATGTTCTGATTCTTCTCCTCCGTCTACTGTCTTCTAATCCTTCAAGCAGAGGTTCTGTTGTTTTCTTGCTCCTAGTTCGAATTGCCTCCTGCATACACAAGAACACAAAACCCTAGAAAAGATTTGGTTAGCACAAAAAGATATAAGAGAAGATATAAGATTCAGAAAATAAAAACAGAAAACAGAAAAACAGAAAAATAAAATAAAATAAAATAAAATCCAATAAAATACAAACTAAAAAATAAAAACAGAAAATAAAATAAAATAAAATAAAATTCGAAATTTAAATTAAAAATAAAAAAATAAGTCAAAGATAATCAATAATCACACAAATTAACCAGTTAAACCACGAGTCCCCGGCAACGGCGCCAAAAACTTGATGGACAAATTTATGAACACCAAATTATGATGTCACAAACTTGTTTTCAATCGGCAAGTATGACCGAATCGTTCAAGTAATAAAACTTGGTAAGACCAAGTATCGTTCTTCCCAAAGGACTCACGGCCTAGTTTAGTTATGTGATTTCTTAATTAACTAAGACTTACAAACGAATTAATTGAGGTTTAAAATGCAAGACAGAAAATAAACATGTATGCATGAATTGTGATCAATGGCAAAAAGCAAAAGATAAACACTTTCAATGAAATATAGATATGAATATGTTGTTGGGGGTCAATTTCATCTTATCCACTCTCATATATTTTTAGGAATTCAACAGTCAAATCATCATTGTTAATGCCACTCTCTAATGTACCTTTCCAGAAGGCTTCTCCCTAATCACGAGTTCATACAATTCCTAGCATTCCTAATGATCAGTTCATAAGTGCAGGAGCTTAACGACAACCAATATAAAATTGGGAGAAATTCCCCGGATCTAGACTTCCCCGTACGTGCCCGTATCGACAAAACCAATAATCATGCATCGAATGAGTTAAACAATGCAAGCATTAAGCAAAGAGGAAAAACCCTAACTAATGATGAAAGAAAGCATAAGTCTTAATTAAAAGATGTAAAAACAGATTCCATATATGAGAGTTTCACAAGATTACATTCATTCCCCAACAAACATACAGAGTTTAGTTCACCATATTCATGATGAACCTAGATGAATTACAATGAAAGAATGAAAGAATAAACCCTAAAAAGGTTAAGAGGAAGCCTCAGCATCCAAGATCCTCCTTTAAAGGGGTGGAAGAGAGAGTGTTTGCCTCGTTCCAGCCAAAGATACCTAACCCTAGGAAACCCTAAAGCTTAAATACCATTCGTAAATTACAAAAAATTAGGTCCAAGCCCATTAAAGTGCCGCTCAGCGGTAAAATACCGCTCAGCGGTAAGTGCGTGTCTTGCTTTCTCCCCTCAGCATCCATTTTGCCCCTCAGCGGACCTCCCGCAAGCTCCTGAGTGCCGCTCAGCGGTAAACTGCCGCTGAGCGGTGACTTCGGCTTCTCCTTTTGCACTTTTTATTGTCTTTTCTGATTTCATCTCTCTCCTTCTTCACTTCTTTCACCAAATTCACCTTAAAACCTGCACAAAAACACTGAAATCAAGCATAAACCTGTCCAGCTCTCTTATTTCTAAAAATATGAAGAAAAGCATGATTTCAAGCTAGTTTCTAAGTGTAAAGGTTGCTTTTAGTGTCAATTTTAATCATGAAAATAACAGTTTTTCAACTGTTATCAGTGCTCTGTTCTCTTGCTGAAACTGAAGGTTCTGCATGGTCATCTGCTCCAACAACTCCTGCAATGTAAGCTCAGAAGTAGAAGGTTGAGGAGCTATCTCGGCAGACTCATAAAGTTGCAGCTGTTGTTGTTGCTGGACTGGCGGAGGCATACAAGCATTCTGAGATGGTGCTTCCTGATATTGCTGTGGAGCATCATACCATCCCAAACTAGGGTCATTCCATCCAGGATCGTTGCTGTAACCATACTGAGCGGGGAAGAATTCATCCAAGAACATATGCTTAAGATCTTCCCAAGAAGTGATAGATCCTGGAGGAAGACAATACAGCCAATCCCTTGCTGCTTCTTGTAATGAATGTGGGAATGCCCTTAAGAACATGTGATCAACCGGTACATGTGGAGGCTTCATTGAAGAGCAAATGCTGTGGAATTCCTCCAAATGTCTGTGTGGGCATTCACCTGCAAAACCATGAAACTTAGGCAACAAATGTATCAGTCCAGTCTTGAGAACGCAATGAACATCATCCTCAGTAGGTGGAACCGGTTCCCAAAGAGAACTCTCAGAAGTCGGAGGATGAGCTATATTGCTCTCAACATACAAATCAGCAGAATATGAATCACAATCAAAGTAACATGCAGAAGGAGAATCATAACCAGAGGCACTGGCAGAATAAGCAGTATTCACAAAATCAAAATAGGTAGACATGGAAAGAGAAGGGGAAAGGTAGAAAGGGAATGCTAAAAATTACGAAACAAACAAAACACAACACAATTGAACATGTGACACGTACACACAAAACAAAACATCACATCACAAGACAAGACAAAACACAACACACACTAACACAACAAAAGACCTAAGACCGAACCGTTGGTCCCCAGCAACGGCGCCATTTTGATGAGAGGGTCGCACCTCCCAACAAAAGTTGTACATAAAAGAATGCAGTATAGTAATAGGAAGTGACTCCTAGATCGTCTCTCAAGGACCAATTTGGGTTCAGTCTCAGATCAACACGAAGAGGGGGGTTTTGTGATTTTGTTTTGTTGCAAAAAAGAAACTTAAAGTTAAAATTAAAATTAAACACAACCGAATTAAAAACGGTGAAGTAAATTTCAAAACAGTAAAAACCGAACGGTAAAAGACATCAAAATCAAATATACGCGAAACATTAAATGTGCAGAAAACGTAAAACATTAACGCATAATTAAAAGCATCAGTAAAAACAAACAGTTAAAAATTAAATCGCAGACAAACAACATCAGGGATCAAATTGCAGTAGAATCAATTACAACAGCTAAACAAAAACGGTAAACTGATCTGGAAATTTTAACAATAGAAAACGAAACCAACTTTGCATTGAATTTAAATTGTGCAATAATTTAGTAAAGCAAACAAGAAAATTAAAATTGAAACATGCACACCACTTTGCCTCAACCGTAGTCCTCCATCAGAGTGTTTCCTCCTTCACGTTTCAGCTCCTACTATCCAGTTCCAGCTCTTGGTGTTCAGCATTCTCTCGGTCCTGCTCTCCTTCCAAACTCTCTACTATTTACTCGTACTCTACTCATTGAAACGTACACTGCTGAAAAGTTACACCACACTACCCATTGGAACTACACTGCTGGAGCTCCATCCTACACTACTGCCTCTCTTCTACTGGAGCCTAAAAACTACTAGAACCCTCAGCAACTCACACGGCTCTCTGCCCCTAAAATACCATGCACACCTATTACTCTCAAATGCAAAAGAGTTCATTTTCTTCTTCAAAACATTAACACCGCACATGTATATATTAATTAAAGAAAGACAATAAAAGATATCTCACTACTGGGTTAGTACACTCCATTCTCCAAGAAAATAATTGTTTAACCTTCCTCCATGTGTGCAGCCGTGACAGCATTGGAATCTAAAGAATAAAAGAGTACTAAATGCAAAAGTGTTGAATCCTTGTTCATTCAACGAAAAACTAAATGGAACGTTCCAGCCCTTGCACAAAAAATAAAATTGGAAAAGTATCTCTCATTCCTCATGAAACCAGCGTGTGGTGGCTGGCGCATGCCCCACGTCCATCTCCCTTTTTTTTCTAATTGAAGTGTGTTGCAGCTTGAATAAATCTGTCACTCCCAAAATCAATCATGTGCTTTCTTTGCTACTACCCGTAACCCTCCATGCTTTCTTTCTTTCTTCCGCTCTACTCCCTTTCCCCTGTTGGCTGCAGCTCTCGTGACTACATATTTTTAAAGCCAAAAAAAAAAAACATTTTTATAGGTGGCGGCTGGAGCTTCCTGATATCCCATAAAACCAGCCCTAGGCCGAGACACTTCAACCTGCTGGAGCTCTCTCCTGTAAATGCATCAACGCTGCTGCCTCCTCTTTGCTCATGGGCCGTGTGCTGCTGGATGAGCGTGAAATGCTGGATGTAACCCCTCCTCATACGTGGATTGCTGCTGGACGTTCTTCTTTCTTTTTCCTTCCTGCACCCCCTTCTTTCTTAAACAATGTTCCAATTAATCCCCCGTGGCAGCTAGAACTCCCTATTCTAAAAACTGTGTACACCCCTCTTCAAGGACGTGGCTTCCCTATGTTTCCTAGCTGCTGACTTTGTCCTCTTTGCTGGATTGTGCAGGCCGTGAACTGCTCTTTCTCTTCTGTACCTCCATTCCAGTACCGCTTCTCTTGTGGCCTCTCATACCTCCATGTCTTGCTGGCCATAGCAGTTACTAGGCCGTGCGTGACAGCACGTCTAAACTGCTGGACCAAGCTTGTCTTTTCCGGACGTGCACGCCCGCTGCTTAACGTGTTGGTGCGTCTCCAGCCCTTCTCTGTCCGCGTGTTCCTTCACTCAACATAATCACCGCTTCTTTATTGGAAGAAAGGAAGAGAAGCTTCACATCCCTGCTGCTTCTGCTGGATGTGAATCAGCCTGTGTTGCTCCCTGCTGGCAGCGTTGGTTCGTTTCTGGATCACCACATCTCAACGTGCTTCTGGAATCAACACCTCCTCGGTTCAAGCATTCCAGCCAGCATCACCGCTTCCTCTGCCAAATGAAATCACCGTTCAGCAAGAAGAATGAATTCAGCCCTTGTTTTCTTCCTCAGCGTGCATCCTCTTTCTTCCGTAAGTGATTTCTTCAAAGTTAGCTGGATGGAAGTTGTTGGATTAGCTGGGAGCGTGACTGCTGGACGTGTTCAGCGCTTCTGCTTCATGCCACCGTGAGCTTTCTCTTGGACCGTGGTGGACCTCGCTAGACGTGAACGCAGACACCAATGATGCCTCCTCTTCTTTTCTCTGCGTGAATCCAAGCTTAACCAGCTGCTGCACCCACAAGCTTCTGCCTGCTCTCGGAGAAGTGTTGGTGCTGCTGGATGCAGGCCGGACACCACTCCCCTTCTTGCTAGACTAGCTGGGCCTTGCTGCTGCCTGAAGTTGGTGGACTGTGCATGAGTGTGGCAGCCATGGCTCTTCACGTGCGTGGCCTCCTCTTCCAGCCATCTTTTTCTATGTGTTGTATCCGAGTGTCCAGAGAGTAGTGGCTGGAGCTTCCCAAAATGAAAGATGAATGACGCGTGGAGACTCCCGTGACACAGTAGCGTGTGCTGCTTCTTTCCAGCCCAAGTCGTCCTTGGTGGATCTTTCTTCCATGTGCACCTCCCATTCTCTCCAAGCACACACCTGTGTTGTTGCTGGATTCCAAACTTGCTGCGTGTCACACCCTTTCTCCAATGCATACACCACTCCCATGTGCATCAAAAATTGAAACCCACAACTCTCTTTCATTTTATTTTAAAATATATTTGATGTGGCATCTTCTTTTCACCTCCAAATGTCCCAAATATTATCCAACAATTTCCTACAATTAATAATGCAAATAATTAGCTCAAATAATTCAAATTAATTAAAATAAGAATATTTTGTGAAATTAAGCACAATTAGCAAAAACGGAAAAATACCGGACATTTAAGCACAATTCCCTGATTAAATTTAGCACAATAAGCTAAGTGAAGTGAAGAAAATATTGACTCATCAGTCCACTTAGTCCACTTCCTCTGCTTCCTCCGCTTCCTCTACTTCCTCCACTTTGTCCACTTCGTAAACTTGGTCAACTTTGGCTACTTCGTCCACTTCGTCAACTTCGTGCACTTCGTCCTCTTCGTCCACTTCGTCCAAATCGCCCACTTCGTCAACTTCGTCATCTTCGTCAACTTCGTCTACTTCGTCCACTTCCTCCACTTCGTGGACTTCCTCCACTCCCTCCACTTCGTCAATTTCGTCAACTTAGTCCACTTCCTTCATTTCCTCCACTTCCTCCACTTCCTCCACTTCCTCCACGTCCTCCACTTCGTCCAAATCGTCCACTTAGTCCACTTCCTCCACTTCCTAAACTTCGTCCATTTCCTCCAATTCGTCCACTTTGTCCACTTCGTCCACTTCGTCCACTTCGTCAACTTCGTCCACTTCGTCCACTTCGTCCACTTCCTCCGCTTCGTCCACTTCGTCCACTTCGTCCACTTCTTCCACTTCATCCACTTCCTCCACTTCGTCCAATTCGTCCACTTCGTCAACATCCGCCACTTAGTCCACTTCCTCCGGTTCCTCCACTTCCTCCACTTCTTCAACTTCGTCCACTTCGTCAACTTCATCCACTTCATCAATTTCTTCCACTTCGTCCACTTGGTCAACTACGTCAACTTCATCCACTTAGTCCGCTTCGTCCACTTCCTCCACTTCGTCCACTTCACCAAATTCTTCAACTTCGTATACTTCCTGCGCTTCGTCCACTTCCTCCACTTCGTCCATTTCGTCCACTTCCTCCACTTCTTCCACTTCTTCAACTTCGTCCACTTCGTCAACTTCGTCCACTTCGTCAATTTCCTCCACTTCCTCCACTTTGTCAACTCCGTCCACTTCGTCCGCTTCTTCCACTTCGTCCACTTCGTCCACTTCTTCCACTTCTTCCACTTCGTCCACTTTGTCAACTTCGTCCACTTCGTCAACTTCGTCCACTTCGTGAACTTCCACTTAGTCACTTACCCCACTTCATCCACTTCCTCCATTTCCTCCACTTCCTCCACTTCCTCCACTTCGTCAACTTCGTCCACTTCGTCAAATTCGTCCACTTCGTCAACTTAGTCCAGTTCATCAAATTCGTGAACTTCGTCCACTTCGCCCATTTCTTCCACTTCTTCTACTTCGTCCACTTCTTGGACTTCTTCCAGTTCGTCCATTTCGTCCACTTCGTCAACTTGGTCAACTTCGTCCTCTTCGTCACTTCGTCCATTTCGTCAACTTCGTCCAATTAATCCACTTAATCCACTTCGTCAACTTCATCATCTCCGTCAACTTTGTCTACTTCTTCAACTTCCTCCACTTCGTCGATTTCCTCCACTTCCTCCACTCCGTCCACTTCCTCCACTTCCTCCACTTCCTCCACTTCATCCACTTCCTCCAGTTCCTCCACTTCGGCCACTTCGTCAACTTCGTCCACTTCGGCCACTTCGTCAACTTCGTCCACTTCGTCAACTTCGTCCACTTCGTCAACTTCTTCCGCTTCGTCCACTTCGTCAACTTCGTCCACTTAGTCCACTTCGTCCACTTATTCAACTTCCTCCACTTCCTCCACATCGTCAATTTCGTCATCTTCGTCAACTTTGACCACGTCGTCAATTTCGTCAACTTCGTCATCTTCGTCAACTTCGTCTACTTCATCCACTTCCTCCACTTCGTCCACTTTCTTAACTTCCTCAACTTCCTCCACTTCCTCCATGTCCTCCACTTCGTCCAAATCGTCCACTTAGTCCACTTCCTCCACTTTCACCACTTCCTCCACTTCCCCCGGTTCCTCCACTTCACCAACTTCGTCCACTTCGTCAACATCGTCAATTCGTCCACTTAGTCCACTTCCTCCACTTTCTCCACCTCCTCCATTTCGTCCACTTGGTCAACTTCGTCCACTTCGTCCACTTCGTTCACTTAGTCCACTTCCTCCACTTCCTCCACTTCCTCCACTTCCTCTACTTCGTCAACTTCGTCAACTTCATTCACTTCGTCCACTTCCTCCACTTCCTCCACTTCGTCAACTTCGTCAGTTTCGTCAACTTAGTCCACTTCCTCCACTTCGTCCACTTCCTCCACTTCCTCCACTTCGTCAACATCGTCCACTTCGTCCAGTTCGTTAACTTCGTCAACTTCGTCAATTTTGTCAACTCCATCAACTTCGTCAACTTTGTCAACTTCGTCCTCTTTTTTCTCTTCGTCCACGTCCTCCACTTCGTCCACTTAATCCACTTAATTCACTTTGTCAACTTCGTCATCTTCGTCAACTTCCTCGACTTCGTCGATTTCCGCCACTTCCTCCACTTGGTCAACATCGTCCACTTAGTCCACTTCCTCAACTTCCTCCACTTCCTTCACTTTTTCCACGTCCTCCATTTCGTCCAATTCGTCCAATTAGTCCACTTTGTCCACATCCTCCACTTCGTCCACTTCCTCCAGTTCCTCCAGTTCCTCGAGTTCCTCCACTTCCTCCACCTCGTCAACTTCGTCATATTCCTCCACTTCGGCCACTTCGTCAACGTCGTCCACTTCATCTACTTCATCTACTTCCTCCACTTCCTCCCCTTCCCCCAAGTCCTCGACTTCGTCCAAATCGTCCACTTCCTCCACTTCACCTACTTCCTCCACTTCCTCCGGTTCCTCCACTTCGTCCACTTCACCAACTTCGTCCAATTCGTCAACTTCTTCAATTCGTCCACTTAGTCCACTTCGTCCACTTCATCCACTTCCTCCACTTCGTCCACTTCGTCCACTTCCTCCACTTTGTCCACTTTGTCAACTTCGCCCACTTCGTCTACTTCGTCCACTTCGTAAAATTCGTCAACTTCGTCCACTTCGACCATTTCTTCCACCTCTTCCACTTCTTCCACTTCGTCTACTTCGTTAACTTCTCCCACTTCGTCCACTTCATCCACTACGTCAACCTCGTCATCTTCGTCAACTTCGTCTACTTCGTCCACTTCGTCCCCTTCCTCCACTTCGTCCACTTCCTTCAATTCCTCAACTTCCTCCACTTCATCAATTTCATCCACTTAGTCCAGTTCCTTCACTTCCTCCACTTCCTCCACTTCGTCCAAATCGTCCACTTTGTCCACTTCCTCCACTTCCTCCACTTCGTCCACTTCCTCCGCTTCCTCCACTTCGTCCGCTTCACCAACTTTGTCCACTTCGTCAACTTCCTCCATTCGTCCACTAAGTCAACTTCGTCCACCTCGTCAACATAGTCCACTTCGTCCACTTCGGCCACTGCATCATCTTCGTCATCTTCGTCAACTTCGTCTACTTCGTCCAGTTCGTCCCCTTCCTCCACTTCGTCCACTTCCTTCACTTCCTCCACTGCCTCCACTTCGTCAACTTCGTCCACTTAGTCCAGTTCCTTCACTTACTCCACTTCGTCCACTTCCTCCACGTCCTCCACTTCGTCCAAATCGTCCACTTAGTCCACTTCCTCCACTTCCTCCACTTCCTCCACTTCCTCCACTTCCTCCACTTCCTCCGCTTCCTCCACTTCGTCCACTTCGTCCAATTCACAAACTTCGTCTATTTCATCAACTTCCTCCATTCGTCCACTTCGTCAATGTCGTCCACTTCATCAACTTCGTCCACTTCATCAACTTCTTCCACTTCGTCCACTTCGTCAGCTTTGTCCACTTAGTCCACTTCCTCCGCTTCCTCCGCTTCCTCCGCTTCCACCACTTCGTCCACTTCTTCAACTTCGTCCACTTAGTCCACTTCTTCAACTTCGTCCACTTAGTCCACTTCCTCCGCTTCCTCCACTTCGTCCACTTCCTCCACTTCCTCCACTTCCTCCACTTCCTCCACTTCCTCAACTTCCTCCTATTCCTCCACTCGGCCACTTCGTCAACTTCGTCCACGTCGTCCACTTCGTGCACTTCGTCAACTTCGTCTACTTCGTCCACTTCCTCCACTTCGTCCACTTTCTTAAGTTCCTCCACTTCCTCCACTTCCTCCATGTCCTCCACTTCGTCCAAATTGTCGACTTAGTCCACTTCCTCTACTTTTTCCACTTCCTCCACTTCCTCCGGTTCCTCCACTTCGTCCACTTCACCAACTTCGTCAACTTCGTCAATTCGTCCACTTAGTCCACTTCCTCCACTTCCTCCACCTCCTCCATTTCGTCCACTTGGTCAACTTCGTCCACTTCGTCCACTTCGTCAACTTCTTCCACTTCGTCAAATTCGTCAACTTCGTCCACTTCGCCCATTTCTTCCACCTCTTCCACTTCTTCCACTTCGTCAACTTCTTCCACTTCGTCAACTTCGTCAACCTCATCCAGTTAGTCCACTTCCTCCGCTTCGTCCACTTCGTCCACTTCGTCCACTTCGTCCACTTCGTCCACTTCGTCAACTTCGTCCACTTTGTTAACTTCGTCCACTTCGTCAACTTCGTCAACTTCGTCCACTTCTTCAACTTCGTCAACTTTGTCCACTTCGTCAACTTTGTCCACTTCGTCATCTTCGTCCTCTTTGTCCACTTCGTCCACTTCTTCCATTTCCTCCGCTTCCTCCGCTTCCACCACTTCGTCCACTTCGTCCACTTGGTCCATTTCGTCCACTTCGTCGACTTCTTCAACTTCGTCCACGTCCTCCACTTCCTCCACTTCGTCCACTTCGTCCACATCGTCCACTTCGGCCACTTCGTCCACTTCTTCAACTTCCTCCACTTCGTCCACTTCGTCAACTTCGTCCACTTCGTCCACATCTTCAACTTCTTCGACTTCGTCCACTTCGTCAACTTCGTTCACTTCGTCAACTTCTTCCCCTTCGTCCACTTCGTCAACACCGTCCACTTCGTCAACTTCGTCCACTTCGTCCAATTCGTCAACTCCGTCAACTTCGTCAACTTCGCCAAATTTGTCAACTTCGTCCTCTTCGTTCTCTTCGTCCACTTCCTCCACATCGTCCACTTAATCCACTTCGTCATCTCCGTCAACTTCGTCTACTTCTTCAACTTCCTCCACTTCGTCGATTTCCGCCACTTCCTCCACTTCCTGCACTTGGTCAACTTCGTCCACTTAGTCCACTTCCTCAACTTCCTCCACTTCCTCCACTTTCTCCACGTTCTCCACTTCGTCCAATTCGTCCACTTCGTCCACTTCGTCCACTTCCTCCATTTCCTCCACTTCACGAAGTTCGTCGACTTCGTCCACTTCGTCCACTTCGTCCACTTCCTCCAGTTCCTCCAGTTCCTCCACTTCGGCCACTTCATCAACTTCGTCCACTTCGTCAACTTCTTCCACTTCGTCAGCTTTGTCCACTTAGTCCACTTCCTCCGCTTCCTCCGCTTCCTCCGCTTCCACCACTTCGTCCACTTCTTCAACTTCGTCCACTTAGTCCACTTCTTCAACTTCGTCCACTTAGTCCACTTCCTCCGCTTCCTCCACTTCGTCCACTTCCTCCACTTCCTCCACTTCCTCCACTTCCTCCACTTCCTCAACTTCCTCCTATTCCTCCACTCGGCCACTTCGTCAACTTCGTCCACGTCGTCCACTTCGTGCACTTCGTCAACTTCGTCTACTTCGTCCACTTCCTCCACTTCGTCCACTTTCTTAAGTTCCTCCACTTCCTCCACTTCCTCCATGTCCTCCACTTCGTCCAAATTGTCGACTTAGTCCACTTCCTCTACTTTTTCCACTTCCTCCACTTCCTCCGGTTCCTCCACTTCGTCCACTTCACCAACTTCGTCAACTTCGTCAATTCGTCCACTTAGTCCACTTCCTCCACTTCCTCCACCTCCTCCATTTCGTCCACTTGGTCAACTTCGTCCACTTCGTCCACTTCGTCAACTTCTTCCACTTCGTCAAATTCGTCAACTTCGTCCACTTCGCCCATTTCTTCCACCTCTTCCACTTCTTCCACTTCGTCAACTTCTTCCACTTCGTCAACTTCGTCAACCTCATCCAGTTAGTCCACTTCCTCCGCTTCGTCCACTTCGTCCACTTCGTCAACTTCGTCCACTTCGTTAACTTCGTCCACTTCGTCAACTTCGTCAACTTCGTCAACTTCGTCCACTTCGTCAACTTCTTCAACTTCGTCAACTTTGTCCACTTCGTCAACTTTGTCCACTTCGTCATCTTCGTCCTCTTCGTCCACTTCGTCCACTTCTTCCATTTCCTCCGCTTCCTCCGCTTCCACCACTTCGTCCACTTCGTCCACTTGGTCCATTTCGTCCACTTCGTCGACTTCTTCAACTTCGTCCACGTCCTCCACTTCCTCCACTTCGTCCACTTCGTCCACATCGTCCACTTCGGCCACTTCGTCCACTTCTTCAACTTCCTCCACTTCGTCCACTTCGTCAACTTCGTCCACTTCGTCCACATCTTCAACTTCTTCGACTTCGTCCACTTCGTCAACTTCGTTCACTTCGTCAACTTCTTCCCCTTCGTCCACTTCGTCAACACCGTCCACTTCGTCAACTTCGTCCACTTCGTCCAATTCGTCAACTCCGTCAACTTCGTCAACTTCGCCAAATTTGTCAACTTCGTCCTCTTCGTTCTCTTCGTCCACTTCCTCCACATCGTCCACTTAATCCACTTCGTCATCTCCGTCAACTTCGTCTACTTCTTCAACTTCCTCCACTTCGTCGATTTCCGCCACTTCCTCCACTTCCTGCACTTGGTCAACTTCGTCCACTTAGTCCACTTCCTCAACTTCCTCCACTTCCTCCACTTTCTCCACGTTCTCCACTTCGTCCAATTCGTCCACTTCGTCCACTTCGTCCACTTCCTCCATTTCCTCCACTTCACGAAGTTCGTCGACTTCGTCCACTTCGTCCACTTCGTCCACTTCCTCCAGTTCCTCCAGTTCCTCCACTTCGGCCACTTCATCAACTTCGTCCACTTCGTCAACTTCTTCCACTTCGTCAGCTTTGTCCACTTAGTCCACTTCCTCCGCTTCCTCCGCTTCCTCCGCTTCCACCACTTCGTCCACTTCTTCAACTTCGTCCACTTAGTCCACTTCTTCAACTTCGTCCACTTAGTCCACTTCCTCCGCTTCCTCCACTTCGTCCACTTCCTCCACTTCCTCCACTTCCTCCACTTCCTCCACTTCCTCAACTTCCTCCTATTCCTCCACTCGGCCACTTCGTCAACTTCGTCCACGTCATCCACTTCGTGCACTTCGTCAACTTCGTCTACTTCGTCCACTTCCTCCACTTCGTCCACTTTCTTAAGTTCCTCCACTTCCTCCACTTCCTCCATGTCCTCCACTTCGTCCAAATTGTCGACTTAGTCCACTTCCTCTACTTTTTCCACTTCCTCCACTTCCTCCGGTTCCTCCACTTCGTCCACTTCACCAACTTCGTCAACTTCGTCAATTCGTCCACTTAGTCCACTTCCTCCACTTCCTCCACCTCCTCCATTTCGTCCACTTGGTCAACTTCGTCCACTTCGTCCACTTCGTCAACTTCTTCCACTTCGTCAAATTCGTCAACTTCGTCCACTTCGCCCATTTCTTCCACCTCTTCCACTTCTTCCACTTCGTCAACTTCTTCCACTTCGTCAACTTCGTCAACCTCATCCAGTTAGTCCACTTCCTCCGCTTCGTCCACTTCGTCCACTTCGTCAACTTCGTCCACTTCGTTAACTTCGTCCACTTCGTCAACTTCGTCAACTTCGTCCACTTCGTCAACTTCTTCAACTTCGTCAACTTTGTCCACTTCGTCAACTTTGTCCACTTCGTCATCTTCGTCCTCTTCGTCCACTTCGTCCACTTCTTCCATTTCCTCCGCTTCCTCCGCTTCCACCACTTCGTCCACTTCGTCCACTTGGTCCATTTCGTCCACTTCGTCGACTTCTTCAACTTCGTCCACGTCCTCCACTTCCTCCACTTCGTCCACTTCGTCCACATCGTCCACTTCGGCCACTTCGTCCACTTCTTCAACTTCCTCCACTTCGTCCACTTCGTCAACTTCGTCCACTTCGTCCACATCTTCAACTTCTTCGACTTCGTCCACTTCGTCAACTTCGTTCACTTCGTCAACTTCTTCCCCTTCGTCCACTTCGTCAACACCGTCCACTTCGTCAACTTCGTCCACTTCGTCCAATTCGTCAACTCCGTCAACTTCGTCAACTTCGCCAAATTTGTCAACTTCGTCCTCTTCGTTCTCTTCGTCCACTTCCTCCACATCGTCCACTTAAACCACTTCGTCATCTCCGTCAACTTCGTCTACTTCTTCAACTTCCTCCACTTCGTCGATTTCCGCCACTTCCTCCACTTCCTGCACTTGGTCAACTTCGTCCACTTAGTCCACTTCCTCAACTTCCTCCACTTCCTCCACTTTCTCCACGTTCTCCACTTCGTCCAATTCGTCCACTTAGTCCACTTCGTCCACTTCGTCCACTTCCTCCATTTCCTCCACTTCACGAAGTTCGTCGACTTCGTCCACTTCGTCCACTTCGTCCACTTCCTCCAGTTCCTCCAGTTCCTCCACTTCGGCCACTTCATCAACTTCGTCCACTTCGTCAACTTCTTCCACTTCGTCAGCTTTGTCCACTTAGTCCACTTCCTCCGCTTCCTCCGCTTCCTCCGCTTCCACCACTTCGTCCACTTCTTCAACTTCGTCCACTTAGTCCACTTCTTCAACTTCGTCCACTTAGTCCACTTCCTCCGCTTCCTCCACTTCGTCCACTTCCTCCACTTCCTCCACTTCCTCCACTTCCTCCACTTCCTCAACTTCCTCCTATTCCTCCACTCGGCCACTTCGTCAACTTCGTCCACGTCGTCCACTTCGTGCACTTCGTCAACTTCGTCTACTTCGTCCACTTCCTCCACTTCGTCCACTTTCTTAAGTTCCTCCACTTCCTCCACTTCCTCCATGTCCTCCACTTCGTCCAAATTGTCGACTTAGTCCACTTCCTCTACTTTTTCCACTTCCTCCACTTCCTCCGGTTCCTCCACTTCGTCCACTTCACCAACTTCGTCAACTTCGTCAATTCGTCCACTTAGTCCACTTCCTCCACTTCCTCCACCTCCTCCATTTCGTCCACTTGGTCAACTTCGTCCACTTCGTCCACTTCGTCAACTTCTTCCACTTCGTCAAATTCGTCAACTTCGTCCACTTCGCCCATTTCTTCCACCTCTTCCACTTCTTCCACTTCGTCAACTTCTTCCACTTCGTCAACTTCGTCAACCTCATCCAGTTAGTCCACTTCCTCCGCTTCGTCCACTTCGTCCACTTCGTCAACTTCGTCCACTTCGTTAACTTCGTCCACTTCGTCAACTTCGTCAACTTCGTCCACTTCGTCAACTTCTTCAACTTCGTCAACTTTGTCCACTTCGTCAACTTTGTCCACTTCGTCATCTTCGTCCTCTTCGTCCACTTCGTCCACTTCTTCCATTTCCTCCGCTTCCTCCGCTTCCACCACTTCGTCCACTTCGTCCACTTGGTCCATTTCGTCCACTTCGTCGACTTCTTCAACTTCGTCCACGTCCTCCACTTCCTCCACTTCGTCCACTTCGTCCACATCGTCCACTTCGGCCACTTCGTCCACTTCTTCAACTTCCTCCACTTCGTCCACTTCGTCAACTTCGTCCACTTCGTCCACATCTTCAACTTCTTCGACTTCGTCCACTTCGTCAACTTCGTTCACTTCGTCAACTTCTTCCCCTTCGTCCACTTCGTCAACACCGTCCACTTCGTCAACTTCGTCCACTTCGTCCAATTCGTCAACTCCGTCAACTTCGTCAACTTCGCCAAATTTGTCAACTTCGTCCTCTTCGTTCTCTTCGTCCACTTCCTCCACATCGTCCACTTAAACCACTTCGTCATCTCCGTCAACTTCGTCTACTTCTTCAACTTCCTCCACTTCGTCGATTTCCGCCACTTCCTCCACTTCCTGCACTTGGTCAACTTCGTCCACTTAGTCCACTTCCTCAACTTCCTCCACTTCCTCCACTTTCTCCACGTTCTCCACTTCGTCCAATTCGTCCACTTAGTCCACTTCGTCCACTTCGTCCACTTCCTCCATTTCCTCCACTTCACGAAGTTCGTCGACTTCGTCCACTTCGTCCACTTCGTCCACTTCCTCCAGTTCCTCCAGTTCCTCCACTTCGGCCACTTCATCAACTTCGTCCACTTCGTCAACTTCTTCCACTTCGTCAGCTTTGTCCACTTAGTCCACTTCCTCCGCTTCCTCCGCTTCCTCCGCTTCCACCACTTCGTCCACTTCTTCAACTTCGTCCACTTAGTCCACTTCTTCAACTTCGTCCACTTAGTCCACTTCCTCCGCTTCCTCCACTTCGTCCACTTCCTCCACTTCCTCCACTTCCTCCACTTCCTCCACTTCCTCAACTTCCTCCTATTCCTCCACTCGGCCACTTCGTCAACTTCGTCCACGTCGTCCACTTCGTGCACTTCGTCAACTTCGTCTACTTCGTCCACTTCCTCCACTTCGTCCACTTTCTTAAGTTCCTCCACTTCCTCCACTTCCTCCATGTCCTCCACTTCGTCCAAATTGTCGACTTAGTCCACTTCCTCTACTTTTTCCACTTCCTCCACTTCCTCCGGTTCCTCCACTTCGTCCACTTCACCAACTTCGTCAACTTCGTCAATTCGTCCACTTAGTCCACTTCCTCCACTTCCTCCACCTCCTCCATTTCGTCCACTTGGTCAACTTCGTCCACTTCGTCCACTTCGTCAACTTCTTCCACTTCGTCAAATTCGTCAACTTCGTCCACTTCGCCCATTTCTTCCACCTCTTCCACTTCTTCCACTTCGTCAACTTCTTCCACTTCGTCAACTTCGTCAACCTCATCCAGTTAGTCCACTTCCTCCGCTTCGTCCACTTCGTCCACTTCGTCAACTTCGTCCACTTCGTTAACTTCGTCCACTTCGTCAACTTCGTCAACTTCGTCAACTTCGTCCACTTCGTCAACTTCTTCAACTTCGTCAACTTTGTCCACTTCGTCAACTTTGTCCACTTCGTCATCTTCGTCCTCTTCGTCCACTTCGTCCACTTCTTCCATTTCCTCCGCTTCCTCCGCTTCCACCACTTCGTCCACTTCGTCCACTTGGTCCATTTCGTCCACTTCGTCGACTTCTTCAACTTCGTCCACGTCCTCCACTTCCTCCACTTCGTCCACTTCGTCCACATCGTCCACTTCGGCCACTTCGTCCACTTCTTCAACTTCCTCCACTTCGTCCACTTCGTCAACTTCGTCCACTTCGTCCACATCTTCAACTTCTTCGACTTCGTCCACTTCGTCAACTTCGTTCACTTCGTCAACTTCTTCCCCTTCGTCCACTTCGTCAACACCGTCCACTTCGTCAACTTCGTCCACTTCGTCCAATTCGTCAACTCCGTCAACTTCGTCAACTTCGCCAAATTTGTCAACTTCGTCCTCTTCGTTCTCTTCGTCCACTTCCTCCACATCGTCCACTTAATCCACTTCGTCAACTTCGTCATCTCCGTCAACTTCGTCTACTTCTTCAACTTCCTCCACTTCGTCGATTTCCGCCACTTCCTCCACTTCCTGCACTTGGTCAACTTCGTCCACTTAGTCCACTTCCTCAACTTCCTCCACTTCCTCCACTTTCTCCACGTTCTCCACTTCGTCCAATTCGTCCACTTAGTCCACTTCGTCCACTTCGTCCACTTCCTCCATTTCCTCCACTTCACGAAGTTCGTCCACTTCGTCCACTTCGTCCACTTCCTCCAGTTCCTCCAGTTCCTCCACTTCGGCCACTTCGTCAACTTCGTCCACTTCGTCAACTTCTTCCACTTCGTCAACTTCTTCCGCTTCGTCCACGTCATCAACTTCGTCCACTTAGTCCACTTCGTCCATTTATTCAACTTCGTCCACCTCCTCCACTTCCTCCGCTTCCTCCACTTCGTCCATAACGTCAATTTCGTCAACTTCGTCCACTTCGTCATCGTCGTCAACTTCATCTACTTCCTCTACCTCCTCCGCTTCGTCGACTTTCTTCACTTCCTCCACTTCCACCACTTCCCCCATGATAACAGTTGAAAAACTATTATTTTTATACTTAAAATTGATACTAAAAGCAACCTTTATACTTAGAAACTAGCTTGAAATCATGCTTTTCTTCATATTTTCAGAAATAAGAGAGCTGGATAGGTTTATGCTTGATTTCAGTGTTTTTGTGCAGGTTTTAAGGTGAATTTGGTGAAAGAAGTGAAGAAGGAGAGAGATGAAATCAGAAAAGACATCAAAAAGTGCAAAAGGAGAAGCCGAAGTCACCGCTGAGCGGCACTCAGGAGCTTACGGGAGGTCCGCTGAGGGGCAAAATGGCCGCTGAGGGGAGAAAACAAGACACGCACTTACCGCTGAGCGGCACTTTAATGGGCTTGGACCTAATTTTTTGTAATTTACGAATGGTATTTAAGCTTTAGGGTTTCCTAGGGTTAGGTATCTTTGGCTGGAACGAAGCAAACACTCTCTCTTCCACCCCTTTGAAGGAGGATCTTGGATGCTAAGGCTTCCTCTTCACCTTTTTAGGGTTTATTCTTTCATTCTTTCATTGCAATTCATCTAGGTTCACCATGAATATGGTGAACTAAACTCTGTATGTTTGTTGGGGAATCAATGTAATCTTGTGAAGCTCTCATATATGGAATCTGTTTTTACATCTTTTAATTAAGACTTATGCTTTCTTTCATCATTAGTTAGGGTTTTTCCTCTTTGCTTAATGCTTGCATTGTTTAACTCATTCGATGCATGATTATTGGTTTTGTCGATACGGGCACGTACGGGGAAGTCTAGATCCGGGGAATTTCTCCCAATATGATATTGGTTGTCGTTAAGCTCCTGCACTTATGAACTGATCATTAGGAATGCTAGGAATTGTATGAACTCGTGATTAGGGAGAAGCCTTCTTGAAAGGTACTTTAGAGAGTGGCATTAACAATGATGATTTGAATGTTGGATTCCTAAAATATATGAGAGTGGATAAGATGAAATTGACCCCCAACAACATATTCATACATCTATTTCATTGAAAGTGTTTATCTTTTGCTTTTTGCCATTGATCAAAAACTTCATGCATACATATTTAATTTTCGTCTTTTGTATATATAAAAATCCAAATATTTTGTCTTTAAGTCTTAACTAATTAGTAACCCACACAACTAAACTAGGCCGTGAGTCCTTTGGGAAGAACGATACTTGGTCTTACCAAGTTTATTACTTGAACGATTCGGTCATACTTGCCGATTGAAAAACAAGTTTGTGACATCATAATTTGGTGTTCATAAATTTGTCCATCAAGTTTTTGGCGCCGCTGCCGGGGACTCTGGTTTAACTGTTAATTTGTGTGATTATTGATTATCTTTGACTTATTTTTTTATTTTTAATTTAAATTTCGAATTTTTTTTATTTTATTTTATTTTTCTGTTTATATTTTTCAGTTTGTATTTTATTTGATTTGATTTTATTTTATTTTTTTGTTTTCTGTTTTTTCTGTTTTCTGTTTTTATTTTCTGAATCTTATATCTTCTCTTATATCTTTTTGTGCTAACCAAATCTTTTCTAGGGTTTTGTGTTCTTGTGTATGCAGGAGGCAATTCGAACTAGGAGCAAGAAAACAACAGAACCTCTGCTTGAAGGATTAGAAGACAATAGACGGAGGAGAAGAATCAGAACATCTAGAGAACTTTTCCCTCCTCCGGAAACTCTGTTACAACCATCACCACAAGGTTCTGTTCATAGCACAGAAAATATGGAGAACAATAATATCAGAAGAACTCTTGCTGATTACACCAATATAGCTGGACCTCAGCACTTTAACAGCATAGCTAGACCTAGAGTCAATGCAGCCAATATGGAGGTCAAACCAGCACTGATCCAACTGGTGAAGAGCAATCAATTTAATGGGTTATCTCATGAAAGCCCATATGAGCACCTTACTACATTTAATGAAATTTGCAACACAGTGAAAATCAATGGGGTGCCAGATGAAGCAATCAAACTTAGTTTGTTTCCTTTCTCATTGGGAGGCAATGCTAAGCTTTGGTTGAATTCTTTTCCAGAAGGAAGTTTCACAAAGTGGGAAGTAGTGGTAACAAAGTTTTTGAACAAGTACTTTCCACAATCAAAGGTGACAAAAGGCAAGCAAGAGATATCTTCATTTAAGCAGGGCATGGAAGAATCACTGGGGCATGCATGGGATAGATACAAAAGTCTGCTAAGAAAAACACCCACGCATGGTTTTGAAGAACAGGAAGTAGTCTTAACTTTCCTTGGAGGGCTTGGTTCACAAACCAAGATGATGCTGGACGCCTCAGCAGGAGGCAATATTAAATGGAAAACTCCAGAGGAAGCCACAGAAATTATAGAAAATATGGCTACTAGTGATAATGAGCTGCACAGTGAGAGAGGAGCTCCTATGCAACAAAAAGGGGTTCTCCAATTACAGACACATGATACCTTGCTAGCTCAAAATAAAATTCTAACTCAACAGTTGGAGACTTTGACTAAAACTCTTGCACAATTACCTAAAGAGTTGAAAACTGCTGCACAGGTACAAACCCAGTTGTGCGAATTATGTGGAGGTGATCATATCAATGGTCAATGTGCTTTTCCAGTGGAAGCCGTGGAGGATGTTAATTTCATGACTAATCAATTTCCATACCGTCAAGGGAATTACAATCAAGGGTGGAAACCACATCCAAGCATTGGTCAAGGACAAACTGGGCAAGCTAATCAATATAATAAGCAGCAGCAGCAACCAACCTTTTGGCAACAGTTATCTATGCTTAATGAAAGATCAACAAGGTTGGAAGAGACTCTTCAGCAATTCATACAGAAAATTGAATCTTCTCAAAAGAGCACTGAAGCTGCTATAAAGAATTTGGAGATTCAAATGGGTCAGATTACCAAGCAATTGGAAGAAAGGCCAAATAGAAATTTTGGGGCTAATACTGAGGTTAACCCCAGAGAAGAGTGCAAAGTGGTAAAGAGTGTGAATGAAGAGATAATTGAGTTAGAAGAAGGAGAAACAGAAGAAAGAAGAGAAATAGAGAGCAAAAATACTTTTCCTTTTCCAATAAATCAAGAGAAACAAATGGACTTCACAGAATTATTCAGAATGGTGGATAATGAAGCACCTTGGGAACAGATTTTACAGAAAATTGCAGTTTACACAAAATCTGATGAAGAAATCTCTACAAAGAAGAGACGTAGAGATGATGAGGCAAAAGAGTGTATAACTGTTAAGAAAGAGTCATTCCCTCCTAAAGCATCAGATCCAGGCAGTTTTTCTATCCCTTGTACTATAGGGAAGAAAAAGGTAAAGAAGGCTCTTCTTGATTTAGGTTCAAGTGTTAACTTGATACCTTATTCTTTACTGGAGCAAATCGGCAATGTTAAAGTGAAACCTGCAAAGGTTAAAATAGTAATGGCCGATGGATCTTCAAAGGAGCCATGTGGGATTGTAGAGGACATTATAGTTTGTGTTGGCAAACTTCAGTTCTTGGCAGACTTTGTGGTGATGAAGATGGAGACCGAGAAGATACCTATCATACTTGGAAGACCGTTTATGAAAACGGCCAGGGCTATCATAGATGTAAATGAAGATATAGTGGTGCTCCAGGACAGAGAGGAGAGAGTGGTGGTAGATGTCTTCAAAGATGAGATGCAAGCAAAGGAGGAAGAAGCTAGTTATAAAGCTGCATTCCGAGATGCACCCATGACTAGCCGTAAAGATGAAAATCTTGAGGTTTCAGGTAACCATTGTTTGTTGTTTCAGGTACCCAAGGAAGAAGAGATTGGAAGAGGAGAAGAAATTCCTAGAGACTGGAAGAAAAGAAGACTCCAACTTGGCACACCTGTAAGAATCAGGAACAAGTTGTAGGTTGTGAAGGGCTTTAAAGAGAAGGAGATGATAGAGATAGAGTCTCCACATTCTAGAAGGACCAAAACAGTTCACAGGAAACAGCTGAGGAGTTGGTGGAATGACAATATCAACTATAAAGAAGGAACTTGAGCTTTACTGGGTCAAGCTAATGACGTTAAAAGAGGGCTTGCTGGGTCCAGTGATTTTAGAACTTTTAAATTTTACTTTGGTTTGTAATCTTTAAATCTGTTGAACATTATATTGCTGAACATAGCATCTACTGAAGGATGTTAGTTGGATATAGCATCTACTGAAGGATGCTAAGTGTGTAACACCTACTGATGGGTGTTGGTGAGAAAATTTTGCACCTACTGATGGGTGTTGGTAAGTTTTTAACACCTACTGATGGGTGTTGGTGAGATTTTAAACACCTACTGATGGGTGTTGGTGGATTTTGGGTCAGGCTCGTGACGTTAAACAAGCGCTACCTGGGAGGCAACCCAGTTGATTGAATATTTCTGTTTGTTTGTTTTAGTTAGGGTTTGCATAAGCATTTTGAACATTGGATTGCAGGGAGCTAGTGAGGGGCATGTCTAGGAGGCATGTAGGTTAAGAAAAGAAGGAGAAGAACACATCACGAAAGTGCCGCTGAGCGGTACTTTACCGCTGAGCGATACTCTCGCAGATTGGGTTTTAGTTCCCCTTAGCGGGACCCGAGCCGATTAGGGTATTTTTAAACCCTAAGCTGCGTATTCTGTCACACTTTCAGATTTTTCTCTGCACAAACACTCCCACATACCTTCTCCAAGGTTTTCCACATCTTTTCACTCTTCCCTCTTAAGAAAATTTCTCTTCCACTCAATTTTTCATTAGTGTGCCATCAAAGTTTGGGGTTGGAAGAGAGCATTCTAGCTTGGAAGCATTCTCATTGCATCTAGTATCTCCACCCAAGTAAGTAAAATGCATTTTGTTCATTCTAGGGTTTTTGATTTTGAATATGATTGTCAAAGCATGAAGATTTAGGGGTTTTGATGTTTATGCATGATTTGATGATATATTTGATGTTTGAACCGATTAAACTGCATGATTGTGAACTGGAAAACTGAAAATTGCATTTGGGTGGAGTTAGGAAAGCTTTAAAACAGGTTTTTCAAAAATCTGCAGAGTTACCGCTGAGGGGTAAACTACCGCTGAGCGGCACTCTGCCAGATTTGGTTTTTCTGGTTTTTTGTGATCTGGAATGTGGTACTGGTGGCGCTGAGGGGGAATTCTGGCCCTCAGTGGTGGTTTAGCTTCGAAACGAGTTGTGTTCTGTGTTTTACTAATGATTAACATCATGTTCTGTGGTTTTGTTTGTGTTTTGAATGTAGGAATGGCATCCTCATCAGGAAAAAGATTGAAAACCATGGCAACTAAGAGAAAGGAAAAGGAACCAGAGCAACCCCAATCTAGCAGGTTCCTCTCTAGGAAACATGAGAAGCACTTTAGGGTGGTTCAGGACAGGAGACTTCTGATGGAGAGAAAGGTTGGAATGATACCTAACTTTGCTCCTCAATTTGGAGAGCAAGTGTTAGGGAATGATTGGGGAAAGCTAGCCACTTATCCTGCACCTGCCAACATAGCTGTGGTAAAGGAATTTTACACCAATGCAAAGAAGATTGGTGATTATCCAGCTGAGAATTATTTGGGTTATGTCAGAGGCCATGCTATCAGGTATGATCCTGATTCTATTAATAACTTCCTGGACACTGTATGGGCTGGTGAGCAGTGTCAGTTTGCTCTTTGCATGGAGGAAGGTGCTGATTATGAGGATGTGGAGAGAGTATTGTGTATACCTGGAGGACACTTCCAAAGGAATAGATCTGGCTCAGTGGTTAACATTAGGAGGACGGATTTGACTCCTCTTGCAAAGTATTGGATGGCGTTTTCTCATGCCAACATTCAGCCATGTTCACATGTGTCAGATATTACTCTCAGTAGGGCACTATTCATCTATTGTGCTATCAGAAATTTAAATGTTAATATTGGGCAGGTGATTGATGGACAAATTTGTAAGCACCAAAATATGATGTCACAAACTTGTTTTACAATCGGCAAGTATGACCGAATCGTTTCAAGTAATAAACTTGGTAAGACCAAGTATCGTTCTCCCAAAGGACTCACGGCCTAGTTTAGTTATGTGATTTGTTGATTAGCTAAGACTTAAGAACACAATAATTGAAGTTTAATATGCAAAGACGAAAATTAAATATGTATGCATGAATTGATCAATGACAAAGACAAAAGATAAACACTTTCAAGGAAATATATGAATGAATATGTTGTTGGGGGTCAATTTCATCTCATCCACTCTCATATATTTTAGGAATTCAACATTCAAATCATCATTGTTAATGCCACTCTCTAATGTACCATTCTAGATGGCTTCTCCCTAATCAAATAGTTCATACAATTCCTAGCATTCCTAATGATTAGTTCATGAGTGCAGGAGCTTAAAGGCAACCAATATAATATTGTCAGTATAATATTGGGAGAAATTCCCCGGATCTAGATTTCCCCGTACGTGTCCGTATCAACAAAACCAATAATCATGCATTAGAATGAGTTAAACAATGCAAGCATTGAGCAAAGAGGAAAAACCCTAACTAATGATGAAAGAAAGCATATGTCTTAATTCAAAGATGTACTCAACAAATCCATATATGAGAGCTTCAAGAGATTACTTTGATTCCCCAACAAACATACAAGGTTTAGTTCACCATATTCATGGTGAACCTAGATGAATAACAATGAAAGTATGAAAGAATAAACCCAATAAAGTGGAAGTGGTAGCCTTAGCATCCAAGATCCTCCTTCAAAGGGGTGAAAGAGAGAGTGTTTGCCTCGTTTCTGCCAAAGATGCCTAACTATAGGACGTGCAAGCCCTTATATACTAATCTAGAGTTACAAAAGATTACAAAAGTCCAAGCCCAAAAAGTGCCGCTCAGCGGTATTTACCGCTCAGCGGTGATTGCGCGTCTTCTTTCTTCCCCTCAGCGGCCATTTTGCCCCTCAGCGGTTCCAACGTCACCTCTTGAGTGCCGCTCAGCGGTAGTTTGCCGCTGAGCGGTGCCTTCGACTTCTCCTTTTTGCACTCTTTCTTGTCTTTTCTAATGTCCTCTCTCTTATTCTTCACTTCTTTCACCAAATTCACCTCAAAACCTGCACAAAAACACTTAAATCAAGCATAAACCTGTCCAGCTCTCTTATTTCTGAAAATATAAACAAAAGGCATGATTTCAAGCTAGTTTCTAAGTCTAAAGGTTGCTTTTAGTATCAACTTTAAGCATGAAAATAACAGTTTTTCAACTGTTATCACAACCCCAAACTTAGAACTTTGCTTGTCCTCAAGCAAACAAAATGTAACTCCATCTCCAACCAATTCATATGATGGTTCACTCATTCAAAAATCCTCTCTTTCAAGATAAGTAATAACTTCACTCAAACTTAAGACCAAGAGTTCAATCAAGATGTGCACATGCTTTAGTGTTCACAAAGTCATTTAAATTCCAACAAATGCTATTTTTCATGAATGATCAATCAATTAAGCATGGATGTTCATGTGCTTATGGAATATTTCCTCACTAGGTAAAGTGTTTCACTCAACACACAAGTGTATAAGAGGTAAAGTGTTTCACTCATTCACTCCACTATCACAATGTCACATGAATCAACTTTGCCTTTCATTTAACCACAATCAAATACATTCACAAGCATGCATCATCACAAGGACTTTTCAATGGCTTATAATGTGGCTGGGCTAACAAGAAAATTGGTTTTTCTGGATCACAAAATCCTTGAGTTAAGAGAATCATAACAACACAATCTTCTTATTCATTCCCAACTTTCTTTTGCCTTTGCTTTTGCATTTGCATTGAGCTTTGCTTCTTTTTCTTTTCTTTTCTTTGCATATTCTTACTTTTTAGCTCTTAGCTCAATGCTTTTTCCTTTTTCATGTTTCCCCAATAACCCCAAACTTGAACATTTAACAATACCACACAAGATCTTTGATGAGTCATTATTTCTTGAATTATATTTAGTTTATTGCACTTAAATAAACCAGGGAATTGTGTTTAATTGTTTGTTATTTCCCAGTTTTCCGAATTCTGCTTAATTTGGTCGGAAATTTGTAATTGTGCTAATTTGGATTTTCTGAGCTGATTAAGTGCATTTTTTTTGAAGTGCAGGAAAATTTCGGAATTACATTTTGGGACATCAATCTTCTACTTAACTCAAGGTAAAGATTTTCAATCAAGGGTGTTCAGTGTATATTTAAGGCTAAGGGTTCAAAGGATAGAACACAACGTGTTCTCTTTTAGAAGGCTAACTTTATGAATTGGGTTAAATATGTTTTTAGTCCCTAAACTATTGACCGTTTCTGGTTTTCGTCCCTCTTCCAAAGTAAGGTACAATTTAGTCCTCAATCTTTAAAAAACGTTCGTTTTAGTCGAAAAAACGAACGTTTTGAGGACTAAAACGAGGACTAAAAACAAAATTTTGAGGACTAAAACGAACGTTTTTCTAAAGAATGAGGACCAAATTGTACCTTACTTTGGAAGAGGGACGAAAACCAGAAACGGCCAATAGTTTAGGGACTAAAAACATATTTAACCCTTATGAATTTGGCCAATAAAAAGGGTTTCAAAAACACGGCCTTTGATCATATGATGCAAAACAAGCAATTGATTCAATCATAGAAAACCTGGGCAAAGTCATTCATGCTTTCAAAGTAATAGCATTCAACAATAACAACTCTGGAGCTCAAAACCTCACATATAAGCTCATTCACATTTGACATACACATCCTGCTTAATTTCACAATCACAATCATGATACCCTGCATTTGTTCACAAAGCTTGTGAATCACCTGTATAAGCATTTTAATGTGCACATCATCTCAACATTAATCAATCATAAGCATCATTCAGCATTACTTATCACACAATCACAGTTAATAGCAAACCATCACAAGAAACCAGGTTTCACATAGAGTACATCAAACCCTAATCTAAAAACAAAAACAAATAAGTTCAGAAAACTTAAACCACAAAAGCATAATCATATGATAGCATTCATCAGTAAATGCTATCTCAGCTCCTCATCAGTCTGAACTGTCCTCTGTATCTTCCTCTTCTTCCTCATCATCATCATCATCATCAAACGCATCCTCCTCCTCAGCTTCATCTTCTTCCATATCTCTAGCTGAAGCTTCAGCTGCTTCAGCTCCTTCTCCATGTACTGGTTCTTCTGGCCAAGCTACTACATTATGGAATTCATCCATAGTCCACCTGTGGGCTGGAGGTGTATCATACATCCCCACTATCATCTCAGCAGTGGCCACCTGCCCTCTGTGAATGGACTGCATCTGAGCCCCTATAAGAGACATATACATGTCCCTCATCTGGAATGGCTCTGCTTCATGTGTCTCAGCAGATGTCTGGCTTTGTGCTGGCCCTCTCTCTCTACGAGCACGGCGTGGTGGAACTGGCTGAGCTGCATCCTCACCTCCACAGTACTGTCTATAATAAGCCTCATCAATAGCTTTTCTTGGCCTCTCAAATGGTGGAACAGAAGTATCCACCCCAGCTAGCTTGCAAAGGTGAGTAATCAAGGAGGGATGTCCTAATGGTGCTTTGTTGTTTGAGGTGTTGGCGCACATACTAATTTCATCAGCTATCACTGATAACAGTTGAAAAACTGTTATTTTCATGCTTAAAGTTGATACTAAAAGCAACCTTTAGACTTAGAAACTAGCTTGAAATCATGCCTTTTGTTTATATTCATGCTTAAACTGTTATTTTCATGCTTAAAGTTGATACTAAAAGGCATGATTTCAAGCTAGTTTCTAAGTCTAAAGGTTGCTTTTAGTATCAACTTTAAGCATGAAAATAACAGTTTTTCAACTGTTATCAGTGATAGCTGATGAAATTAGTGTATGTGCTAACACCACAAACAACAAAGCACCACTAGGACATCCTTCTTTGATCACTCACCTTTGCAAGCTAGCTGGGGTGGACACTTCTGTTCCACCATTTGAGAGGCCAAGAAAAGCTATTGATGAGGCCTATTACAGACAGTACTGTGGAGGTGAGGATGCAGCTCAGCCAGTTCCACCACGCCGGGCTCGTAGAGAGAGAGGGCCAGCACAGAGCCAGACATCTGCTGATACACATGAAGCAGAACCATTCCAGATGAGGGACATGTATATGTCTCTTATAGGTGCTCAGTTGCAGTCCATTCACAGAGGGCAGGTGGCCACTGCTGAGATGATTGTGGGGATGTATGATACACCTCCAGCCCACAGGTGGACTATGGATGAATTCCATAATGTGGTAGCTTGGCTAGAGGAACCAGTGCATGGAGGAGGAGCTGGAGCAGCTGAAGCTTCAGCTAGAGAGATGGAAGAAGATGAAGCTGATGATGATGATGCATTTGAAGATGCTGAAGATGAGGAAGAAGAAGAAGATACAGAGGACAGCTCAGACTGATGAGGAGCTGAGATAGGATTTACTGATAAATGCTATCATATGATTATGCTTTTGTGGTTTAAGTTTTCTAAACTTATTTGTTTTTGTTTTTAGATTAGGGTTTGATGTACTCTATTGAAAACCTGGTTTCTTGTGATGGTTTGTTATTAACTATGATTGTGTGATAAGTAATACTGAATGATGCTTATGATTAATTGATGTTGAGATGATGTGCACATTAAAATGCTTATACAGGTGACTCACAAGCTTTGTGGACAAATGCATGATATCATGATTGTGATTGTGAAATTAAGCAGGATGTGTATGTCAAATGTGAATGAGCTTATATGTGAGATTTTGAGCTCCAGAGTTGTTATTGTTGAATGCTATTACTTTGAAAGCATGAATGATTTTGCCCAGGTTTTCTACGATTGAATCAATTGCTTGTTTTGCATCATATGATCAAGGCCGTTTGTTGGAAACCTTTTTATTGGCCAAATTTGTAAAAATTAGCCCACTAAAAGAGAACACTTTGTGTTCAATCCTTTTGAACCCTTAGCCTTGAACATACACTGAAACCTTTGATTGAAAAATCTTTACCTTGAGTTAAGTGGAAGATCTTGTGTGGTATTGTTAAATGTTCAAGTTTGGGGTTGTTGGGAAAACATGAAAAGCATTGAGCTAAGAGCCAAAAAGTAAGAATATGCAAAGAAAAAGAAAAGAAAAAGAAAAAGAAGCAAAGCTCAATGCGAAGGCAAAAGAAAGTTGGGAAAGAATAAGATGATTGTGTTGTATGATTCTCTTAACTCAAGGGTTTTGTGATCTAGAAAAACCAATTTTCTTGTTAGCCCAGCCACGTTATAAGCCATAGAAAAGTCCTTGTGATGATGCATGCTTGTGAATGTGTTTGATTGTGGTAAAATGAAAGGCAAAGTTGATTCATGTGACATTGTGATAGTAGAGTGAATGAGTGATTACCTCTTATACACTTGTGTGTGAATAAAACACTTGACTTAGTGAGGAAATATTCCATGAACACATGAACATCCATGCTTAATTGATTGATCATTCATGAAAATAGCATTTGTTGGAATTTAAATGACTTTGTGAAAACTAAAGCATGTGCACATCTTGATTGAACTCTTGGTCATAAGTTGATTGAAGTTTTTACTTATCTAAAAAGAGGATTTGTGAATGAAGTGAACCATCATATGAATTGGTTGAAGATTGAGTTACATCTTATTTGCTTGAGGACAAGCAAAGTTTTAAGTTTGGGGTTGTGATAACAGTTGAAAAACTGTTATTTTTATACTTAAAATTGATACTGAAAGCAACCTTTTCAGAAATAAGAGAGCTGGACAGGTTTATGCTTGATTTCAGTGTTTTTGTGCAGGTTTTAAGGTGAATTTGGTGAAAGAAGTGAAGAAGGAGAAAGATGAAATCAGAAAAGACATCAAAAAGTGCAAAAGGAGAAGTCGAAGTCACCGCTGAGCGGCACTCAGGAGCTTACGGGAGGTCCGCTGAGGGGCAAAATGGCCGCTGAGGGGAGAAAACAAGACACGCACTTACCGCTGAGCGGTATTTTACCGCTGAGCGGCACTTTAATGGGCTTGGACCTAATTTTTTGTAATTTACGAATGGTATTTAAGCTTTAGGGTTTCCTAGGGTTAGGTATCTTTGGCTGGAACGAAGCAAACACTCTCTCTTCCACCCCTTTGAAGGAGGATCTTGGATGCTGAGGCTTCCTCTTCACCTTTTTAGGGTTTATTCTTTCATTCTTTCATTGTAATTCATCTAGGTTCACCATGAATATGGTGAACTAAACTCTGTATGTTTGTTGGGGAATCAATGTAATCTTGTGAAGCTCTCATATATGGAATCTGTTTTTACATCTTTTAATTAAGACTTATGCTTTCTTTCATCATTAGTTAGGGTTTTTCCTCTTTGCTTAATGCTTGCATTGTTTAACTCATTCGATGCATGATTATTGGTTTTGTCGATACGGGCACGTACGGGGAAGTCTAGATCCGGGGAATTTCTCCCAATATGATATTGGTTGTCGTTAAGCTCCTGCACTTATGAACTGGTCATTAGGAATGCTAGGAATTGTATGAACTCGTGATTAGGGAGAAGCCTTCACTAGTAAAAAATTGGGTTTTTACAGCGCACATTATGCCACGGTTCAATGGAAACCGCAGCATAATGGTGCGCGGTGGCAGTTTTGTAAATAAATCGAACACATATGCCGCGGTTCGGAGCAGAACCGCGGCATATACTCCAGTCAACCATTACCTTTGACGCCACGTGTGAATAAAAAATTAAATAACAGCGTATATGCCGCGGTTCTCAAGGACAACCGCGGCATATACCCCTGCCAATTTATTGCAGGTGCTGATTGGGTCAGAGAATTTCAAAAGTTACAAGGGTATATGCCGCGGTTGTCCAGAGAACCGCGGCATATACCGCTGTAACTTCTCAACTTCTCTACTAGTCAGAGAATTTCAGAAGTTACAGGGGGTATATGCCGCGGTTTCGCAGGGCAACCGCGGCATATACCCCTGACATCTACTGAAATTCCCCAAAAGGCAGTTGGGGAGACAGTTGTGTTTAGCACGTTACAGGGGTATATGCCGCGGTTCTACGAGCAACCGCGACATATACCCCTATCTGAAATTAATTTAATATATATTTGAAATATTTCGAGGTATATACCACGGTTGCCCGCTGAACCGCGGCATATAGTTTGAAAATAATTTCAAAAATGCCATTTAGGATTATTTTTTTAATCAGTATATGCCGCGGTTGGTCGTGAAACCGCGGCATATACCCGTATTATACCGCGGTTAAGTAGTGAACCGCGGTAGATTCCCCCGTTCAGAGTTAAAAATTAAAACTTGGAACAGTGTCGTCTTCTTCGCGTCGCCTCCTCTGTATTTCGCGTTTTCTTCTCCCTGCCCACCACCCATCATCTCCGATACCTCTTTTTCACCGTTTAAACTCAAAATCGTTCGGTCATTATTCATTTTTGACGATAAAAAACAGTTTTAGCCGATCAAAATCGTTTGAAACGCGTCATTCCCTCTCCGCTGCGATTTCGTTTTCTTTGCACCAAGCGTTTTCGCCGTTCCTCTTCCAGGTATTTATGCCCTTTTGCATTCTTAACGTGATTTCTTCATTAGTTTTTGCATAATGCTATAGTTTTGGTAATGTATGAAGTTTCTATAGTTTTGGTAATGTATGGTATAATTTTTGCTTTAATTTTGGTAATGCATGAAATTGCTATAGTTTTGGTAATTTATGGTATGGTTTTTGCTATAGTTTTGGTAATGTGTGTTGTAGTTCTTGTATTATTTATAAACCTTAAAATATTATTCACTAAGTTTCAATGATATGTATGAAATTGCAAGTTTGATTTTTAGTAGCTTATCTTTTTATGTAATATTTAGGAATATGGATCGAAATTGGATTAATTTACCACGTATTACTGCTGAGTAGGAGAGAGGTGTAGAGGAATTTATACAATTTGCGCAACGTAATGAGGGGAGAAGTGATGATGAAGTGAAGTTTAGATGTCCTTGTGTGAACTGTTTGAATGGGAGAAAGTTGAACGCAACTCAAATTAGAGAACATCTTATATGTGATGGTTTTCTAAGATGCTATACAACATGGATCTGGCACGGCGAAGAAATGCATTTTCCCACTGACTCTCAAAGTGTAAATGTTACTGATTCCACCATGGAAGAAGATCGACCGGATGAAGACAAATTGGAGGACATGATCCGCGATGTTGGAGCAGAAAATTTTGCCAAAGCTCATGTGTATGAGACGATGTCGACTGATGCGGAAACACCTTTGTATGTCGGTTCAACTAAGTTCACACGTTTATCAGCGGTGTTAAGGCTCATGAATTTGAAGGCGAGCAATGGATGGACTGATAAGAGTTTTACAGAACTGTTGACGTTGTTGAATGAAATGTTGCCAGATGGAAATACACTGCCCACTCGTAATTATGATGCGAAGAAAATTCTTTGTCCAATGGGTATGGAGTATAAAAGGATACATGCTTGTCCCAATGACTGCATTTTGTATAGGAAAGAGTTTGAATTTTTGACAAAGTGTCCAAAATGTGGCTTATCACGATACAAGTCAAAAAACAATAGTGAAGATAATGGTCAGATAGAAAAAAATGGATCTGCTTTGAAAGTAGTTTGGTACCTTCCAATAGTGCCCAAACTTAAGCGTTTGTTTGCGAATCCCAAAGATGCTAAAAATCTTAGATGGCATGCAGATGAGAGAAAAATTGACGGGCTGCTTCGTCATCCAGCTGATTCAAAGCAATGGAAAAATATTGATCGACAATTCCCCGAATTTGGTAAAGAGTGTAGAAATCTTAGGCTTGGTTTAGCCACTGATGGAATGAACCCATTTGGTAATCTGAGTACCAATCACAGTTGTTGGCCAGTTATATTGATAATTTACAACTTATCTCCTGCATTGTGCATGAAGAGGAAGTACATGATGTTGTCTATGATGATATCTGGTCCAAAGCAGCCTGGAAATGACATAGATGTTTATCTAAGCCCACTAGTTGAAGACTTGAAGGTTTTGTGGGTTGATGGGGTTGAAATATTTGATGCATTCGCTTGAGAGACTTTTATGATGCGTGCAATGTTATTTTGCACCATTCATGACTTTCCTGCTTATGGTAATTTGTCAGGGTACAGTGTCAAGGGTCATAAAGCGTGTCCTATATGTGAAGAAAACACTGCAGCTCATCAATTGAAACATGGAAGAAAGACGGTGTATCTGCGTCATCGGAGATTTCTAAAACGTAATCATCCATATCGAAGGTTAAAAAAAGCATTCAATGGAGATCAAGAGAGGGACGAAGCACCAAATCCACTTACTGGCCTTGAAGTTCTTGAAAAAGTTAATAAAATACATCATGTATTTGGGAAAACATCGAAGAAGTCATCTGTAACGACCCCTTGGAAGAAGAAATCAATATTCTTTGATCTTCCATATTGGTCAAAGTTAGATGTTCGACATTGCATAGATGTGATGCATGTAGAAAAGAATGTGTGTGATAGCTTGATTGGTACATTACTCAACATTCAGGGAAAGACAAAAGATGGAGTGAATGCTCGTTTGGATTTGGTTGACATGAATATCCGAGAAGAGTTGGCACCCAAGGAGATTGGTAAACGTACTTATTTGCCCCCTGCATGTTACACAATGTCTAGACAAGAGAAGATAAGTTTTTGTGTATGTTTAAAGAGTATCAAAGTACCACAAGGATACTCTTCAAATATGAAGAGTTTAGTGTCAATGCAGGACTTAAAGCTTGTTGGCATGAAGTCTCACGATTGTCACGTCTTAATGCAACAGTTGTTACCGGTGGCTATTCGTGGAATTTTGCCCAAAAATGTTAGGCACACCATAAACAGGTTGTGTTCATTTTTCTCGTCAATATGTAGTAAAGCCAGCGATCCTACAAAGTTAGATGAACTTCAAGGCGAGATTGTTATCATCTTGTGTCAACTAGAGATGTTTTTCCCTCCATCTTTTTTTGACATCATGGTACATTTACTTGTTCATTTGGTTAGAGAAATCGAGTTGTGCGGACCGGTATACTTAAGATGGATGTATCCTATTGAGCGTTATATGAAGATTTTGAAAGGGTACGTTAAAAATCCATATCGTCCTGAAGGTTCGATGATTGAAAGGTATATTGCTGAAGAAAGTATTGAGTTTTGTTCAGATTACATGACATCAACGAATCCAATAGGAGTTCCTCGCACAGCATGGTTGAATAAATTTTCTAGTTGACGATGATGTACATGCAATTCGGTCAGATCATGATGAGGGAATATACATATGATGAATCCATATCTTTATGTATGAATTTTCAATTTCTGTATAAGTATTTTATTAATATAACATAAGGTTTCCTTTTATACATTTCCTATGATTACTATTACATGTTTTGTTAATTTATATGATATTACATAAGTCTTGAAAGAAAATTTAATGTTGTTATTTATTTTGACAGATATATGGCTGATCATCCACATTCTTCAGGGGATGAGGCTCCCCCAACCAGATCCACTAGAGGACCCACTAGGATGAAACAACTATTGATAAGGAAAAATAGTGGTGAAAGAACTCCGGTGAACGTGAATGTCACCACGGGTGTGGCAACTGGCCCCCATGCAGATGACTTCCGATCATACCTTGGAGTAGTGGCACGTGATAAGATTAGCATTCTCATTCCATCTTTTGATCATGTGTCCGAGGGTGATCGGAACATTATTTGGCAAGATATATTGGTAAGTTAGTTAATAGCATTTGAATTAAAATTTGTTTATATTGATAATTTTGTACTAATACAACTTTATTATGTTTTTTTCAGATGACATTTGACATTCCAAATGTCCCAACACTTAGAAATAAGTGTTTGTCAACTGTTGCAGAAAATTTCAGAAACTTTAAAAGCAAGTTGACATCAAGGTACATCTTTGGACACCTTAAACATAAAAGTCCATGTAGTTCATATAAGTCCATTGATGAGGAGACTTGGCGGCTTTTTAAAGAGAGTCGGATGTCAGAGGAATGGCAGGTTAGTGTAGTTCATATTATTCAATTCCTCATTAACAAATATATATCATATGAACTAATTAATTAATGTGTATGTGACAGGCAATTAGAAGCAAAGCACAAGGAACAAGTGCTCAGAACAAAAACCCCCACCTATTATCTCGTGGTGGGTATAGGAAGCTTGAGGAGAAAATCCTCAAGCAAAAGGCAGATGTTATACCACCATCTCAGGGTGGTAGCCCTCCTCAGCCTCCTTCTCCACCGTCTAGACATGAGAAATGGAAGTTGGCCCGTATGCGACCATCGGGCACCTACTCTTCCGACACTGCACGAGAGATTTCTGAAAAAATTGTAAGTTATCACTATTCCTAAAATAATAAATATTGTCATTATACATACTACATTAAACTATTTAAAGAATAATGGTGTTTTGTAATGTTACAGGACGCCTTGGTTGAGCAGAGCTCCCAAGGCCAATTCACTCCAGAGGGTCGCCAGGATATTGTTGCTGCTGCAATTGGACAACCTGAGCACCCTGGACGTGTACGTGCTGCAGGTCCTGGAGTAGGAATTACAGATTATTTTGGGAGCTCTTCTCGTCAGCCTTCATATTCATACAGCGATAAACAAAGGATGACAGAAGAGATCACAAAAAAGGTCCGACAAGACCTTATACAGGAGATCAGGGCCGAGGTGAGGGCTGAATTCTAGATGCTATACCAGCAGCAGTTTCAGAGCATGCGCCCGGTGCAGTCTCCTATAGAGGAACATGTTATCCCTCCCCCTCCCACAGGTAAACTTAATAAACATTTATGTGCAATTATTTCTATCTCTTGTATAATCTAACATTTACTCTGACAGGGAGAAGCGGCAAAGGAAGTTGTTCCGCATCAGCCATCCCAGAGGATGACATGGACGATGGTAGTCCATGTCTGCTATACATTTTAGAGGATACTGAGATGGTGCTGGTAGCTCGTGGAACAGAGTTTAGGTCAGCGACTATATGTCATGGTATGCAACTATTAGAGGATGAGGTGAAGGTCTCAGTGGATGAAATGATCCTACCAGATGCCTCGGTTCCTCTGTCCACGGAAGAGATTTTCACTGTGGAACAAGCATATAAGTCGTTTATCACTTGGCCTAAATTTTTGGTTAAACCAGTTTCTGACCCCTCGGTATGAAATTCTTCTTTACACTTCTCAATTTTAAAGGTTTTTGATGTCAAAACTTATCTTATCTTTTCATGTAACAACAGATGCAGGCACAAGAGAAGATTCCTCTATCTGAGGATGACCCTCTTTCTTCATTGCATCTACTTGCTGACATCCTTGATGATAAGCCTTTGGAGGTTGACTATGATGCTAATGTATTTGGGGCAGGCTCTGAGGTCCCAATATACCTTAATAGCCAAGATGTCCGTGAGCTTGCGTCGGGAACACAAGAGTTGAATATTTCAATTATTCAACTATGGACGATGTAAGTATATGACCAATTATTTATATATAAAATTGATTTATATATCAAGTATCCTTATATCAAAGTTAATTTTTGATTTCAGGTATATGTCTGGGGTCACTAATAAGTTGGGGCGTTCTGATGATTATGGATTCATTGATCCCCAATCAATTCATGAATCAAATGATTTTGAGCATATCAACATGAGTCTGATAAGAAGTTTTGGAAGGGGCAAGAAAATATACTTTTTGCCTTATATATCCGGGTAAGTCAACTTTGTTAACATAATAATGTTCCATATGTGATTTTAATATTTAATAGTTACGTTATTATGAATTTCAGGCGCCATTGGCAACTTCTTGTTATGTCTATGCAAGACAACTATGCTTTGTGGTTCTGCTCATTGCACAGGCCTCCTCCCACACAACTCAAACAAGCAATTGATTGGTAAGAACCTCAATGTTTGGACTTTCTTTGTTATATAACTGAATGCTAAAACCTTTTTTTATATACAGTTCTATTCCAGCAAGTATGATGATGGGTGGGAGATCAATTGTTAATAGTAGAAAGATTGCTTGGATTTCTCTCAAGGTTTGACATATGCTAAAGTCATACTTTGTTATAATTGTTTTATAACAAATGTTATTCACTAACTATTATCAACTGTGATGATATATTGTAGTGTAACAGACAAAATGGGTCATATGAGTGTGGATACTATGTAATGTATTGGATGACCCATATTGTTCGTTCTCACATCACAAGTCGCTGGGAAACGATAATATTTAACTTTAACAAATTTTGATTTTTTAACAAATGTTGAATTCATATACATAATTAAAATGAATTGTCTTTTGCAGAGATTCAAGACTACTACACCAGTTCCTGAGAAGTCACTATTATTCATTAGGAACGCTGCTGCAAAGTATATAGTTAGATTATACAATAGCTCTTAGATTTAAACAATGCATTTGATTAGATAGAATTTTCTTAGACTTTGTATTTTATTTGATGTTGAAATACATTTGAACATGTGTTTGTTATGTTCAAATTGAATTTATGTACATGTTTTTATATGCAGGTCTGTTTTTGTGGTAGTGGATATCATAAAAACAGACCTGCAATTTTAAAAAACTGCAGGGGAATATGCCGCGGTTCTAACCACAACCGCGGCATATAGTGTTTCGTTTTTTTTTAAAAACGAGACATATGGCCGCGGTTTTAACACTAACCGCGGCATATTCTTCCGTCTTTTGCCGCGGTTGAACCGCGGCATATAGTGGATTATTTTATTTTTTTTTTAAAAAAAATGGCTTTTAGGTAGCGGTTCCCTCGACAACCGCGGCATATTGCTCAACCTATATACCGCGGTTATAACCGCGGCCTAAAGTGTCTGACTTACTACCGCGGCTGAATATGTCGCGGTTCTTAAACCGCGACGTATAGTGAAAATGAACCGCGGTAAAAGCCCCTCGCTGCACTAGTGCTTCTTGAAAGGTACTTTAGAGAGTGGCATTAACAATGATGATTTGAATGTTGGATTCCTAAAATATATGAGAGTGGATAAGATGAAATTGACCCCAACAACATATTCATACATCTATTTCATTGAAAGTGTTTATCTTTTGCTTTTTGCCATTGATAAAAAACTTCATGCATACATATTTAATTTTCGTCTTTTGCATATATAAAAATCCAAATATTTTGTCTTTAAGTCTTAACTAATCAGTAACCCACACAACTAAACTAGGCCGTGAGTCCTTTGGGAAGAACGATACTTGGTCTTACCAAGTTTATTACTTGAACGATTCGGTCATACTTGCCGATTGAAAAACAAGTTTGTGACATCATAATTTGGTGTTCATAAATTTGTCCATCACCCCACGTCCTCCACTTCGTCCAAATCGTCCACTTGGTCCACTTGGTCCACTTCCTCCACTTCCTCCACTTCACCCACTTTCTCCGGTTCCTCCACTTCGTCCACTTCACCAACTTCGTCCAATTCGTCAACTTCATCAATTCGTCCACTTAGTCCACTTCCTCCAGTTCGTCCACTTCCTCCACTTCCTCCACTTCGTCCACTTTGTCAACTTTGTCCACTTCGTCCACTTTGTCAACTTCGTCCACTTCGTCCACATCGTAAAATTCGTCAACTTCGCCCATTTCTTCCACTTCGTCTACCTCGTCAACTTCGCCCATTTCTTCCACTTCGTCAACTTCGTCAACTTTGTCAACGTCGTCCACTTCATCAACTTTGTCCACTTCGTCAACTTCTTCCACTTCGTCCACTTCGTCAACTTCGTCCACTTCGTCAACGTCGTCCACTTCGTCAACTTCGTCCACTTCGTCCTTTGCGTCAACTTCGTCTACTTCATCCAATTCGTCCCCTTCCTCCACTTCGCCCACTTCCTTCACTTCCTCCACTGCCTCCACTTCATCAACTTCGTCCACTTAGTCCAGTTCCTTCACTTACTCCACCTCGTCCACTTCCTCCACGTCCTCCACTTCGTCCAAATAGTCCACTTAGTCCACTTCCTCAACTTCGTCCACATCGTCAACTTCGTCCGCTTCGTCCACATTGTCCACTTCGGCAACTTCGTCCACTTCGTCAACTTCGTCCACTTCGTCAACATCGTCCACTTCTTCCACTTCGTCCACCTCGTCAACTTCCTCCCCTTCGTCCACTTCGTCAACATCATCCACTTCGTCCAGTTCGTCAACTTCATCAACTTCGTCAACTCCATCAACTCCGTCAACTTCGTCAACTTCGTCAACTTTGTCAACTTCGTCCTCTTCGTTCTCTTCGTCCATGTCCTCCACTTCGTCCACTTAATCCACATAATCCACATCGTCAACTTCGTCATCTCCGTCAACTTTGTCTACTTCTTCAACTTCCTCCACCTCGTCGATTTCCGCCACTTCCTCTACTTCCTCCACTTGGTCAACTTCGTCCACTTAGTCCACTTCCTCAACTTCTTCCACTTGCTCCACTTTCTCCACGTCCTCCACTTCGTTTCCTCCACTTAGTCCACTTCCTCCACTTCCTCCACTTCCTCAACTTCCTCCACTTCCTCCACTTCACGAACTTCGTCGACTTCCTCCACTTCGTCCACTTCCTCCACTTCCTCCAGTTCCTCCAGTTCCTCTAGTTCCTCTAGTTCCTCCACTTCGTCCACTTCGTCCACTTCGTCCATTTCGTCCACTTCGTCCACTTTGTCCACTTTGTGCACTTTGTGCACTTCGTCGACTTCGTCGACTTCGTCAACTTTGTCGACTTCGTCAACTTTGTCAACTTCGTCCAGTTCCTACGCTCCGTCCACTTCGTCCACTTCTTCCACTTCATCCACTTCATCCACTTCCTCCACTTCGTCCAATTCGTCCACTTCGTCAACATCCGCCACTTAGTCCACTTCCTCCGGTTCCTCCACTTCGTCCACTTCTTCAACTTCGTCCACTTCGTCAATTTCTTCCACTTCGTCCACTTGGTCAACTTCATCAACTTCATCCACTTAGTTCTCTTCGTCCACTTCCTCCACTTCGTCCACTTCGTCCACTTCACCAACGTCGTCCACTTCGTCCACTTCCTGCGCTTCGTCCACTTCCTCCACTTCGTCCACTTCGTCCACTTCTTCAACTTCGTCCACTTCGTCAATTTCTTCCACTTCCTCCACTTTGTAAACTTCGTCAACTCCGTCCCCTTCGTCCGCTTCTTCCACTTCGTCCACTTCCTCCCTCCACTTCGTCCACTTCACCAACTTCGTCCACTTCGTCAACTACGTCAATTCGTCCACTTAGTCCACTTTCTCCAGTTCCTCCACTTTGTCCACTTCGTCAACTTCGCCCACGTCAGCAAATTCGTCAGCTTCGTCTAAGTCGCCCATTTCTTCCATTTCTTCCACTTCTTCCACTTCATCCACTTCGTCCACTTCGTCAACTTCGTCCACTTCGTCCACTTTGTCAACTTCGTCCACTTCGTCCACTTAGTCACTTACTCTACTTCCTCCACTTCCTCCATTTCCTCCACTTCCTCCACTTCCTTCACTTCGTCAACTTCGTCCACTTCGTCAACCTCGTCCACTTCGTCAACTTAGTCCAGTTCGTCAAATTCGTCAACTTCGTCCACTTTGCCCATTTCTTCCACTTCTTCCACTTCTTCATCTTCGTCCATTTATTGCACTTCTTCCAGTTCGTCCACTTCGTCAACTTCGTCAACTTCGTCAACTTCGTCAACTTCGTCAACTTCGTCAACTTCGTCAACTTCGTCAACTTCGTCCTCTTCGTCCACTTCGTCCATTTCGTCCAATTAATCCACTTAATCCTCTTCGTCAACTTCGTCATCTCCATCAACTTTGTCTATTTCTTCAACTTCCTCCACTTCGTCGATTTCCTCCACTTCCTCCACTTCCTCCACTTCCTCCACTTCCTCCACTTCCTCCACTTCGTCCACTTAGTCCACTTCCTCCACTTCCTCCACTTTCTCTACGTAGTCCACTTCCTCCACTTCTTCCACTTCCTCCACTTCGTCCACTTCCTCCACTTCGTCCACTTCCTCCAGTTCCTCCACTTCATCCACTTCGGCCACTTCGTCAACTTCGTCCACTTCGTCAACTTCGTCCACTTCGTCCACTTCATCAACTTCTTCCGCTTCGTCCACTTAGTCCACTTCGTCCAGTTATTCAACTTCCTCCACTTCCTCCACTTCGTCCACATCGTCAATTTGCTCAACTTCGTCAACTTTTTCCACGTCGTCAATTTCGTCGACTTCGTCATCTTCGTCAACTTCGTCAACTTCGTCAACTTCCTCCACTTCGTCCACTTCGTCCACTTCGTCAACATCGTCCACTTCGTCAACTTGTTCCACTTCATCCACTTCGTCAACTTCGTCCAGTTCGTAAACTCCATCAACTTCGTCAACTCCGTCAACTTCGTCAACTTCGTCAACTTTGTCAACTTCGTCCTCTTCGTTCTCTTCGTCCACGTCCTCCACTTCGTCCACTTCGTCCACTTAATCCACATAATCCACATCGTCAACTTCGTCATCTCCGTCAACTTCGTCTACTTCTTCAACTTCCTCCACTTCGTCGATTTCCGCCACTTCCTCCACTTCGTCCACTTGGTCAACTTCGTCCACTTAGTCCACTTCCTCAACTTCTTCCACTTCCTCCACTTTCTCCACGTCCCCCACTTCGTCCAATTAGTCCACTTAGTCCACTTCCTCCACTTCACGAACTTCGTCGACTTCGTCTACTTCGTCCACTTCGTCCACCTCGTCCACTTTGTGCACTTCGTCCACGTCGTCAACTTTGTCAACTTCGTCAACTTCGTCCACTTCCTCCCCTTCGTCTACTTCCTCCACTTCGTCCACTTCTTCCACTTCATCCACTTCCTCCACTTCGTCCAATTCGTCCACTTCGTCAACATCCGCCACTTAGTCCACTTCCTCCGGTTCCTCCACTTCGTCCACTTCTTAAACTTCGTCCACTTCGTCAACTTCGTCCACTTCGTTAATTTTTTCCACTTCGTCCACTTGGTCAACTTCGTCAACTTCATCCACTTAGTCCGCTTCGTCCACTTCGTCCACTTCCTCCACTTCGTCCACTTCCTCCACTTCCTTCACTTCACCAACTTCGTCCACTTCGTCCACTTCCTGCGCTTCGTCCACTTTGTCCACTTCCTCCACTTCGTCCACTTCGTCCACTTCTTCAACTTCGTCCACTTCGTCAACTTCGTCAACTTCGTCCACTTCGTCAACTTCGTCAACTTCGTCCACTTCGTCAACTTCGTCAACTTCGTCCACTTCATCAATTTCTTCCACTTCCTCCACTTTGTCAACTTCGTCAACTCCAAACTTCGTCCGCTTCTTCCACTTCGTCCACTTCCTCCCTCCACTTCGTCCACTTCACCAACTTCGTCCACTTCGTCCACTTCGTCAACTACGTCAATTCGTCAACTTTCTCCACTTCCTCAACTTTGTCCACTTCGTCCACGTTAGCAAATTCGTCATCTTCGTCCAAGTCGCCCATTTCTTCCACTTCTTCGACTTCTTCCACTTCGTCCATTTCGTCCACTTTGTCCACTTCGTCAACTTCGTCAACTTCGTCAACTTCGTCCACTTCGTCCACTTTGTCAACTTCGTCCACTTCGTGAACTTCGTCTACTTCGTCCACTTAGTCACTTACTCAACTTCCTCCACTTCCTCCATTTCCTCCACTTCCTCCACTTCCTCCACTTCGTCAAGTTCATCCACTTCCTCAACATGGTCCACTTCATCAACTTAGTCCAGTTCGTCCAATTCGTCAAGTTCGTCCACTTCCTCCATTTCCTCCACTTCCTCCACTTCCTCCACTTCGTCAACTTCGTCCACTTCGTCAACATCGTCCACTTCATCAACTTAGTCCAGTTCGTCAAATTTGTCAACTTCGTCCACTTCGCCCATTTCTTCCACTTCTTCTACTTCGTCCACTTCTTGCACTTCTTCCAGTTCGTCCTCTCCGTCAACTTTGTCGACTTCTTGAACTTCCTCCACTTCGTCGATTTCCTCCACTTCATCCACTTCGTCCACTTATTCCACTTCCTCCACTTCCTCAACTTCCTCAACTTCCTCCACTTCGTCCACTTCCTCCAGTTCCTCCACTTCATCCACTTTGGCCACTTCGTCAACTTCGTCCACTTCGGCCACTTCGTCAACTTCGTCCACTTCGTCAACTTCTTCCGCTTCGTCCACTTCGTCAACTTCGTCCACTTAGTCCACTTCGTCCAGTTATTCAACTTCCTCCACTTCCTTCACGTCCTCCACTTCCTCCACATCGTCAATTTCGTCAACTTCGTCAACTTTGTCCACGTCATCAATTTCGTCAACTTCGTCAACTTCGTCATCTTCGTCATCTTCGTCAACTTCGTCTACTTCGCCCACTTTCTTAACTTCCTCCACTTCCTCAATGTCCTCCACTTCGTCCAAATCGTCCACTTAGTCCACTTCCTCCACTTTCTCCACTTCGTCCACTTCCTCCGATTCCTCCACTTCGTCCACTTCACCAACTTCATCCACTTCGTCAACTTTGTCAACTTTGTCAATTTGTCCACTTAGTCCACTTCTTCCACTTCCTCCACTTCGTCCATTTCGTCCACTTCCTCCACTTTGTCCACTTGGTCAACTTCGTCCACTTCGTCAACTTCGTCCAATTCGTCAACTTCGTCCACTTCGTAAAATTCGTCAACTTCGTCCACTTCGCCCATTTCTTCCACTTCTTCCACTTCTTCCACTTCGTCTACTACGTCCACTTCGTCAACTTCGTCCACTTCGTCCACTTCGTCAACTTCTTCCACTTCGTCCACTTCGTCAACTTCCTCCACTTAGTCCACTTCCTCCGCTTCGTCCACTTCGTCCACTTCGTCAACTTCGTCCACTTCGTCAACTTCGTCCACTTCGTCAACTTCTTCCACTTCGTCAACTTCGTCAACTTTGTCCACTTCGTCAACTTTGTCCATTTCCTCATCTTCGTCCTCTTCGTCCACTTCGTCCACTTCTTCCATTTCCTCCGCTTCCACCACTTCGTCCACTTAGTCCACTTCGTCCACTTCTTCAACTTCATCCACTTCCTCCACTTCCTCCACTTCCTCCACATCGTCAACTTCGTCCACATCGTCCACTTCGCCCACTTCGTCCACTTCGTCCACTTAGTCCACTTCCTCCACTTCCTCCACATCCTCCACTTTGTCCACTTCCTCCACTTCACGAACTTCGTCCACTTCCTCCACTTCGTCCACTTCCTCCAGTTCCTCCAGTTCCTCCATTCCTCCACCTCGTCAACTTCGTCATATTCCTCCACTTCGGCCACTTCGTCAACTTCGTCCACTTCGTCCACTTCGTCAACTTCGTCAACTTCGTCGACTTAGTCCACTTCGTCCACTTATTCAACTTCGTCCACCTGCTCCACTTCCTCCACTTCCTCAACTACGTCCACATCGTCAATTTCGTCAACTTCGTCCACTTCGTCAACTTCGTCCACTTCGTCCACTTCGTCAACTTCGTCGACTTCGTCCACTTCGTCCACTTATTCAACTTCGTCCACCGGCTCCACTTCCTCCACTTCCTCAACTTCGTCCACATCGTCAATGTCGTGAACTTTGTCCACTTCGTCCACTTCGTCAACTTCGTCATCTTCGTCAACTTCATCTACTTCCTCCACTTCCTCCACTTCGTCCATTTTCTTCACCTCCTCCACTTCCCCTACGTCCTCCACTTCATCCAAATCGTCCACTTAGTCCACTTCCTCCACTTCCTCCACTTCGCCCACTTCCTCCACTTCCTCCGGTTCCTCCACTTCGTCCACTTAGTCCACTTCCTCCACTTCCTCCACTTCCTCCACTTCCTCCACTTCCTCCACTTCCTCCACTTTGTCCACTTTGTCAACTTCGTCCACTTCGTCAAATTCGTCCACTTCGTAAAATTCGTCAACTTCGTCCACTTCGTAAAATTCGTCAACTTCGTCCGCTTCGCCCATTTCTTCCCCCTCTTCCACTTCTTCCACTTCGTCTACTTCGTTAATTTCTCCCACTTCGTCCACTTCGTGAACGTCGTCAACTTTGTCAACGTCGTCCAGTTCATCAACTTCGACCACTTCGTCAACTTCTTCCACTTCTTCCACTTCGTCCACTTCATCCACTACGTCAACCTCGTCATCTTCGTCAACTTCCTCTACTTCGTCCCCTTCGTCCCCTTCCTCCACTTCGTCCACTTGCTTCACTTCCTCAACTTCCTCCACTTCATCAACTTCATCCACTTAGTCCAGTTCCTTCACTTCCTCCACTTCCTCCACGTCCTCCACTTCGTCCAAATCGTCCACTTTGTCCACTTCCTCCGCTTCCTCCACTTCGTCCACTTCACCAACTTCGTCCACTTCGTCAACTTCCTCCATTCGTCCACTTCGTCAACTTCGTCCACTTCGTCAACGTCGTCCACTTCGTCAACTTCGTCCACTTCGTCCATTGCGTCAACTTCGTCATCTTCGTCAACTTCGTCTACTTCGTCCCCTTCCTCCACTTCGTCCACTTCCTTCAGTTCCTCCACTGCCTCCACTTCGTCAACTTCGTCCACTTAGTTCAGTTCCTTCATTTACTCCACTTCGTCCACTTCCTCCACGTCCTCCACTTCGTCCAAATCTTCCACTTAGTCCACTTCCTCCACTTCCTCCACTTCCTCCATTTCGTCCACTTCCTCCGCTTCCTCCACTTCGTCCCCTTTACCAACTTCGTCCACTTCGTCAACTTCCTCCATTCGTGCACTTTGTCCACTTCTTCCACTTCGTCAACGTCGTCCACTTCATCAACTTCGTCCACTTCGTCAACTTCTTCCACCTCGTCCACTTCGTCAACTTCGTCCACTTCGTCCACTTCGTCCACTTCCTTCGCTTCCTCCGCTTCCTCCGCTTCGTCCACTTCGTCCACTTCGTCAACTTCGTCAACTTTGTCAACTTCGTCCACTTCGTCCTCTTCCTCCACTTCGTCAACTTCGTCCACTTCGTAAAATTCGTCAACTTCGTCCCCTTCACCCATTTCTTCCACCTCTTCCACTTCTTCCACTTCGTCTACTTCGTTAACTTCTCCCACTTCGTCAACTTTGTCAACGTCGTCCACTTCATCAACTTCGTCCACTTCGTCAACTTCTTCCACTTCGTCCACTTCTTCCACTTCGTCCACTTCCTCCACTTCGTCAACTTCGTCCACTTCGTCAACTTCGTCTACTTCGTCCACTTCGTCCCCTTCCTCCACTTCGTCCACTTCTTTCACTTCGTCAACTTCTTTCACTTCCTCAACTTCGTCCACTTCATCAACTTCGTCCACTTAGTCCAGTTCCTTTACTTCTTCCACTTCCTCCACATCCTCCACGTCCTCCACTTCGTCCAAATCGTCCACTTTGTCCACTTCCTCCACTTCCTCCACTTCCTCCACTTCGTCCACTTCCTCCGCTTCCTCCACTTCGTCCACTTCGTCCACTTCACCAACTTCCTCCATTCGTCCACTTCGTCAACGTCGTCCACTTTGTCAACTTCGTCCACTTCCTCCACTTCCTCCACTGCGTCAACTTCATCCACTTCGTCCCCTTCCTCCACTTCGTCCACTTCCTTCACTTCCTCCACTGCCTCCACTTCGTCAACTTCGTCCACTTAGTCCAGTTCCTTCACTTACTCCACTTCGTCCACTTCCTCCAGGTCCTCCACTTCGTCCAAATCGACCACTTAGTCCATTTACTCCAGTTCCTCCACTTCCTCCACTTCCTCCACTTCCTCCACTTCGTCCACTTCCTCCGCTTCCTCCACTTCGTCCACTTCACCAACTTCGTCCACTTCGTCAACTTCCTCCATTCGTCCACTTCGTCAACTTCGTCCACTTCGTCAATGTCGTCCCCTTCATCAACTTCGTCCACTTCGTCAACTTCTTCCACTTCGTCCACTTCGTGAACTTCGTCCACTTAGTCCACTTCCTCCGCTTCGTCTGCTTCCTCCACTTCGTCCACTTCGTCCACTTCCTCCACTTCGTCCACTTCCTCCACTTCCTCCACTTCCTCCACTTTGTCCTCTTCGTCCACTTCGTCCGCTTTGTCCACTTCGTCCACTTCGTCCACTTCGTCAACTTCGTCATTGATAACAGTTGAAAAACTGTTATTTTCATGTTAAAATTGATACTAAAAGAAACCTTTAACACTTAGAAACTAGCTTGAAATCATGGTTTTGGTTTATTTTTAGAAATAAGAGAGCTGGACAGGTTTATGCTTGATTTCAGTGTTTTTGTGCAGGTTTTAAGGTGAATTTAGTGAAAGAAGTGAATAAGGATAGAGATGGAATCAGAAAAGACATCAAAAAGTGCAAAAGGAGAAGTCGCAACTGCCGCTCAGCGGCAGTTTACCGCTGAGCGGCACTCACGCAGTCACGTTGGATCCGCTGAGGGGTGAAAAGGCCGCTGAGGGGAAGAAAACAACTCACGCACTTACCGCTGAGCGGTAGTTTACCGTTGAGCGACACTATTTTGGGCTTGGGCCTAATTTTCTGTAATTTTAGAATAGTATATAAGCTTTAGGACGTCCTAGGGTTTGTATCTTTGGCAGAGACGAAACAAACACTCTCTTTTCCATCCCTTGAAGGAAGATCTTGGATGCTCAGGGTACCTTCTCCTCTTTCTAGGGTTCTATCTTTCATTCTTTCATTATTGTTCATCTAGTTTCACCATGAATATGGTGAACTAAACCTTGTATTATTGTTGGGGAATCAATGTAGTCTTGTGAAACTCTCATATATGGAATTTGATTTAATGTCTTATATTAAGATATATGCTTTCTTTCATCTTTAGCTAGGGTTTTTCCTCTTTGCTTATTGCTTGCTTTGTTTAACTCATTCATTGCCATGATTATTGATTTTGTCGATACGGGAACGTACGGGGAAGTCTAGATCCGGGGAATTTCTCCCAATAGCATATTGGTTGCCTTTAAGCTCCTGCACTTTAAGAACTAATTACTAGGAATGCTAGGAATTGTATGAACTCGTAATTAAGGATAGGCCTTCTTGCAAGGTGATTTAGAGAGTGACATTAGCATTGATGATAAGAATGATGAATTCTTAAAAGTATATGAGAGTGGATAAGATGAAATTGATAACCCCAACAACATACTCATCCATCTAATTCATTGAAGTGTTTGTATTCTATTTTTCTCCATTGATCAAATTCATGCATACATATTTAATTACTGTCTCTTGCATTAAAACCTACAATCAATTTGTTCTTAAGTCTTAAATAATCAACAAATCATATAGCTAAACTTGGCCGTGAGTCCTTTGGGAAAACGATACTTGGTCTTACCTTGTTTTATTACTTGATACGATTCGGTCACACTTGCCGATTGTTAAACAAGTTTGTGGCGCCGTTTTTCGGTGTTCATAAATTTGTCATCAAGTTTTTGGCGCCGTTGCCGGGGACTCGTGATTTAACTAGTTCATTTGTGTGATTATTGATTATCTTTGACTTGAATTTTGAATTTTGAATTTTGAATTCCTGTTTTTATTTTTTCTGTTTTTATTTTAATTTATTTTATTTTATTTTATTTTATTTTCTGTTTTTATTTTTCTGTTTTCTATTTTTATCTTCTCATCTCAGATTTTATATCTTCTTTTATATCTTTTTGTGCTAACCAATTTTTCTAGGGTTTTGTTTTCTTGTGTATGCAGGAAGCAATTCGAACTAGAAGCAAGAAAACTGCATAACCTCTTCTTGAAGGTTTAGACGAGAGTAGACGGAGGAGAAGAATCCGTACATCTAGAGAACTTTTTCCTCCTCCGGAAACTCTGTTACAACCATCACCACAAGGTTCTAACCATAGCACTGAAAATATGGAGAATAATAATGCCAGAAGAACTCTTGCAAATTACACAAATATAGCTGGACCTCAACACTTTAACAGCATAGCAAGACCAAGGGTCAATGCAGTCAACATGGAGGTTAAGCCAGCATTAATCCAACTGGTGAAGAGTAATCAATTTAATGGGTTGTCTCACAAAAGCCCATATGAGCACCTCACAACTTTTAATGAGATCTGCAACACGGTGAAAATAAATGGGGTGCCGGATGAAGCAATCAATCTTAGCTTGTTTCCATTCTCACTAGGAGGCAACGCTAAGCTTTGGTTAAATTCTTTTCCAGAAGAAAGTTTTACAGAGTGGGAAGCAGTGGTGACCAAGTTCCTAAACAAATACTTTCCACAATCAAAAGTAAATAAAGGAAAGCAAGAGATTTCATCATTCAGGCAAGGCATGGAAGAATCACTGGGGCATGCATTGGATAGGTATAAAAGCTTATTAAGAAAGACACCCACACATGGCTTTGATGATGTGCAAGTAGTCCTAACCTTCCTTGGAGATCTTGGTTCACAAACCAAGATGATGCTTGACGCCTCGGCAGGAGGAAATATCAAATGGAAAACTCCAGAGGAAGCTACAGAAATCATTGACAATATGGCTACTAGTGACAATGAGCTCAACAGTGAAAGCAGATATCTTAGTCAAAAGGAGTTGTTACAATCAAATGATGCTCTGCTTATTCAAAATAAAATTATTTCTCAACAGTTGGAAGAAGTAATTATGAAACTTTCTCAATTACCACAAGAAATACAAAAGGTTTCAATGGTTCAATGGCAACAGCAAAAATGGCAAATGCAATCTACTCCATCTGAGAAGACAACCAAACTTGACGAGACTTTCCAAAAATTCTTGAAGACAAATGCATCTTATTGTAAGAATGTGGAAGTTGCATTTGAAAATATGAAGATCCATATTGAGCGAATAGTTGACAAGATGAAGAATGGTAATATCAGAAAGGAGTGTAAAATTGTTGTGACCAGAAGTGGTAAGGTGCTAGAGGAGAGAAAAAAAGAAAGAGAGGAGAAAGAAAATGAGAGTGAAAAAGAAACATGTGAGTGGAAAGAAAGAGTTGAGAGAGAAAAAAAGAAAGAAGAAGAAGATGAAAAGAAAGAAAAAAAAAGAGAGAGAAGAGAGAGATGAGAGACAAAAAGAAAGAGAGTTTGAAAAACCACTTCCTTATCCAAAGAGCTATTCAAGGAAGGAGAAAGAAAAACAACTGGAAAGATTCATGGAGCTGTTTAAGAAGCTGGAGATCAGTATACCATTCTCTGAAGCATTGCAACAGATGCCATCATATGCAAAATTTTTGAAGGAACTGCTTACAAAGAAAAACAAATACATTGAGAAGGAAACTATCAAGGTACAAGGTAACTACAGTGCAATCATACAGAAGTTGGAAGCTTGAAGATCCAGGAAGCTTAAAGATCCAGGAAGCTTCACTATTCCATGCACCATAGGAGACTTGGAAGTTGGAAGAGCATTGATTGATTTGGGAGCTAGCATTAATTTAATGTCGTTATCCATGTGTAGAACAATTAAAGGTTTGGAAATCAAACCAACCAGAATGGCTCTTCAACTGGCGGACAGGTCTCTTAAATATCCATATAGAGTGGTTGAAGATGTTTTAGTGAAGGTTGACAAATTTGTATTCCCAGTAGATTTTATTGTAATGGAGATGGAAGGGAATAGTGATGTACCTCTCATTCTTGGGAGACCTTTTATGAAGACTACTAGAGTTTTAATTGATGTAGAGAATGGTAAGCTTAAATTGAGAGTTGATCATGAAGAAGTCACTTTTGACGTATCCAAGGCCATGACATATCCAAATGATGATAAAGCATGTTTTCAATTTGATGAACTTGATGAAGTTTGTATGGTGCAAGAAAGGATGGTGCGGTATGTTTCTCCACTAGAGAAAACTCTTATTGATGCTTGTCAAGATTTAGATGAAGAAGAAGAGAAATTAATTGATGAATGTCTGATGGACTTGGAAACATTGAAAAAGAGTCCAGTGGAAGATCCAATGTTTGAAACAATTGAAAAGGAAGAAGAAGTCAAAGCAAAGCCGCTAGAATTAAAAAGATTACCAGCACATCTGAAGTATGTTTTTCTAGAAGAAGATGGAACAAAGCCAGTCATCATCAGTAACTCTTTATCTCTACAAGAAGAAGAACAGTTGATAGAAATTCTGAAAGCTAACAAAGAAGCAATTGGGTGGTCAATCTCAGATCTTAAAGGTATTAGCCCAACTTATTGTATGCATAAGATCTTTATGGAAGAGGATTATAAACCGAGTGCTCAACCACAGAGAAGGTTAAATCCTGTAATGAAGGAGGTGGTTAGAAAAGAAGTATTGAAATTGTTAGAAGCTGGTATCATTTATCCAATCTCTGATAGTGAATGGGTGAGTCCAGTACAGGTGGTTCCAAAGAAAGGTGGGATGACAGTAATTCAGAATGATAAGAATGAACTTATTCCTACTCGGACAGTTACTGGATGGCGTATGTGCATTGATTACAGGAAGCTAAATAAAGCCACTAGGAAGGATCATTTTCCTCTTCCTTTCATGGACCGAATGTTAGAAAGATTATCAGGTCAAGCTTTCTATTGTTTTTTAGATGGATACTCTGGATGCAATCAAATTGTGGTAGATCCAAAAGACCAGGAGAAGACGGCCTTTACTTGTCCTTTTGGTATCTTTGCTTATAGAAAGATGTTGTTTGGATTATGTAATGCGCCAGCTACATTTCAAAGGTGTATGCAGGCAATTTTTGCAGATCTCTTAGAAAAATGCATTGAAGTATTCATGGATGATTTTTCAGTCTTTGGAAATTCTTTCCAAAGGTGTTTGGCTAATTTGAACACTGTTCTTAAAAGATGTGTTCAGACAAATCTTGTTCTTAATTGTGAGAAATGTCATTTCATGGTAACTGAAGGAATTGTGCTGGGACATAAAATTTCTGCTAAAGGAATTGAGGTAGATAAAGCTAAAGTAGAAGTCATTGAGAAACTGCCTCCACCAACAAATGTAAGGGGGATTAGGAGTTTTCTCGATCATGTTGGGTTCTATAGAAGATTCATTAAAGACTTCTCAAAAATTGCTAAACCATTGAGTAATCTTTTGATGAAGGACGCTCCTTTTGTGATGAATGAAGAACGTTTGAAAGCTTTTGACATATTGAAGAGCAAATTAGTGTTAGCTCCAGTAATTCTAGCCCCAGATTGGAATAGAAATTTTGAATTAATGTGTGATGGAAGTGATTATGCAATAGGAGTTGTTCTTGGCCAGCGAAAAGAACAAATTTTTCATCCAATTTATTATGCCAGCAAAGTTCTGAATGATGCTCAGTTGAATTATGCTACCACAGAGAAAGAATTTCTAGCTATAGTGTATGCTCTAGAAAAATTTAGACCTTATCTTATTGGGTCTAAGGTGATTATCTATACAGATCATGCAGCTATCAAATATTTGTTGACAAAGCCAGATTCTAAGCCACGACTGATTAGATGGGTACTACTCTTGCAAGAATTTGATGTGGAAATCCGTGATAAGAAAGGAAGTGAGAACTTGATTGCTGATCATTTGTCACGGTTAGTCAACAAGGAAGTCACTAGCAAGGAATCAGAGATCTGGGAATCTTTTTCAGATGAAGCACTCATGTATATTCAGTAGAGGCCATGGTTTACTGATATGGCTAATTTCAAAGCTGCAAGGGTTATGCCAGAAGATTTAACTTGGCAACAAAGAAAGAAATTTTTACATGATGCCAAGCAGTTTGTCTGGGATGATCCTTATTTGTTCAAGATTGGAGCAGATAATCTTCTGAGGAGATGTGTGACAAATGAAGAAGCAGAAGGAATTCTCTGGCATTGTCATGATTCACCTTATGGAGGACATTTTAATGGAGAAAGAACAGCAGCAAAAGTTCTTCAATCAGGGTTTTATTGGCCAACTTTATTTAAAGATGCTCATAATCATGCTAGAAATTGTGATAAGTGTAAAAGAGCAGGTACGATCACTAAACGTCATGAGATGCCATTACAAGGCATTTTAGAGGTTGAGGTTTTTGATTGTTGGGGTATTGACTTTGTGGGACCTTTTCCTCCATCTTTCAACAATGAATATATTTTGGTAGCAGTGGATTATGTGAGTAAATGGGTGGAAGCATTAGCTTGTCCTAAAAATGATGCTAGCATAGTAATTAAATTTTTGAAGAAGCAGATATTTTCACGTTTTGGCACTCCAAGAGTGTTGATTAGTGATGGAGGATCTCATTTTTGCAATTATCAGCTAGATAAAGTACTCAAACATTATGGAGTGAAACATAAGGTAGCTGCACCTTATCATCCACAAACCAATGGACAAGCTGAGGTATCTAACAGAGAAATAAAAAGGATCTTGGAAAAAACAGTGACTTCATCAAGAAAGGATTGGTCACTAAAGTTGGATGATGCTCTTTGGGCTTATAGGACGACAATGAAGACTTCTATGGGACTATCACCGTTTCAATTAGTCTATGGGAAAGCATGTCATTTGCCAGTAGAGTTGGAGCATAAAGCATTGTGGGCTTTGAAATTCTTGAATTTTGATGCTTATGAAACTCAAGGGACACGCAGAAGGCAGATCCTAGAGCTTGAAGAAATGCGATTACATGCATATGATTCATCCAAGGCTTATAAAGATAAGATCAAATTCTATCATGACAGGAAGTTGGTAAATAAAGTTTTTAATCCAGGACAACCGGTACTATTATTCAATTCAAGATTGAAGATATTCCTTGGGAAATTGAAGACAAAATGGTCCGAACCATTTGTAGTAAAAGGAGTGCATCCACATGGAGCAATTGAAATATTTAATCTAGCTGCTGATGATCCACAGAAAAGTTGGGTGGTGAATGGTCAACGCCTCAAGCCTTACTTAGGAGGAGAAGTGCAACATTTGTCCAGAATGATGCAGTTGGTTGATCCTTGAAAGTTCGGGTCAGACTCGTGACGTTAAACAAGCGCTTACTGGGAGGCAACCCAGTGTTCTGAACTTAATTACTGTTGTTTTAGAATAGGGTTTGATGTACTCAATTGGAAACGTTGTCTGGTATGATGGTTTTCTTATGATTGTTGTTTGATAAGTGATGCTTGATGATACTTTGATATGGATTGATGTTGAGATGTACATTATATGCTTATACAGGTGGTTCACAAGCTTTGTGAACAAATGCATGATGTTATGATTGTGATTATGATACTAAGTAGGATGTGTACATGTGGAATGTGAATGAGCTTATATGTGAGGTTTTGAGCTTCAGAGTTTTTGTGATTGAATGCTATTCCTTTGGAAACATGAATGACTTTGCTTAGGTTTTCTATGATTGAATTACTTTCTTGTTTGCATCATATGATCAAGGCCATTTGTTGGTAACCCTTATATTAGCCAATTTCATGATTAGCCACTAAAAGAGAACAATATGTGTTCTATCCTTTGAACCCTTAGCCTTGAACATGATTTGGAAACCCTTGTTGAAAAACTTTACCTTGAGTTAAGTAGAAAATAATTTTATGGTATTGATAAATGTTCAAGTTTGGGGTTGTTGGAAAATAGAAAGGGAAATTGAAAGCATTGAGCTAAGAGCTAAGAATAAGAATGTGAAAGAGAAAGAAAAGAAAAGAAAAGGAAAAACAAAGCTCAATGCAAAGGAAAGTTGGGAAAAATAAGAATGATTGTGTTGATATGATTCTCTTAACTCAAGGGTTTTGTGATCCAGAAAAACCAATTTTCTTGTTAGCCCAGCCACATTATATGCCATTGAAAAAGTCCTTGTGATGATGCATGCTTGTGAATTTATTTGATTGTGGTTAAATGAAAGGCAAAGACGATTCATGTGACATTGTGATAGTAGAGTGAATGAGTGATTACCTCTTATACACTTGTGTTTGAGTGAAACACTTTACCTAGTGAGGAAATATTCATTGAACACATGAACATCAATGTTTAGTTGATTGATCATTCAAAAAAAATAGCATTTGTTGGATATTAAGTGACTTTGTGAACACCAAAGTATGTGTACATCTTGATTGAAATCTTTGTCATGAGTTTGATTGAAGTTTACTTACCTTGTGTCAATACCCAATTTCGTCCGGATAAATAAAATTCATCACAAAAATAAATAAAAAATATATATTAAAAAAACCAAAATCAAAAATACTATTTATTTTACTTTTTGCACCCCCAAATTTTCTTTTAAACACTTAGTCCAATGGCCCAAAATAATCTCTTACTTTTTTACTTCCTCACCACCCCTTTTCTCTTATCACACCCCACTCTCCACATCACCATCCACATCACCCTCCACATCTCATTCCACATCATCTACCTTTTTCATTTACTTTTTCCACATCATTTCCATATTAATTTTATATATCAACTTTTCTAATTTTTCCACTTACATTTTTTAATTATATCTTCTCCATCAACATTTTTTATTATCCATTTTTCTCCACCTTATTTTTCCACCCACTTTTTATATTATTTCTTTCACTTATTTTCCACATTAACTTTTACTATTTACTATATTTTATTTCACCTACTTTCTCCACCAACTTTTTATATTATTTCTTTCACTTAATTTCCACACCTAATTTTCCACCAACTTTTTATATTATATCTTTCACTTAATTTCCACACCTAATTTCTCCACCAACTTTTTATATTATTTCTTTCATTTATTTTCCACATTAACTTTTGCTATTTACTATATTTTATTTCACCTACTTTCTCCACCAACTTTTTATATTATTTCTTTCACTTATTTTCCACATTAACTTTTTCTATTCATCTTTTTTTAATTATATTTTATTTCATCTAAATTTTCCACCAACTTATTATATTATTTTTATTCATCAACTTTCTTCATCCTTAACTCTATAAATACCTACATCTCCCTTCACACACACACACAATTACATAATATCCATCTCTTCTCTCTCAAAATCTCTTCATTCCATCCCAAAACTCTACTTCATTTTTCTCTCACATTTTACTATTTCCTAATCTCTCTATACATAATAAATCCCATACCACATTTCTACTATAAAGCTATCTTCTTCATCTTCCATCTATCTTTCTCACAACTTATTACAAGTAAGGTTTTATTTCATCACACAAATCTTCAACAAGGTACACATTTTCTCTTCATTCTATTTATATATGCATTTTGATCATTTTTTTTAGTTTACAAATTTATCTTGTTTTCTATCACAATTTTTCTTTATGCTTTTCACATTTTTATGTCATATATATATATATATATTCAACTCATCTATCCTTCTTAATAAAAAATATAAAACTTTAAAAAACATGTAATAATATAAATATCGGTATGAGTACTCGTGCGATCGTACGCATGAGCCTAGTACTCATTACCCAAAATATAAAATAAACAAAAAAAGTCGTATGAGTACTGGTGCGATCGTACGCATCAGCCTAGTGCTCATTATGCAAAAATCTAAATATTTTATAAAAATACCAAAAATATTTTAAAGGTTAAGCACATGTGTGATCGCACGCATCGTCCTTGTGCGAAAAACCTTTTCTGTTTATTATATAAAAATACCAAAAAAATATAAAATCTTCAAAAAACCAAAAACAGCAACACTTTTAAACAACCAACAATCTTTCTGGCCAGAACTACGTTATCCTTGATTCTCCATCAAAAGTGGAGATACGTAGGAGCAAGGCCAGTCCTTGTCAGGTTCACTTTCCCAAAAATCCAAATTTATCCATAATCATTTTCCAAACAAATTTTCTAAACAATTTTCAAACAAATTTTCAAGCAATTTTCTAAAAGAACTAAGGAACCCTGATTTCTCATTCTTAATGAGAATACGTAGGAGCAAGGTCAATCCTTGTCGGGCCCAAAAAACTAAAAAATACATTTTGTTTCTTTAGAATTTTATTTTAGGGGAAAGTTAAACATTTTGAAAACCACATCATATTCGCGTATTTAGTTAAAGGTACTGCCTTAGGGCAGGCGTTGTAGGGTGCTAATACCTTCCCTACACGTAACCGACTCCCGAACCAAGAATCTCAGTTTCGCAGACCATGCCTTATCATTTTATGGTTTTTCCGTAGTTTTCCAGAATAAACTATGGTGGCGACTCCAAAACTCTTTTTCAAAACCCCGCGTTTTATTCTTCGGATCGTCGTCCCGTCGCGATTCCGGTTGCGACAGATGGCGACTCCACTGGGGACACTAGAGAGTCAGGCCATTTAATTAGATGTGTGAATCCGATGTGGTTTTTCGTTATGTTTTCCTTCCCTTTTTCTTTATCTATGTTTGATATTTGAAGTAATTACGTGTGGATTATGTTAATTGTTTTATATTGAACCCTAGGATAGACAAACATGTTTATATCTGCTTGGATTTTTTCTGGTTTGTATTGCGGGTGAGGGTTTGGGTTTTGCATTATAATCTCCCTCCACACACATTATGCATATCATGAGTGGGGCCCTATACCCGGGTCTGAGTGTAAATTAGAATTAGAGGAGTTGTGTAGCGGTGTCACTCTGGGATGTACTTCGTGTCTGGCTATCGTGAGAACTTCAGCTAGAGTCTGTTCTCTTCACTTGTGTCTCCTCATCTAGTTGATTACTCGACTGTTGTGAAGGGGGCCATAGCTCTAGTGACTATTGACCTCTAGGTTCAGGAGACCATCCTTGTGAAATTGCATATACTTGACCGTGGATCCAAGCCATTGAACCTTTATTAGGGCACAAAGGGAGAAACGTGTATTCTTGTAATCCTCACGCTGTTCGTTCTCTTTCAAAAATTATGTTATTGCATTTTCATGCTATGCATGCATTTGATTCATCGTGTTGTTTTATCATGCATCATATTCATGCATCATTTAGTAACATGTTGGTTTTAGGGGAAATCACAGGTATACACTTGACTTCACACGAGATGGATGTTGACACCAGATCCGATGCTACACTGCATACCAACTCCGCCATTTTAAGAAAGAAGTCTAGCCTAAGGACACATGCTGGAAATTTGACCGGGTTGATAAATTTAGGCCGAAGACTCAAGACCATACAGAGAGAAGCCTTCGGGAGGAAATATGGGAATTTGTTGAGTTTAATGGAGGTGAAAGTACAGTTGCCCGCTATTACAGCTCTAGCTCAGTATTATGATCCTCCACTGAGATGTTTCACCTTCCAAGACTTCCAGCTAGCGCCAACTGTAGAAGAATTTGAGCATATTCTGGGCTTACCATTAGAGGGTACCAAGCCATATCAGCACTTGGAGCATCATGCCTCTGTTTCTACCCTTGCTACTATAATGAAATTACAGCCCAATGAATTGGAGAACCAGTTGATAATGAGACATCAAATGCGGGGGCTGACACAAGGATACCTTGAACAATATTTGCACGACCTGGGCGATAGGGAAGAATGGGAGACCTTCATGGATGTACTAGCCCTCATTGTGTTTGGCATTGTCCTATTTCCCAAGCTGGAAGACTTTGTAGATTACATTGCTATTGATGTCTTCGTGGCAAAAAAGACGAGATCAGAAAACCCCGTAACATCAGTCCTCGCAGATGTGTATGGGACTATGAGTTTTTGCCATGAGAGAAAAGGGAAGAGGATTCTTTGTTGTTTGCCGGCGTTATATGCGTGGATGACGGCACGAGTATTTAAGGGGGTAATCGATGTTAGAAGTTCACCTGAGAATCTGTCGCATCAAGGAGGTAATGGGTGGGCTCTTTTCTTTGCCGGTTTGAGAGAAGGAAACGTAAAATGGCGCCTTCCTTGGCTTGAGACTAAACCATCTATCCAACATTGTGGCAACTTCCCTAACATACCTCTTATAGGCGCTAGGTATTGTATTAACTACAACCCTGTTTTGGTCCAAAGACAGTTCGGATATCCTATGAAGGGAGCGCCTTCACCAGATTATCTCACAGCCTTCTTCATCTACTATGAGGATGGACATTGTACTGAAATGTTGAGGAGAGTCAGAAGTGCCTGGGAAAATGTGGTGCGAGCAGAGAGGGACTTGAGGAGTGGAGTGATGGATAGCAGGGTTAGTTATCGTACCTGGATTCTAGAGAGGGTAAGAGAAGTCAAATTGCCTTTCAAGCCCATCAATGATCAATCGGCGAGTGAAGGAACATCCCAAGCCCCAGAAAGTGAAGAGGTGAAACAACTGAAGGCCGAGGTGGAGAAATTGAGGGTGAGGAATGCTAGGTTGGAAAATGAATTACATAAGGCTCGCAATGATTTTGTGGATATGAGGAATGATAACGAAGAAAAGTCACGGGCTTATGAAAACATTGTCAAAATCCAGAAGGCCGAGAGAGATTATACATTCCGAGTAAAACAGGATCTTGTGACCGCAAGTAAGGAGTTATCCATGAGGGTGAATGAGAAGAATGTGGCTTTAGAAGAGGGAAAACAGTGGAAACAACTCTATGAAGAAGCCAAGAGGGATAAAAGGGAAGCCCTAAAAAGACTAAGGGGAGCGCAAGTCCAAGTACAAGAATCGGGGCATCAAATGAAGGAAATGGCTACATCATTTGAAGCGAAATTGAATCAGGAGCGCTGGAAGCTGGCAGAGGCTGAAGGGGAGTATCGAGCCATGTTAAAGCAGATGGAGGATTACATCGAAGAGTAGGAGGAGCGATGGAGGTCGATGGAATTTGAAGAAAGGCATCAGGCCTTGATAAAGCGAATGAAAGAGCACATCGCAGAGCAAGAAACGGCCGTAAAGCATTGGAAGGAAAGCTTCTCTCAGTTGGCTGCTTTGGCAAATGGGGCAATTGAAGACATCCCCAGAATGGTGTCGGAAGCTGAAGCGAGTACCCACTTTTATAGCCCACTAGTAGAAATAGAGCTTTTTATTAATCACTGTAAACGGTTGATAGACGAGATGAAATCCCTCATCACTCGGGCTAGGAATTGATGTATTTAGAGATCTTTATGATTTGTTTCCTTTAAGAAATGTAATGAACTTGTTTCCCTTTAAATGAAAGATGTGGGATGTTGTTTAGCATCTGCTTGTGTTAATTTACATCAATGATGTCATTACAATCTTGTGATTTCCCCCTATTACTAGCATGCATCATCTTTTCTTTTGTTCAGCATGTTTCATTTCCATCTAATTAATTAAAATAATAAAACAGTACGCGTGAGAAAAACGACAACCAGATTTCCACGACATCCCTACCGGACCCGGGCAAATTCAAAAGCCATGGCAAGCTGGGAGGAGTCACAGGAGTCTCTCAAGGCGGATGTTGGCCAGTTGAAGGACCAGATCGGCCAGATCTTGGCGACGCTTGAATCCATGAAGACTACTGGAGAGTCTTCATCTACGCATGTTGAGGGGAATGCTCACCCTTATCCCCCAATGTTCAACGCTGCGAGCCAATCAGTTCCTTTCCCACTGTATGGTTTACCTCCGGGTTACGCTCCTCCTGTAGGAGAGTACTCAGAAGCTGAGCACGCTTCATTCTCGTTTCCCGCGACTGTCAATATACCACCAATCGACACTCAGGGCCCGGTCTTAGTGTCGGCTCCCATGGTGGGTACGGGAATGAATGAGACCAACACAACTGATGGAATTCGGGTGACCCCAGTACCGCATGTGGTTGCTAGGGAGGATTCTTCAGCCGAAGCTGCACCGCACGCCACGGTGGTTGGGGGATTCGGTAGCCTCGTTGGAGCTACGGGTAGGTTGGAAAGTCTGGAGGCGAGGTTTAGAGCTGTTGAGGGAGTTGAGAGCTACGGGTTTGGAGATGCGGCCAGATTGAGTTTGGTTCTGGGCTTGAAAATCCCGCCTAAGTTCAAGGCGCCGAAGTTTGAAAAATATAGGGGTAACACTTGCCCTAAAAGCCATGTGACCATGTACTGCTGAAAGATGGCTGCGTATGCTCATGATGACCAACTACTCATCCACATTTTCCAGGAAAGTTTGGCTGGGGTGGCATTGAACTGGTACACCCACCTGGAGCCATCCCGAATTCGTTGTTGGGCGGATCTAGCTGACGCCTTCGTGAAACAATATGTATACAATACTCATGTTGCTCCGGACCGTCTGCAGCTGTAGAATATGACAAAAAAAGACAATGAAACTTTCAAAGAGTACGCCCAACGATGGAGAGAGCTGGCTGCGCAAGTTCAGCCGCCGTTGTTTGATAAGGAGATGGTGTCGATGTTCGTAAACATACTACAGCTGCCATTTTATGAGCATATGATTGGGAATGTATCTGTCAATTTTGCTGACACCATCATCATTGGTGAGAGGATAGAAATTGGATTGAAAAACGGGAAGATAGCATATGGCCCACCTGCAGCTACAAACTACAAAAAGCCCAGCTTCAATCAGGGGAAGAAAAAAGAGGGAGAGGTACATGCTGCGTCGGTAATGCCTGTGTGGAGAGGACGAGCTTCCGATCCTAATTATCGACCATACTTAAACCCACCTCCTTATGCTGCTAACACCACGTTTGCTCACCAAGCTAGGCCTCAACAACAACAAGCGTATTATCCACCCCAGCGTATCCCAACCGAAGCTTCAAGACCGACCGCAAACATGGTCCCAAATCTGAATGTGGGTCACGACAACAACCCAAGGGGAAATCAATTTGTTAGGTTCACCCCAATCCCTATGACCTTGATGAGAGGGTCGCACCTCCCAACAAAAGTTGTGCATAAAAGAATGCAGTATAGTGCTAGGAAGTGACTCCCAGGTCGTCTCTCAATGACCAATTGTGGTTCAGTCTCAGATCAAACACATAGTGGGGGGGGTTTTGAAAGATTTTTGTGAATGCAATTGAACTTAAATAAGACACTAATGCAAACGGAAATATAAAAAAAACGGTCTCAATTACAAAATTAAAGCGGTTGGTCACTAAAGCTAACATTACTTTTAAATTAAAGGAGTGAAAATTAACCAATTTAAAGGAGTGAAAATTAACTTTGTGATAATTAACATTGAAAGGAGAATATGGTAATCAAGCAAAGATCACTTAAAAATTAACAAGTATTCAAACCTAAGTGTATGCAATATGAAAATTGTAACCAAATTAAGTGCAAGATTAAGCATTTAGAATAATATAAAAGTAGACCCTTAGAGCTCCTCTGGACGTGGCAGCAGCCCTATTCTAATTGAATGAAAATTGAATCCGTGTGCTTCCCAAGGCTGGATTTGAAATGAATCACCGTACTGCAGTTCTTCACGTGAAATCACCTTCTCGGGCTTTTCTTTTCTTCATTATCAATCACCCAACTTTGCCTCCTTAGCTCCACGTCAAATCCCATCTAATCACCTCTTCATCAACGAGACTCGTGCCTCATTCCAGGACGTGCAGCTACTCTTCTTCCAGCTCCAATTTTCGTGACCGTGTTTCTCTTCTCCATTCCCTTGCACACCATTCCAGCCGAGACACCTAACACCTTTACTCTGCTCTTCTCTCAAACCGAGACATCTATCTTTCTCCCACCTAATCTCTAAAAACAATGAAAAGAAAAAAACTGATTCCAGTGTGCACACCATTTTCTCTGCGCGCAGCTATGTGCTGGAATGAAAACCGAGAGCTGCTTCCAACCGTGGCACCACATCCTTGCTCCAGCTCCTACTTGAATCAGCCGTGACACATCCCAACCGTGACACCTTGCGCGTGCAGCTGCTGTGCTTCCAATAAATCAACGTGCATGCTCTTCTAAAATGAAAATTAAATCAGCGCCACCACTTCTTGAATCAGCGTTTCTTTCTAATAAAAAAAACTGAAATGCATCCCGTGTTGCCAATGGCGATTGGAAGCAAAATTAAAGCTCATGAATCCAGAAAAGTGAAATGGAAAATTCAAAGTGTCCTTTCATTCATGCTGAAAACGTTCAAAACCAAAAAAAAACATAGAACCAAGACCGAGAGTGTAAAAGTGGAGAGTGGCCAGTGGCGGCTGGGCTCTCCAAACTTCTAAGATCGTGTGTCCCCTTTTTTAGGGTAGGGTCCACAAAAATAAAACCCTAGGTGCCAAGTCATTAATTTCTAATTTTGGGTCTAATCTAATTTACCAAAAATTGACCCAAAATATAAGAGTTGATTCAAAAATTCTAAACTACTGAATTACAATTTAATTAATTTTAAAATGTCTTGGTGGAGAGTCTTGAATTTATTTGGCATTCTTCCTGATGTCCCAAAATGTATTTCCGAAATTTTCCTGCACTTCAAAAATGCACTTAATCAGCTCAGAAAATCCAAATTAGCACAATTACAAATTTCCGACCAAATTAAGCAAAATTCGGAAAACGGGGAAATAACAAACAATTAAACACAATTCCCTGGTTTATTTAAGTGCAATAAACTAAATATAATTCAAGAAATAACGACTCATCAAAATAGACCACACTTAGTCTTTTGCACTCCTGGGCAAAACCAAGACGAAAACCAGGGAACTACTCAAACATCAAGGAGGTGACACAGACTCGACAGACAGACAACAAAGACTCCAAGGACAAAAACAAAATTACACAGTTCTCCAGGAATCTGGACCAAGAAAAGAAGTAGACAATATCCAACACAGAATCACTCAGAGAAAGCAGATACTCATGAAATTCATCCAAGCAATTCAAACATGGTAAAATAATCAATCAGCTCAAGAGGTGAATCAAAAGCAACAGAACCTCATAGATGCAATATCAGTGTTTCTCTCAAGTGTTTAAGGTAAATTAATGTCACTCAATGCACTCAAGAAAGCAAACACAAATAGACTTGGCAAGCCTCTAATATCAAAACTCAAGCACATACGCATGTTCAAATCAAAAGGTCTTTTCATGGTTGTAATGGGGCCAAGGACAAGGGAGGATATATCTGGATAAGAAGCTACAAACCATAAGGAACAGAGGAGCAATGGGGAACAAGTGTAAACACATTCAAACACACCCACAACCTCTACTTCTATCCTCTTCTTGACTCCATTATTCACAATTATTCACAATTTTTTTTTTCATTTTTTTACTGTTTTTCTGCTCTCTTTTTTTTCATCCTGTCTCTTTTCTTTTCTTTCTTTTCAAAACTGTAAAAGACAAGATTTACAAAAACAAAACAATAAGAGGAACCAACTAGCCAACTCATAATAATCCCCAAGAAGACCACACTTGTTCCCAAAACACTTCCAAAGCTCCAAAATTCCCTAAGGTTAAGGTAATCATGGTTTTTCACTTAGGGCCAACGTATGAGCTTCGAAACAAAGAAATGAGGAAAGTATAGGCTCGAAAAGGGTTTTCAAAGAATCAGAGCAAGGTGAGCTTATTTGGCTAGAGAGGCTCAAAAAACAAAACTGCCTTTATCACTTCCAAACATGCATATCAATCAAGAATTATCAACAAGAGTCAAGCCAAGGCATATGTGCAAGCAATCAAGAGACATATCACACACAAGAAAGAACATAAAGTGGCTCAAATTCTCACATAGGGTAATTGTCACAATCAATTCAACCTCTCAAACATCATAATCATCTTCCCAAGCAGAGAAAAGCAAGGATTTCAAACAAATCAGAGTATCAATGAAGTGAAAGACACATCTACAACCTAAACAAAGTCCAGAAATCAAGAGAAACATGTAAAATTGTACACAAGACACGACAAAATTAACCTAGAAAAGAAAAAAAAATTAACACGGAAAACAAAAACTATCAAAGAAAAATCAGAATCTCCCCCAATAGACCACACTTAAACTACACAGTGTCCTCAATGTGTCACAATCAGCAGATCAAACAATCAGAACAGTCAACAGATCATGGACAAGTGCAATAAAAGTAGGGAAAGGGGGAGAAGAGAAAAAGAAAACTCCCCTGATCATGGTGGCAGTTGCCAATTTTGGACTTTCAGGGAGATGTCTTCCACCACAGTATCCAGCAAGAAGGTTTTGAGGACGAACTGCTTCATCCTCCATATTTGATCTAGCAGGGAGATATCATCCACAGCTGGATTTAAGAAGCAAAGATTGTTGATGAGCAGGTTCAGCTGGTGCCTATTGATCTTGAAGCTTTTGTCAGTGTTAGCACCTTTATTTTCCACTGTGGGTGTTTGTCTATCAAATTCATGTGTACCTCCTGCAACATGGTTAGTGCGATGTGTTTCCAAAGAAATGATATGCAGGGGTATAACACCCAATCCCAGTGTAACAGGCTGAACAACAGATATACTCTCAGAACATGAATCAATTTCAAATTCAAAAGCAATATCAACAACAGACTCAGATTCATGTTCAGTGCATGGAGAATAAACATTTGGATGTGATAGCAAAAAGTGGTTCTCATCATGCAGAGAAGGACAATTAAGAACAGACTCATCAACAATATAATCATCAACACACCTATCAACATCATAATCATGCATCGCACAATCATCAACAGAATAATCAATTTGAGGTATGTTTACCTCCACTTCGCTAAAGATTGGAATAGTGGTGGAGGATGAAAATGGTCTACCTGGCTCAAAATTGCTGCTTATACCTGCCTGCTCCTCAAAATACTCATCACTCTCCTCAGGTGCAAGAGTAGGGACATAGGATGATGGGAAAGTAGATGGCACCATAGTAAGTTCATGACTCTTCTCCCCATCTTCTATGTTGATGCCACTATCATCATCATCTGGAATCTGAACAGTCTGAAATGGTAACTCTGAATCTTGAGACTGTTCCTCAGTGAGTTGAGTGGCCATCTGCCCTATCTGATCAGTCATACTCTGAATGGCAGCTCCTATTTCTTGCTGGAACTGCATGTTCTCTTGCCGAAACTGAAGGTTCTGCATGGTCATCTGCTCCAACAACTCCTGCAATGTAGGCTCAGAAGTAGAAGGCTGAGGAGTTATTTGGGCAGGAGCATCATATTGCTGACTTTGGTATTGCTGGACTGGTGGAGGCATAAAAGTACTCTGGAATGGTGGTTCTTGATATTGATGCTGTGGAGCATCATACCATCCCAATGTAGGGTCATTCCATCCAAGACCGTTGCTGTAAGCATATTGCACAGGGGAAAATTTGCTCAGAAACTGGTGCTCAAGATATCCCCAATCGGTAACGGATCTCAGAGGAAGAGAGTGTTTCCAATCCTTAGCTGCTCCTTGTAATGAATGCGGAAATACGCTCAAGAAAATGTAATCAAGAGGGACATCTGGAGGCTTCATTGAAGAGCACATGATGTGGAGCTCCTCCAAATGTCTGTGTGGGCATTCTCCTGCAAAACCATGAAACTTAGGCAGCAAATGTATCAGTCCAGGGGTGAGATCGCAATGAAGATCATCCTCCTTAAGTGAAACCGGCTCACAAAGAGCACTCTCATAAATTAGAGGATGAGTCATATTGTTCTCAACATAGAAATCAGCAGAATATGAATTACAATCAGAGTAACATGCAGAAGGAGAATCATAATCAGAGGCACTAGCAAAACAAGCAGTATTCACGAAATCAAAATAGGTAGACATGGAAAAAGAATAATACTGAAAATCACGAAACAAATAAAACACAACACATTTATACATGCAACACACACACACACAACAGAACATCACGTCACGTCACATCACAACACAAGACAAAACACAACACATACTAACACAACAGAAAGACCTAAGACCGAACCATTGGTCCCCGGCAACGGCGCCATTTTGATGAGAGGGTCGCACCTCCCAACAAAAGTTGTGCATAAAAGAATGCAGTATAGTGCTAGGAAGTGACTCCTAGGTCGTCTCTCAATGACCAATTGTGGTTCAGTCTCAGATCAAACACATAGTGGGGGGGGGGGGGGGTTTGAAAGATTTTTGTGAATGCAATTGAACTTAAATAAGACACTAATGCAAACGGAAATATAAAAAAAACGGTCTCAATTACAAAATTAAAGCGGTTGGTCACTAAAGCTAACATTACTTTTAAATTAAAGGAGTGAAAATTAACCAATTTAAAGGAGTGAAAATTAACTTTGTGATAATTAACATTGAAAGGAGAATATGGTAATCAAGCAAAGATCACTTAAAAATTAACAAGTATTCAAACCTAAGTGTATGCAATATGAAAATTGTAACCAAATTAAGTGCAAGATTAAGCATTTAGAATAATATAAAAGTAGACCCTTAGAGCTCCTCTGGACGTGGCAGCAGCCCTATTCTAATTGAATGAAAATTGAATCCGTGTGCTTCCCAAGGCTGGATTTGAAATGAATCACCGTACTGCAGTTCTTCACGTGAAATCACCTTCTCGGGCTTTTCTTTTCTTCATTATCAATCACCCAACTTTGCCTCCTTAGCTCCACGTCAAATCCCATCTAATCACCTCTTCATCAACGAGACTCGTGCCTCATTCCAGGACGTGCAGCTACTCTTCTTCCAGCTCCAATTTTCGTGACCGTGTTTCTCTTCTCCATTCCCTTGCACACCATTCCAGCCGAGACACCTAACACCTTTACTCTGCTCTTCTCTCAAACCGAGACATCTATCTTTCTCCCACCTAATCTTTAAAAACAATGAAAAGAAAAAAACTGATTCTAGTGTGCACACCATTTTCTCTGCGCGCAGCTATGTGCTGGAATGAAAACCGAGAGCTGCTTCCAACCGTGGCACCACATCCTTGCTCCAGCTCCTACTTGAATCAGCCGTGACACATCCCAACCGTGACACCTTGCGCGTGCAGCTGCTGTGCTTCCAATAAATCAACGTGCATGCTCTTCTAAAATGAAAATTAAATCAGCGCCACCACTTCTTGAATCAGCGTTTCTTTCTAATAAAAAAAACTGAAATGCATCCCGTGTTGCCAATGGCGATTGGAAGCAAAATTAAAGCTCATGAATCCAGAAAAGTGAAATGGAAAATTCAAAGTGTCCTTTCATTCATGCTGAAAACGTTCAAAACCAAAAAAAACTTAGAACCAAGACCGAGAGTGTAAAAGTGGAGAGTGGCCAGTGGCGGCTGGGCTCTCCAAACTTCTAAGACCGTGTGTCCCCTTTTTTAGGGTAGGGTCCACAAAAATAAAACCCTAGGTGCCAAGTCATTAATTTCTAATTTTGGGTCTAATCTAATTTACCAAAAATTGACCCAAAATATAAGAGTTGATTCAAAAATTCTAAACTACTGAATTACAATTTAATTAATTTTAAAATGTCTTGGTGGAGAGTCTTGAATTTATTTGGCATTCTTCCTGATGTCCCAAAATGTATTTCCGAAATTTTCCTGCACTTCAAAAATGCACTTAATCAGCTCAGAAAATCCAAATTAGCACAATTACAAATTTCCGACCAAATTAAGCAAAATTCGGAAAACGGGGAAATAACAAACAATTAAACACAATTCCCTGGTTTATTTAAGTGCAATAAACTAAATATAATTCAAGAAATAACGACTCATCAAAATAGACCACACTTAGTCTTTTGCACTCCTGGGCAAAACCAAGACGAAAACCAGGGAACTACTCAAACATCAAGGAGGTGACACAGACTCGACAGACAGACAACAAAGACTCCAAGGACAAAAACAAAATTACACAGTTCTCCAGGAATCTGGACCAAGAAAAGAAGTAGACAATATCCAACACAGAATCACTCAGAGAAAGCAGATACTCATGAAATTCATCCAAGCAATTCAAACATGGTAAAATAATCAATCAGCTCAAGAGGTGAATCAAAAGCAACAGAACCTCATAGATGCAATATCAGTGTTTCTCTCAAGTGTTTAAGGTAAATTAATGTCACTCAATGCACTCAAGAAAGCAAACACAAATAGACTTGGCAAGCCTCTAATATCAAAACTCAAGCACATACGCATGTTCAAATCAAAAGGTCTTTTCATGGTTGTAATGGGGCCAAGGACAAGGGAGGATATATCTGGATAAGAAGCTACAAACCATAAGGAACAGAGGAGCAATGGGGAACAAGTGTAAACACATTCAAACACACCCACAACCTCTACTTCTATCCTCTTCTTGACTCCATTATTCACAATTATTCACAATTTTTTTTTTCATTTTTTTACTGTTTTTCTGCTCTCTTTTTTTTCATCCTGTCTCTTTTCTTTTCTTTCTTTTCAAAACTGTAAAAGACAAGATTTACAAAAACAAAACAATAAGAGGAACCAACTGATAACAGTTGAAAAACTGTTATTTTCATGCTTAAAAGTGATACTAAAAGCAACCTTTAGACTTAGAAACTAGCTTGAAATCATGCATTTTGTTTATATTTTCAGAAATAAGAGAGCTGGACAGGTTTATGCTTGATTTGAGTGTTTTTGTGCAGGTTTTGAGGTGAATTTGGTGAAAGAAGTGAAGAATGAGAGAGAGGACATTAGAAAAGACAAGAAAGAGTGCAAAAAGAGAAGTCGAAGGCACCGCTCAGCGGCAAACTACCGCTGAGCGGCACTCAAGAGGTGACGTTGGAACCGCTGAGGGGCAAAATGGCCGCTGAGGGGAAGAAAGAAGACGCGCAATCACCGCTGAGCGGTAAATACCGCTGAGCGGCACGTTTTGGGCTTGGGCTTTTGTAATCTTTTGTAACTCTAGATTAGTATATAAGGGCTTGCACGTCCTTTAGTTAGAAATCTTTGGCAGAAACGAGGCAAACACTCTCTCTTTCACCCCTTTGAAGGAGGATCTTGGATGCTCAGGCTACCTCTTCACCTTTATTGGGTTTATTCTTTCATACTTTCATTGTTATTCATCTAGGTTCACCATGAATATGGTGAACTAAACCTTGTATGTTTGTTGGGGAATCAATGTAATCTCTTGAAGCTCTCATATATGGATTTGTTGAATACATCTTTGAATTAAGACATATGCTTTCTTTTCATCATTAGTTAGGGTTTTTCCTCTTTGCTCAATGCTTGCATTGTTTAACTCATTCTAATGCATGATTATTGGTTTTGTTGATACGGACACGTACGGGGAAATCTAGATCCGGGGAATTTCTCCCAATATTTTACTGACAACATTATATTGGTTGCCTTAAGCTCCTGCACTCATGAACTAATCATTAGGAATGCTAGGAATTGTATGAACTATTTGATTAGGGAGAAGCCATCTAGAATGGTACATTAGAGAGTGGCATTAACAATGATTATTTGAAAGAGGAATTCCTAAAATATATGAGAGTGGATGAGATGAAATTGACCCCCAACAACATATTCATTCATTTAATCCATTGAAAGTGTTTATCTTATGTCTTTGCCATTGATCAATTCATGCATACATGTTTATTTTCGTCTTGCATATTAAAATTTCAATCATTGTTTTCTTAAGTCTTAGCTAATCAAGAAATCACATAACTAAACTAGGCCGTGAGTCCTTTGGGAAGAACGATACTTGGTCTTACCAAGTTTTATTACTTGAACGATTCGGTCATACTTGCCGATTGTGAAACAAGTTTGTGACATCATATTTTGGTGCTTACAGATTTGTCCATCAAGTTTTTGGCGCCGTTGCCGGGGATTCATGGTTTAACTGGTTAATTTGTGTGATTATTGATTACCTTTGACTTTAATTTTGAATTTCTGTTTTTATTTTTTCTGTTTTTATTTTTTATTTTTTTTATCTTTTTAGATTTGATTTTTATCTTTTAGGTTAGATTTTATTTTTTTAGATTAGATTTTATTTTAATTTCGAATTTTTATTTTATTTTTCTGTTTTCTGTTTTTCTGTTTTCTGTTTTTATTTTCTGTTTTTTATTTTTCGGTTTTTATTTGATTTGATTTTATTTGATTAGATTATATTTTATTTTATTTTATTTTATTTTATTTTATGTTTTTATTTTTCTGTTTTTATTTCCTATCTTCTTATCTTTTCAATTATATCCTTTGATTTTTTTTTTCTTTTCTCTATCTTTTTGTGCTAACAATTGTTTTTAGGGTTTTGTGCCTAATGTCTGCAGAATGCAATTTGGTCAAGAGTTTAACTATAGGGGCACTCAATTCTACCAAAGTAATCTCAACCAATGGTGGGAACCTCACTCAAGCATGGATCAAAGCCAATTTTGGCAAGCTGCTGGACAATTTGAGAACCAACCACAACAACAATGGCAGCAACAACCCTTTCTATCAGGAAGTTTGGATAGGTTGGAGGACACCCTTCAACGATTTTTGAAAAATTCCGACTCTACTCAGAAAAGCATTGAAGAATCATGTAAAAGAATGGAGATGCAACTTCGTCACATTAGTCAGATATTAAATGATGATGTTAATACTGATGTTAACCTTAAGGAGGAAGGGCAAGTCATTATCACTGAAAGTGACAAGATTCTTGATGAGGAAAAATTAGAGGGAGATGAGGAAAGGGTAGAGAGAAAAGAGAAAGAAGAGTTGAGTGAGAAAGATAAAGATGAAGAAAAAGAAAAAGAATTGGTTGAGAGAAAAGAGAGAAAGAAAATTTGTGTGAAGATAAAGAAGTTGAGGAGAAAAAGAGAAAGGAAGAAAAAAATAAAAGAAGAGAAAAAGAGAAAATTTAGGGAGAGAAAAAGGAAGAAAAAGAAGATGAGAGGAAAGAAGAAGAAATCACATGAAAAATCACATCCTCATCTAAAGAAGAATCATAGGAAGGAAAAGAAATTTAAGTGCTTTATGGAAATCTTCAAGAAATTGGAGATTAAAGTTCCTATGATTGAGACATTGCAACAGGTTCCTGGTTTGATCAAATTTCTGAAGAAGTTCAGTAGGAAGAAGAAGAAAAAGAAGAAGGAACTTGAGCTTTACTGGGTCAAGCTAATGACATTAAAAGAGCGCTTGCTGGGAGGCAACCCAGTGAATTTAAAAACTTTTGATTTGGTTTTGTAATTTTTAATTTGTGAACATTAGTTTTGTAAATATTTTTGTTGGATCCAGCATCTACTGAAGGATGTTAGGTTTGTAACACCTACTGATGGGTGTTGGTGGAATTTGGGTCAGGCTCGTGACGTTAAACAAGCGCTACCTGGGAGGCAACCCAGTTGATTGATTGTTTTTGTTTGTTTATTTTAGTTAGGGTTTGCATAAGCATTTTTAACATTGAATTGCAGGGAACCTATGAGGGACATGTAGGGAAGGCACGTAGGTCAAGAAAAGAAGGAGAGGAGCACATCAAGAAAGTGCCGCTGAGCGGCAATTACCGCTGAGCGGTACTCTCGCAGACTGGGCTTTAGTTCCCCTTAGCGGGACCCGAGCCCATTAGGGTATTTTTATACCCCAAGCTGCGTTTTAGGGTTTATTTCCAGACTTCTCTCTGCACAAACACTTCCACACACCTTCTCTTAGGTTTCCCACATCTTTTTACTCTTCCCTCTTTAGAAAATTTCTCTTCCACTCACTTTTACACTAGTGTGCTATCAAAGTTTGGGGTTGGAAGAGAGCATTCTAGTTTGGAAGCATTCTCATATCATCTAGCATCTCCACCCAAGTAAGTAAAATGCATTTTGTTCATTCTAGGGTTCTTGAAATTGACTGTGATTGTCAAAGCATGAATATTTAGGGGTTTTGATTTCTATGCATGATTTGATGATATATTTGATGTTTGAACCGATTAAACTGCTTGATTATGAACTGGAAAACTGAAAATTGCATTTGGGTGGAGTTAGGACAGTTTAAAAACAAGATTTGCAAAAATCTGCAGATCACCGCTGAGCGGCATTTACCGCTGAGCGGCACTCTGCCAGATTTGCTTTTTCTGGCTTGTTGCGTGTTTGAATGTGGCACTGGTGGCGCTGAGGGGAAATTCTGGCCCTCAGCGGTGGTTTAGCTTCGAAAGGAGTTGTGTTCTGAGTTTACTAATGATGAACATCATGTTCTGTGGTTTTGGATTTATGTTTGAATGCAGGAATGGCATCCTCTTCAGGAAAGAGATTGAAAACCATGGCAACAAAGAGAAAGGAAAAGGAACCAGAGCAGCCCCATAATGGCAGGTTCCTCTCTAGGAAACATGAGAAGCACTTTAGGGTGGTTCAGGACAGGAGACTTCTAATGGAGAGAAAGGTTGGAATGATACCTAACTTTGCTCCTCAATTTGGAGAGCAAGTGTTAGGGAATGATTGGGGGAAGCTAGCCACTTATCCATCACCTGCCAACATAGCTGTGGTGAAAGAATTCTACACCAATGCAAAGAAGATTGGTGATTATCCAGCTGAGAATTATTTGGGCTATGTTAGAGGCCATGCTATCAGGTATGATCCTGACTCCATCAATAACTTTCTGGATACTGTGTGGGCTGGTGAGCAATGCCAGTTTGCTCTTAGCATGGAGGAAGGTGCTGACTTTGAGGATGTTGAGAGAGTATTGTGCATACCTGGAGGACACTTCCAAAGGAATAGATCTGGCTCAGTGGTTAATATTAGGAGGACAGATTTGACTCCTCTTGCAAAGTATTGGATGGCATTTTCTCATGCCAACATTCAGCCATGTTCACATGTGTCAGATATTACTCTCAGCAGGGCACTCTTCATCTACTGTGCTATCAGAAACTTGAATGTTAATATTGGGCAGGTGATAGCTGATGAGATTAGTGTGTGTGCTAACACCTCAAACAACAAAGCACCACTGGGACATCCTTCTTTGATCACTCACCTTTGCAAGCTAGCTGGGGTGGACACTTCTGTTCCACCATTTGAGAGGCCAAGAAAAGCTATAGATGAGGCCTATTACAGACAGTACTGTGGAGGTGAGGAGGCAGCCCAGCCAGTGCCACCACGCCAGGCTCGTAGAGAGAGAAGGCCAGCACAGAGCAGGACTTCTGCTGATACTCATGAGGCAGAACCATTCCAGATGAGGGACATGTATATGTCTCTTATAGGTGCTCAGTTGCAGTCCATCCACAGAGGGCAGGTGGCCACGACTGAGATGATAGTGGGGATGTATGATACCCCTCCAGCACACAGGTGGACTATGGATGAATTCCATAATGTGGTAGCTTGGCCAGAAGAACCAGTATATGGAGGAGCTGGAGCAGCTGAAGCTTCAGCCAGAGATATGGAGGAAGATGAAGCAGAGGAGGAGGATGCATTTGATGAAGATGATGATGAAGAGGAAGAGGAAGATATAGAGAGCTCGGACTGATGAGGAGCTGAGATAGCATTTACTGATGAATGCTATCATATGATTATGCTTTTATGGTTTAAGTTTTCTGAACTTATTTGTTTTTGTTTTTAGATTAGGGTTTGATGTACTCTATTGAACACCTGGTTTGTTATGATGGTTTGCTATTAACTGTGATTGTGTGATAAGTAATGCTTGATGATGCTTATTGATTGATTGATGTTGAGATGATGTGCACATTAAAATGCTTATACAGGTGATTCACAAGCTTTGTGAACAAATGCATAATATCATGATTGTGATTGTGAAATTAAGCAGGATGTGCATGTCAAATGTGAATGAGCTTATATGTGAGGTTTTGAGCTCCAGAGTTGTTATTGTTGAATGCTATTACTTTGAAAGCATGAATGACTTTGCCCAGGTTTTCTATGATTGAATAAATTGCTTGTTTTGCATCATATGATCAAAGGCCGTGTTTTTGAAACCTATTTTATTGGCCAAATTCATAAAGTTAGCCTACTAAAAGAGAACACGTTGTGTTCTATCCTTTGAACCCTTAGCCTTAAACATACACTGAACACCCTTGATTGAAAATCTTTACCTTGAGTTAAGTAGAAGATCTTGTGTGGTATTGTTAAATGTTCAAGTTTGGGGTTATTGGGGAAACATGAAAAAGGAAAAGCATTGAGCTAAGAGCTAAAAGTAAAAATATGCAAAGAAAAAGCAAAGAAAAGAAAAAGAAGCAAAGCTCAATGCAAATGCAAAAAAAAAAAAAAAAAGGCAAAAGAAAGTTGGGAATGAATAAGAATAATTGTGTTGTTATGATTCTCTTAACTCAAGGATTTTGTGATCCAGAAAAACCAATTTTCTTGTTAGCCCAGCCACATTATAAGCCATTGAAAAGTCCTTGTGATGATGCATGCTTGTGAATGTTTTTGATTGTGGTTAAATGAAAGGCAAAGTTGATTCATGTGACATTGTGATAGTGGAGTGAATGAGTGAAACACTTTACCTCTTATACACTTGTGTGTTGAGTGAAACACTTTACCTAGTGAGGAAAGATTCCATAAGCACATGAACATCCATGCTTAATTGATTGATCATTCATGAAAAATAGCATTTGTTGGAACTTAAATGACTTTGTGAACACTAAAGCATGTGCACATCTTGAATTAACTCTTGGTCATAAGTTTGAGGAAGTTATTACTTATCTTGAAAAGAGGATTTTGAATGAGTGAACCATCATATGAATTGGTTGGAGATGGAGTTACATTTTGTTTGCTTGAGGACAAGCAAAGTTCTAAGTTTGGGGTTGTGATAACAGTTGAAAAACTGTTATTTTCATGCTTAAAAGTGATACTAAAAGCAACCTTTAGACTTAGAAACTAGCTTGAAATCATGCATTTTGTTTATATTTTCAGAAATAAGAGAGCTGGACAGGTTTATGCTTGATTTGAGTGTTTTTGTGCAGGTTTTGAGGTGAATTTGGTGAAAGAAGTGAAGAATGAGAGAGAGGACATTAGAAAAGACAAGAAAGAGTGCAAAAAGAGAAGTCGAAGGCACCGCTCAGCGGCAAACTACCGCTGAGCGGCACTCAAGAGGTGACGTTGGAACCGCTGAGGGGCAAAATGGCCGCTGAGGGGAAGAAAGAAGACGCGCAATCACCGCTGAGCGGTAAATACCGCTGAGCGGCACTTTTTGGGCTTGGGCTTTTGTAATCTTTTGTAACTCTAGATTAGTATATAAGGGCTTGCACGTCCTTTAGTTAGAAATCTTTGGCAGAAACGAGGCAAACACTCTCTCTTTCACCCCTTTGAAGGAGGATCTTGGATGCTCAGGCTACCTCTTCACCTTTATTGGGTTTATTCTTTCATACTTTCATTGTTATTCATCTAGGTTCACCATGAATATGGTGAACTAAACCTTGTATGTTTGTTGGGGAATCAATGTAATCTCTTGAAGCTCTCATATATGGATTTGTTGAATACATCTTTGAATTAAGACATATGCTTTCTTTTCATCATTAGTTAGGGTTTTTCCTCTTTGCTCAATGCTTGCATTGTTTAACTCATTCTAATGCATGATTATTGGTTTTGTTGATACGGACACGTACGGGGAAATCTAGATCCGGGGAATTTCTCCCAATATTTTACTGACAACATTATATTGGTTGCCTTAAGCTCCTGCACTCATGAACTAATCATTAGGAATGCTAGGAATTGTATGAACTATTTGATTAGGGAGAAGCCATCTAGAATGGTACATTAGAGAGTGGCATTAACAATGATGATTTGAAAGAGGAATTCCTAAAATATATGAGAGTGGATGAGATGAAATTGACCCCCAACAACATATTCATTCATTTAATCCATTGAAAGTGTTTATCTTATGTCTTTGCCATTGATCAATTCATGCATACATGTTTATTTTCGTCTTGCATATTAAAATTTCAATCATTGTTTTCTTAAGTCTTAGCTAATCAAGAAATCACATAACTAAACTAGGCCGTGAGTCCTTTGGGAAGAACGATACTTGGTCTTACCAAGTTTTATTACTTGAACGATTCGGTCATACTTGCCGATTGTGAAACAAGTTTGTGACATCATATTTTGGTGCTTACAAATTTGTCCATCACCAACTAGCCAACTCATAATAATCCCCAAGAAGACCACACTTGTTCCCAAAACACTTCCAAAGCTCCAAAATTCCCTAAGGTTAAGGTAATCATGGTTTTTCACTTAGGGCCAACGTATGAGCTTCGAAACAAAGAAATGAGGAAAGTATAGGCTCGAAAAGGGTTTTCAAAGAATCAGAGCAAGGTGAGCTTATTTGGCTAGAGAGGCTCAAAAAACAAAACTGCCTTTATCACTTCCAAACATGCATATCAATCAAGAATTATCAACAAGAGTCAAGCCAAGGCATATGTGCAAGCAATCAAGAGACATATCACACACAAGAAAGAACATAAAGTGGCTCAAATTCTCACATAGGGTAATTGTCACAATCAATTCAACCTCTCAAACATCATAATCATCTTCCCAAGCAGAGAAAAGCAAGGATTTCAAACAAATCAGAGTATCAATGAAGTGAAAGACACATCTACAACCTAAACAAAGTCCAGAAATCAAGAGAAACATGTAAAATTGTACACAAGACACGACAAAATTAACCTAGAAAAGAAAAAAAAATTAACACGGAAAACAAAAACTATCAAAGAAAAATCAGAATCTCCCCCAATAGACCACACTTAAACTACACAGTGTCCTCAATGTGTCACAATCAGCAGATCAAACAATCAGAACAGTCAACAGATCATGGACAAGTGCAATAAAAGTAGGGAAAGGGGGAGAAGAGAAAAAGAAAACTCCCCTGATCATGGTGGCAGTTGCCAATTTTGGACTTTCAGGGAGATGTCTTCCACCACAGTATCCAGCAAGAAGGTTTTGAGGACGAACTGCTTCATCCTCCATATTTGATCTAGCAGGGAGATATCATCCACAGCTGGATTTAAGAAGCAAAGATTGTTGATGAGCAGGTTCAGCTGGTGCCTATTGATCTTGAAGCTTTTGTCAGTGTTAGCACCTTTATTTTCCACTGTGGGTGTTTGTCTATCAAATTCATGTGTACCTCCTGCAACATGGTTAGTGCGATGTGTTTCCAAAGAAATGATATGTAGGGGTATAACACCCAATCCCAGTGTAACAGGCTGAACAACAGATATACTCTCAGAACATGAATCAATTTCAAATTCAAAAGCAATATCAACAACAGACTCAGATTCATGTTCAGTGCATGGAGAATAAACATTTGGATGTGATAGCAAAAAGTGGTTCTCATCATGCAGAGAAGGACAATTAAGAACAGACTCATCAACAATATAATCATCAACACACCTATCAACATCATAATCATGCATCGCACAATCATCAACAGAATAATCAATTTGAGGTATGTTTACCTCCACTTCGCTAAAGATTGGAATAGTGGTGGAGGATGAAAATGGTCTACCTGGCTCAAAATTGCTGCTTATACCTGCCTGCTCCTCAAAATACTCATCACTCTCCTCAGGTGCAAGAGTAGGGACATAGGATGATGGGAAAGTAGATGGCACCATAGTAAGTTCATGACTCTTCTCCCCATCTTCTATGTTGATGCCACTATCATCATCATCTGGAATCTGAACAGTCTGAAATGGTAACTCTGAATCTTGAGACTGTTCCTCAGTGAGTTGAGTGGCCATCTGCCCTATCTGATCAGTCATACTCTGAATGGCAGCTCCTATTTCTTGCTGGAACTGCATGTTCTCTTGCCGAAACTGAAGGTTCTGCATGGTCATCTGCTCCAACAACTCCTGCAATGTAGGCTCAGAAGTAGAAGGCTGAGGAGTTATTTGGGCAGGAGCATCATATTGCTGACTTTGGTATTGCTGGACTGGTGGAGGCATAAAAGTACTCTGGAATGGTGGTTCTTGATATTGATGCTGTGGAGCATCATACCATCCCAATGTAGGGTCATTCCATCCAAGACCGTTGCTGTAAGCATATTGCACAGGGGAAAATTTGCTCAGAAACTGGTGCTCAAGATATCCCCAATCGGTAACGGATCTCAGAGGAAGAGAGTGTTTCCAATCCTTAGCTGCTCCTTGTAATGAATGCGGAAATGCGCTCAAGAAAATGTAATCAAGAGGGACATCTGGAGGCTTCATTGAAGAGCACATGATGTGGAGCTCCTCCAAATGTCTGTGTGGGCATTCTCCTGCAAAACCATGAAACTTAGGCAGCAAATGTATCAGTCCAGGGGTGAGATCGCAATGAAGATCATCCTCCTTAAGTGAAACCGGCTCACAAAGAGCACTCTCATAAATTAGAGGATGAGTCATATTGTTCTCAACATAGAAATCAGCAGAATATGAATTACAATCAGAGTAACATGCAGAAGGAGAATCATAATCAGAGGCACTAGCAAAACAAGCAGTATTCACGAAATCAAAATAGGTAGACATGGAAAAAGAATAATACTAAAAATCACGAAACAAATAAAACACAACACATTTATACATGCAACACACACACACACACAACAGAACATCACGTCACGTCACATCACAACATAAGACAAAACACAACACATACTAACACAACAGAAAGACCTAAGACCGAACCATTGGTCCCCGGCAACGGCGCCATTTTGATGAGAGGGTCGCACCTCCCAACAAAAGTTGTGCATAAAAGAATGCAGTATAGTGCTAGGAAGTGACTCCTAGGTCGTCTCTCAATGACCAATTGTGGTTCAGTCTCAGATCAAACACATAGTGGGGGGGGGGGTTTTGAAAGATTTTTGTGAATGCAATTGAACTTAAATAAGACACTAATGCAAACGGAAATATAAAAAAAACGGTCTCAATTACAAAATTAAAGCGGTTGGTCACTAAAGCTAACATTACTTTTCAATTAAAGGAGTGAAAATTAACCAATTTAAAGGAGTGAAAATTAACTTTGTGATAATTAACATTGAAAGGAGAATATGGTAATCAAGCAAAGATCACTTAAAAATTAACAAGTATTCAAACTTAAGTGTATGCAATATGAAAATTGTAACCAAATTAAGTGCAAGATTAAGCATTTAGAATAATATAAAAGTAGACCCTTAGAGCTCCTCTGGACGTGGCAGCAGCCCTATTCTAATTGAATGAAAATTGAATCCGTGTGCTTCCCAAGGCTGGATTTGAAATGAATCACCGTACTGCAGTTCTTCACGTGAAATCACCTTCTCGGGCTTTTCTTTTCTTCATTATCAATCACCCAACTTTGCCTCCTTAGCTCCACGTCAAATCCCATCTAATCACCTCTTCATCAACGAGACTCGTGCCTCATTCCAGGACGTGCAGCTACTCTTCTTCCAGCTCCAATTTTCGTGACCGTGTTTCTCTTCTCCATTCCCTTGCACACCATTCCAGCCGAGACACCTAACACCTTTACTCTGCTCTTCTCTCAAACCGAGACATCTATCTTTCTCCCACCTAATCTCTAAAAACAATGAAAAGAAAAAAACTGATTCCAGTGTGCACACCATTTTCTCTGCGCGCAGCTATGTGCTGGAATGAAAACCGAGAGCTGCTTCCAACCGTGGCACCACATCCTTGCTCCAGCTCCTACTTGAATCAGCCGTGACACATCCCAACCGTGACACCTTGCGCGTGCAGCTGCTGTGCTTCCAATAAATCAACGTGCATGCTCTTCTAAAATGAAAATTAAATCAGCGCCACCACTTCTTGAATCAGCGTTTCTTTCTAATAAAAAAAACTGAAATGCATCCCGTGTTGCCAATGGCGATTGGAAGCAAAATTAAAGCTCATGAATCCAGAAAAGTGAAATGGAAAATTCAAAGTGTCCTTTCATTCATGCTGAAAACGTTCAAAACCAAAAAAAACTTAGAACCAAGACCGAGAGTGTAAAAGTGGAGAGTGGCCAGTGGCGGCTGGGCTCTCCAAACTTCTAAGACCGTGTGTCCCCTTTTTTAGGGTAGGGTCCACAAAAATAAAACCCTAGGTGCCAAGTCATTAATTTCTAATTTTGGGTCTAATCTAATTTACCAAAAATTGACCCAAAATATAAGAGTTGATTCAAAAATTCTAAACTACTGAATTACAATTTAATTAATTTTAAAATGTCTTGGTGGAGAGTCTTGAATTTATTTGGCATTCTTCCTGATGTCCCAAAATGTATTTCCGAAATTTTCCTGCACTTCAAAAATGCACTTAATCAGCTCAGAAAATCCAAATTAGCACAATTACAAATTTCCGACCAAATTAAGCAAAATTCGGAAAACGGGGAAATAACAAACAATTAAACACAATTCCCTGGTTTATTTAAGTGCAATAAACTAAATATAATTCAAGAAATAACGACTCATCAGACCTACACTGAATTGTTACCTAACCTAGTCAAAAAGGGTCTGGTCGCCATTTGCCCGATGAAGCCTGTACAGCCGCCGTACCCTAGGGGTTATGACGCAAATGCCAGGTGTAGTTATCATGCAGGAGGCATTGGCCACTCGACCGAAGGATGTTTCGCTCTCAAATACAAAGTTCAGGCTCTGATTGATTCGGGTTGGTTAAAGTTTCAAGAGGACCAGCCTAGCGTCGATACTAATCCATTGTCCGGGCACGGGAGTTCCTCGACGAACGCCGTCGAGGTTGGAAACCATGATATGATAAGAGATGTGGGCAAAATCCGAAGTTCTAGGAGGTTTATCTTTGAAACTTTGTTAAAGAAGGGCCTAGTGAAGGGAGATTATGATCTGGGTATAGCGTGCGCACTCCATCCGGAGGCCGGGCACTCTATTGAGGAATGTATGGAATTCGAGATTTTTCTACAAGACTTACTTGATAGAAATCTGATGCAAGCGTGCCGCAAGGTCAGAGAGGAAGAAGTATTTGCACAAATTGGTGGAGAATCTGATGTGACTCTACCCGAACCTTTGGTGATCCATTTTACTAGGACCACCCCTGCACTGGTAACTGAAGGAAATCCATCTGTTGTCATCCGAGTGCCAACTCCTTTCCCTTATAAGAACGAAAATGCCGTCCCATGGAGATATGGGGCAACTGCATTAGATGAGGGAGAATATGCGAATCCGACTGTGGAAAACATATCAGGCATTGGTGGAATGACCAGAAGTGGTCGAATATTTACATCACCAGAATTGGCGACAGAAAGAACCAATGATAGGGAAGCAACAATGGCTGCAAAAGCAAAGGAGTTCTTGGGGGGAAAGAACGTGGAGGCCGAGGAGACCCCCGACAAAGAGGAGAAGAGGGAAATATCTGACGAAGAAGTTGGTGAATTCCTAAAGTTCATACAACAGAGTGAGTACAAAGTGGTGGAACAGTTGAACCGCATGCCTGCCCGGATCTCCTTGCTAGAATTACTCATGCACTCTGCCTCCCACCGAAAGTTGTTGATGAAGATACTCAGTGAGGCTCATGTGGAGCAAGGTATTTCTTTGAACAAGTTTGGGGGCATTCTTGGCAACATCGTTGCTAATAATTACCTCACCTTCACTGATGAAGAGATACCTGTTGAGGGGAGAGGTCATAACAAAGCCCTTCATGTCTCTGTGAAATGCCTGGATCATGTGATAGCACGTGTCTTAGTGGATAATGGATCCTCCCTGAACGTCATGCCAAAAGCAACCTTGGAGAAGCTACCCAGTGACGGAACGCATATGAAGCCAAGTTCTATGATTGTGAGAGCCTTTGATGGTAGTAAGAGGGAAGTGATGGGAGAGGTAGAACTACCAGTCCAAGTCGGTCCGTGTGTCTTTCAAGTGACATTCCAAGTCATGGACATCCTCCCGGCCTATAGTTCTCTGTTGGGTCGCCCATGGATCCATTCCGCAGGGGTTGTGCCTTCTACACTACATCAAAAGTTGAAGTATGTTATGGGAGACAAGCTGGTGATAGTGGCAGGAGAGGAGGATTTCCTGGTGAGCGGACCATCATCCTCCCGTTATATTGAAGCAGCCGAGGAAGCTCTCGAGACAGCTTTCCAATCTCAGGAGATCGTGGGAAACACTGATGGACAAATTTGTAAGCACCAAAATATGATGTCACAAACTTGTTTCACAATCGGCAAGTATGACCGAATCGTTCAAGTAATAAAACTTGGTAAGACCAAGTATCGTTCTTCCCAAAGGACTCACGGCCTAGTTTAGTTATGTGGTTTCTTGATTAACTAAGACTTACAAACGAAATATTTGGGTTTAAAATGCAAGACAGAAAATAAACATGTATGCATGAATTTTGATCAATGGCAAAGACAAAAGATAAACACTTTCAATGGAATATATGAATGAATATGTTGTTGGGGGTCAATTTCATCTCATCCACTCTCATACATTTTAGGAATTCAACATTCAAATCATCATTGTTAATGCCACTCTCTAAAGTACCATTCTAGATGGCTTCTCCCTAATCAAATAGTTCATACAATTCCTAGCATTCCTAATGATTAGTTTATTTTGCGCAGGAGCTTAAGGCAATCAATAGAATATTGTCAGTATAATATTGAGAGAAATTCCCCGGATCTAGATTTCCCCGTACGTGTCCGTATCAACAAAACCAATAATCATGCATTAGAATGAGTTAAACAATGCAAGCATTGAGCAAAGAGGAAAAACCCTAACTAATGATGAAAGAAAGCATATGTCTTAATTCTAAGATGTACTCAACAAATCCATATATGAGAGCTTCAAGAGATTACTTTGATTCCCCAACAAACATACAAGGTTTAGTTCACCATATTCATGGTGAACCTAGATGAATTACAATGAAAGTATGAAAGAATAAACCCAATAAAGGTGAAGAGGTAGCCTGAGCATCCAAGATCCTCCTTCAAAGGGGTGAAAGAGAGAGTGTTTGCCTCGTTTCTGCCAAAGATGCCTAACTATAGGACGTGCAAGCCCTTATATACTAATCTAGAGTTACAAAAGATTACAAAAGTCCAAGCCCAAAAAGTGTCGCTCAGCGGTATTTACCGCTCAGCGGTGATTGCGCGTCTTCTTTCTTCCCCTCAGCGGCCATTTTGCCCCTCAGCGGTTCCAACGTCACCTCTTGAGTGCCGCTCAGCGGTAGTTTGCCGCTGAGCGGTGCCTTCGACTTCTCCTTTTTGCACTCTTTCTTGTCTTTTCTAATGTCCTCTCTCTTATTCTTCACTTCTTTCACCAAATTCACCTCAAAACCTGCACAAAAACACTTAAATCAAGCATAAACCTGTCCAGCTCTCTTATTTCTGAAAATATAAACAAAAGGCATGATTTCAAGCTAGTTTCTAAGTCTAAAGGTTGCTTTTAGTATCAACTTTAAGCATGAAAATAACAGTTTTTCAACTGTTATCACAACCCCAAACTTAGAACTTTGCTTGTCCTCAAGCAAATAAAATGTAACTCCATCTCCAACCAATTCATATGATGGTTTACTCATTCAAAATCCTCTTTTCAAGATAAGTAATAACTTCACTCAAACTTAAGACCAAGAGTTCAATCAAGATGTGCACATGCTTTAGTGTTCACAAAGTCATTTAAATTCCAACAAATGCTATTTTTCATGAATGATCAATCAATTAAGCATGGATGTTCATGTGCTTATGGAATATTTCCTCACTAGGTAAAGTGTTTCACTCAACACACAAGTGTATAAGAGGTAAAGTGTTTCACTCATTCACTCCACTATCACAATGTCACATGAATCAACTTTGCCTTTCATTTAACCACAATCAAATACATTCACAAGCATGCATCATCACAAGGACTTTTCAATGGCTTATAATGTGGCTGGGCTAACAAGAAAATTGGTTTTTCTAGATCACAAAATCCTTGAGTTAAGAGAGTCATAACAACACAATCTTCTTATTCATTCCCAACTTTCTTTTGCCTTTGCTTTTGCATTTGCATTGAGCTTTGCTTCTTTTTCTTTTCTTTTCTTTGCATATTCTTACTTTTTAGCTCTTAGCTCAATGCTTTTTCCTTTTTCATGTTTCCCCAATAACCCCAAACTTGAACATTTAACAATACCACACAAGATCTTCTACTTAACTCAAGGTAAAGATTTTCAATCAAGGGTGTTCAGTGTATATTTAAGGCTAAGGGTTCAACGGATAGAACACAACGTGTTCTCTTTTAGAAGGCTAACTTTATGAATTTTGGCCAATAAAAAGGGTTTCAAAAACACGGCCTTTGATCATATGATGCAAAACAAGCAATTGATTCAATCATAGAAAACCTGGGCAAAGTCATTCATGCTTTCAAAGTAATAGCATTCAACAATAACAACTCTGGAGATCAAAACCTCATATATAAGCTCATTCACATTTGACATACACATCCTGCTTAATTTCACAATCACAATCATGATATCATGCATTTGTTCACAAAGCTTGTGAATCACCTGTATAAGCATTTTAATGTGCACATCATCTCAACATCAATCAATCAATAAGCATCATCAAGCATTACTTATCACACAATCACAGTTAATAGCAAACCATCACAAGAAACCAGGTTTCAAATAGAGTACATCAAACCCTAATCTAAAAACAAAAACAAATAAGTTCAGAAAACTTAAACCACAAAAGCATAATCATATGATAGCATTCATCAGTAAATGCTATCTCAGCTCCTCATCAGTCCGAGCTCTCTGTATCTTCCTCTTCCTCTTCATCATCATCTTCATCAAATGCATCCTCCTCCTCAGCTTCATCTTCATCCATGTCTCGGGCTGAAGCTTCAGCTGCTTCAGCTCCTCCATGCCATGGTTCTTCTGGCCAAGCTACCACATTATGGAATTCATCCATAGTCCACCTGTGTGCTGGAGGGGTATCATACATCCCCACTATCATCTCAGCCGTGGCCACCTGCCCTCTGTGGATGGACTGCAACTGAGCACCTATAAGAGACATATACATGTCCCTCATCTGGAATGGTTCTGCCTCATGAGTATCAGCAGAAGTCCTGCTCTGTGCTGGCCTTCTCTCTCTACGAGCCTGGCGTGGTGGCACTGGCTGGGCTGCCTCCTCACCTCCACAGTACTGTCTGTAATAGGCCTCATCTATAGCTTTTCTTGGCCTCTCAAATGGTGGAACAGAAGTGTCCACCCCAGCTAGCTTGCAAAGGTGAGTGATCAAAGAAGGATGTCCCAGTGGTGCTTTGTTGTTTGAGGTGTTAGCACACACACTAATCTCATCAGCTATCACCTGCCCAATATTAACATTCAAGTTTCTGATAGCACAGTAGATGAAGAGTGCCCTGCTAAGAGTAATATCTGACACATGTGAACATGGCTGAATGTTGGCATGAGAAAATGCCATCCAATACTTTGCAAGAGGAGTCAAATCTGTCCTCCTAATATTAACCACTGAGCCAGATCTATTCCTTTGGAAGTGTCCTCCAGGTATGCACAATACTCTCTCAACATCCTCAAAGTCAGCACCTTCCTCCATGCTAAGAGCAAACTGGCATTGCTCACCAGCCCACACAGTATCCAGAAAGTTATTTATGGATTCAGGATCATACCTGATAGCATGGCCTCTAACATAGCCCAAATAATTCTCAGCTGGATAATCACCAATCTTCTTTGCATTGGTGTAAAATTCCTTCACCACAGCTATGTTGGCAGGTGCTGGATAAGTGGCTAGCTTTCCCCAATCATTCCCTAACACTTGCTCTCCAAATTGAGGAGCAAAGTTAGGTATCATTCCAACCTTTCTCTCCATTAGAAGTCTCCTGTCCTGAACCACCCTAAAGTGCTTCTCATGTTTCCTAGAGAGGAACCTGCCATTATGGGGCTGCTCTGGTTCCTTTTCCTTTCTCTTGGTTGCCATGGTTTTCAATCTCTTTCCTGAAGAGGATGCCATTCCTGCATTCAAACATAAATCCAAAACCACAGAACATGATGTTAATCATTAGTAAACATAAAACAAAACTCCTTTTGAAACTAAACCACCGCTAGGGCCAGAATTTCCCCTCAGCGCCACCAGTGCCACATTCAAACACGCAACAAACCAGAAAAAGCAAATCTGGCAGAGTGCCGCTCAGCGGTAAATGCCGCTCAGCGGTGATCTGCAGATTTTTGCAAATCTCGTTTTTAAACTGTCCTAACTCCACCCAAATGCAATTTTCAGTTTTCCAGTTCATAATCAAGCAGTTTAATCGGTTCAAACATCAAATATATCATCAAATCATGCATAGAAATCAAAACCCCTAAATATTCATGCTTTGACAATCACAGTCAATTTCAAGAACCCTAGAATGAACAAAATGCATTTTACTTACTTGGGTGGAGATACTAGATGCAATGAGAATGCCTTCAAACTAGAATGCTCTCTTCCAACCCCAAACTTTGATGGCACACTAGTGAAAAAGTGAATAGAAGAGAGATTTTCTTAAGAGGGAAGAGTGAAAAGATGTGGGAAACCTAAGAGGAGATATGTGGGAGTCTTAGTGCAGAGAAGAGCTTGAAAGAATGTAAAAACGCGCAGCTTAGGGTTTAAAAATACCCCAATGGGCTCGGGTTCCGCTAAGGGGAACTTAAGCCCATCTGCGATAGTACCGCTCAGCGGTAATTGCCGCTCAGCGGCACTTTCTTGATGTGCCCTTCTCCTTCTTTTCTTGACCTACGTGCCTTCCTAGCATACCCCTCATAAGTTCCCTGCAATTCAATGTTAAAAATGCTTATGCAAATCCTAAAAATAAACAAACAGAAAACAATCAATCAACTGGGTTGCCTCCCAGGTAGCGCTTGTTTAACGTCACGAGCCTGACCCAAAATCCACCAACACCCATCAGTAGGTGTTTCAAACTTACCAGCACCCATCAGTAGGTGCAAAATCTTCTCACTAACACCCATCAGTAGGTGTTACAAACTTAGTATCCTTCAGTAGATACTTAACCACCTAGCATCCTTCAGTAGATGCTAAATCCAACAAAATAATGTCCAGAATAATGTTCACAAATTACAAATTACAAAACCAAATCAAAAGTTTTAAAATTCACTGGGTTGCCTCCCAGCAAGCGCTCTTTTAATGTCATTAGCTTGACCCAGTAAAGCTCAAGTTCCTTCTTCTTTTTCTTCTTCTTCCTACTGAACTTCTTCAGAAATTTGATCAAACCAGGAACCTGTTGCAGTGTCTCAATCATAGGAACTTTAATCTCCAATTTCTTGAAGATTTCCATAAAGCACTTGAATTTCTTTTCCTTCCTATGATTCTTCTTTAGATGAGGATGTGATTTTTCATATGATTTCTTCTTCTTTCCTCTCATCTTCTTTTTCTTACGCTTTCTCTCCCCAAATTTTCTCTTTTTCTCTTCTTTTATTTTTTTCTTCCTTTCTCTTTTTCTCCTCAACTTCTTTATCTTCACACAAATTTTCTTTCTCTCTTCTCTCTCAACCAATTCTTTTTCTTTTTCTTCATCTTTATCTTTCTCACTCAACTCTTCTTTCTCTTTTCTCTCTACCCTTTCCTCATCTCCCTCTAATTTTTCCTCATCAAGAATCTTGTCACTTTCAGTGATAATGACTTGCCCTTCCTCCTTAAGGTTAACATCAGTATTAACATCATCATTTAATATCTGACTAATGTGACGAAGTTGCATCTCCATTCTTTTACATGATTCTTCAATGCTTTTCTGAGTAGAGTCGGAATTTTTCAAAAATCGTTGAAGGGTGTCCTCCAACCTATCCAAACTTCCTGATAGAAAGGGTTGTTGCTGCCATTGTTGTTGTGGTTGGTTCTCAAATTGTCCAGCAGCTTGCCAAAATTGGCTTTGATCCATGCTTGAGTGAGGTTCCCACCATTGGTTGAGATTACTTTGGTAGAATTGAGTGCCCCTATAGTTAAACTCTTGACCAAATTGCATTCTGCAGACATTAGGCACAAAACCCTAAAAACAATTGTTAGCACAAAAAGATATAGAAGAAAATAAAGATTGAAAAGATATAAGAAGATAAAAGATTTAGAAGATAGAATCAAATAAAATAGAATAAAACCTAATCTAAAAAATAAAATCTAATCTAAAAGATAAAATAAAATAAAATCTAACCTAACCTAAAAGATAGAATAAGAATAAAATAAAATCTAACCTAAAAAGATAACAAAAATAAAATCTAATAAAATAAAATCTAATCTAAAAAGATAAAATAAAATCAAATAAAAACCGAAAAATAAAAAACCGAAAAATAAAAAACAGAAAACAGAAAAACAGAAAACAGAAAAAAAATAAAATAAAATAAAATCAAATAAAATACAAACTGAAAAATATAAACAGAAAAATAAAATAAAATAAAATAAAAATTCGAAATTTAAAATAAAATAAAAAAAATAAGTCAAAGATAATCAATAATCACACAAATTAACCAGTTAAACCACGAATCCCCGGCAACGGCGCCAAAAACTTGATGGACAAATTTGTAAGCACCAAAATATGATGTCACAAACTTGTTTCACAATCGGCAAGTATGACCGAATCGTTCAAGTAATAAAACTTGGTAAGACCAAGTATCGTTCTTCCCAAAGGACTCACGGCCTAGTTTAGTTATGTGGTTTCTTGATTAACTAAGACTTACAAACGAAATATTTGGGTTTAAAATGCAAGACAGAAAATAAACATGTATGCATGAATTTTGATCAATGGCAAAGACAAAAGATAAACACTTTCAATGGAATATATGAATGAATATGTTGTTGGGGGTCAATTTCATCTCATCCACTCTCATACATTTTAGGAATTCAACATTCAAATCATCATTGTTAATGCCACTCTCTAAAGTACCATTCTAGATGGCTTCTCCCTAATCAAATAGTTCATACAATTCCTAGCATTCCTAATGATTAGTTTATTTTGCGCAGGAGCTTAAGGCAATCAATAGAATATTGTCAGTATAATATTGAGAGAAATTCCCCGGATCTAGATTTCCCCGTACGTGTCCGTATCAACAAAACAAATAATCATGCATTAGAATGAGTTAAACAATGCAAGCATTGAGCAAAGAGGAAAAACCCTAACTAATGATGAAAGAAAGCATATGTCTTAATTCTAAGATGTACTCAACAAATCCATATATGAGAGCTTCAAGAGATTACTTTGATTCCCCAACAAACATACAAGGTTTAGTTCACCATATTCATGGTGAACCTAGATGAATTACAATGAAAGTATGAAAGAATAAACCCAATAAAGGTGAAGAGGTAGCCTGAGCATCCAAGATCCTCCTTCAAAGGGGTGAAAGAGAGAGTGTTTGCCTCGTTTCTGCCAAAGATGCCTAACTATAGGACGTGCAAGCCCTTATATACTAATCTAGAGTTACAAAAGATTACAAAAGTCCAAGCCCAAAAAGTGTCGCTCAGCGGTATTTACCGCTCAGCGGTGATTGCGCGTCTTCTTTCTTCCCCTCAGCGGCCATTTTGCCCCTCAGCGGTTCCAACGTCACCTCTTGAGTGCCGCTCAGCGGTAGTTTGCCGCTGAGCGGTGCCTTCGACTTCTCCTTTTTGCACTCTTTCTTGTCTTTTCTAATGTCCTCTCTCTTATTCTTCACTTCTTTCACCAAATTCACCTCAAAACCTGCACAAAAACACTTAAATCAAGCATAAACCTGTCCAGCTCTCTTATTTCTGAAAATATAAACAAAAGGCATGATTTCAAGCTAGTTTCTAAGTCTAAAGGTTGCTTTTAGTATCAACTTTAAGCATGAAAATAACAGTTTTTCAACTGTTATCACAACCCCAAACTTAGAACTTTGCTTGTCCTCAAGCAAATAAAATGTAACTCCATCTCCAACCAATTCATATGATGGTTTACTCATTCAAAATCCTCTTTTCAAGATAAGTAATAACTTCACTCAAACTTAAGACCAAGAGTTCAATCAAGATGTGCACATGCTTTAGTGTTCACAAAGTCATTTAAATTCCAACAAATGCTATTTTTCATGAATGATCAATCAATTAAGCATGGATGTTCATGTGCTTATGGAATATTTCCTCACTAGGTAAAGTGTTTCACTCAACACACAAGTGTATAAGAGGTAAAGTGTTTCACTCATTCACTCCACTATCACAATGTCACATGAATCAACTTTGCCTTTCATTTAACCACAATCAAATACATTCACAAGCATGCATCATCACAAGGACTTTTCAATGGCTTATAATGTGGCTGGGCTAACAAGAAAATTGGTTTTTCTAGATCACAAAATCCTTGAGTTAAGAGAGTCATAACAACACAATCTTCTTATTCATTCCCAACTTTCTTTTGCCTTTGCTTTTGCATTTGCATTGAGCTTTGCTTCTTTTTCTTTTCTTTTCTTTGCATATTCTTACTTTTTAGCTCTTAGCTCAATGCTTTTTCCTTTTTCATGTTTCCCCAATAACCCCAAACTTGAACATTTAACAATACCACACAAGATCTTCTACTTAACTCAAGGTAAAGATTTTCAATCAAGGGTGTTCAGTGTATATTTAAGGCTAAGGGTTCAACGGATAGAACACAACGTTTTCTCTTTTAGAAGGCTAACTTTATGAATTTTGGCCAATAAAAAGGGTTTCAAAAACACGGCCTTTGATCATATGATGCAAAACAAGCAATTGATTCAATCATAGAAAACCTGGGCAAAGTCATTCATGCTTTCAAAGTAATAGCATTCAACAATAACAACTCTGGAGATCAAAACCTCACATATAAGCTCATTCACATTTGACATACACATCCTGCTTAATTTCACAATCACAATCATGATATCATGCATTTGTTCACAAAGCTTGTGAATCACCTGTATAAGCATTTTAATGTGCACATCATCTCAACATCAATCAATCAATAAGCATCATCAAGCATTACTTATCACACAATCACAGTTAATAGCAAACCATCACAAGAAACCAGGTTTCAAATAGAGTACATCAAACCCTAATCTAAAAACAAAAACAAATAAGTTCAGAAAACTTAAACCACAAAAGCATAATCATATGATAGCATTCATCAGTAAATGCTATCTCAGCTCCTCATCAGTCCGAGCTCTCTGTATCTTCCTCTTCCTCTTCATCATCATCTTCATCAAATGCATCCTCCTCCTCAGCTTCATCTTCATCCATGTCTCGGGCTGAAGCTTCAGCTGCTTCAGCTCCTCCATGCCATGGTTCTTCTGGCCAAGCTACCACATTATGGAATTCATCCATAGTCCACCTGTGTGCTGGAGGGGTATCATACATCCCCACTATCATCTCAGCCGTGGCCACCTGCCCTCTGTGGATGGACTGCAACTGAGCACCTATAAGAGACATATACATGTCCCTCATCTGGAATGGTTCTGCCTCATGAGTATCAGCAGAAGTCCTGCTCTGTGCTGGCCTTCTCTCTCTACGAGCCTGGCGTGGTGGCACTGGCTGGGCTGCCTCCTCACCTCCACAGTACTGTCTGTAATAGGCCTCATCTATAGCTTTTCTTGGCCTCTCAAATGGTGGAACAGAAGTGTCCACCCCAGCTAGCTTGCAAAGGTGAGTGATCAAAGAAGGATGTCCCAGTGGTGCTTTGTTGTTTGAGGTGTTAGCACACACACTAATCTCATCAGCTATCACCTGCCCAATATTAACATTCAAGTTTCTGATAGCACAGTAGATGAAGAGTGCCCTGCTAAGAGTAATATCTGACACATGTGAACATGGCTGAATGTTGGCATGAGAAAATGCCATCCAATACTTTGCAAGAGGAGTCAAATTTGTCCTCCTAATATTAACCACTGAGCCAGATCTATTCCTTTGGAAGTGTCCTCCAGGTATGCACAATACTCTCTCAACATCCTCAAAGTCAGCACCTTCCTCCATGCTAAGAGCAAACTGGCATTGCTCACCAGCCCACACAGTATCCAGAAAGTTATTTATGGATTCAGGATCATACCTGATAGCATGGCCTCTAACATAGCCCAAATAATTCTCAGCTGGATAATCACCAATCTTCTTTGCATTGGTGTAAAATTCCTTCACCACAGCTATGTTGGCAGGTGCTGGATAAGTGGCTAGCTTTCCCCAATCATTCCCTAACACTTGCTCTCCAAATTGAGGAGCAAAGTTAGGTATCATTCCAACCTTTCTCTCCATTAGAAGTCTCCTGTCCTGAACCACCCTAAAGTGCTTCTCATGTTTCCTAGAGAGGAACCTGCCATTATGGGGCTGCTCTGGTTCCTTTTCCTTTCTCTTGGTTGCCATGGTTTTCAATCTCTTTCCTGAAGAGGATGCCATTCCTGCATTCAAACATAAATCCAAAACCACAGAACATGATGTTAATCATTAGTAAACATAAAACAAAACTCCTTTTGAAGCTAAACCACCGCTGAGGGCCAGAATTTCCCCTCAGCGCCACCAGTGCCACATTCAAACACGCAACAAACCAGAAAAAGCAAATCTGGCAGAGTGCCGCTCAGCGGTAAATGCCGCTCAGCGGTGATCTGCAGATTTTTGCAAATCTCGTTTTTAAACTGTCCTAACTCCACCCAAATGCAATTTTCAGTTTTCCAGTTCATAATCAAGCAGTTTAATCGGTTCAAACATCAAATATATCATCAAATCATGCATAGAAATCAAAACCCCTAAATATTCATGCTTTGACAATCACAGTCAATTTCAAGAACCCTAGAATGAACAAAATGCATTTTACTTACTTGGGTGGAGATACTAGATGCAATGAGAATGCCTTCAAACTAGAATGCTCTCTTCCAACCCCAAACTTTGATGGCACACTAGTGAAAAAGTGAATAGAAGAGAGATTTTCTTAAGAGGGAAGAGTGAAAAGATGTGGGAAACCTAAGAGGAGATATGTGGGAGTCTTAGTGCAGAGAAGAGCTTGAAAGAATGTAAAAACGCGCAGCTTAGGGTTTAAAAATACCCCAATGGGCTCGGGTTCCGCTAAGGGGAACTTAAGCCCATCTGCGATAGTACCGCTCAGCGGTAATTGCCGCTTAGCGGCACTTTCTTGATGTGCCCTTCTCCTTCTTTTCTTGACCTACGTGCCTTCCTAGCATACCCCTCATAAGTTCCCTGCAATTCAATGTTAAAAATGCTTATGCAAATCCTAAAAATAAACAAACAGAAAACAATCAATCAACTGGGTTGCCTCCCAGGTAGCGCTTGTTTAACGTCACGAGCCTGACCCAAAATCCACCAACACCCATCAGTAGGTGTTTCAAACTTACCAGCACCCATCAGTAGGTGCAAAATCTTCTCACTAACACCCATCAGTAGGTGTTACAAACTTAGTATCCTTCAGTAGATACTTAACCACCTAGCATCCTTCAGTAGATGCTAAATCCAACAAAATAATGTCCAGAATAATGTTCACAAATTACAAATTACAAAACCAAATCAAAAGTTTTAAAATTCACTGGGTTGCCTCCCAGCAAGCGCTCTTTTAATGTCATTAGCTTGACCCAGTAAAGCTCAAGTTCCTTCTTCTTTTTCTTCTTCTTCCTACTGAACTTCTTCAGAAATTTGATCAAACCAGGAACCTGTTGCAGTGTCTCAATCATAGGAACTTTAATCTCCAATTTCTTGAAGATTTCCATAAAGCACTTGAATTTCTTTTCCTTCCTATGATTCTTCTTTAGATGAGGATGTGATTTTTCATATGATTTCTTCTTCTTTCCTCTCATCTTCTTTTTCTTACGCTTTCTCTCCCCAAATTTTCTCTTTTTCTCTTCTTTTATTTTTTTCTTCCTTTCTCTTTTTCTCCTCAACTTCTTTATCTTCACACAAATTTTCTTTCTCTCTTCTCTCTCAACCAATTCTTTTTCTTTTTCTTCATCTTTATCTTTCTCACTCAACTCTTCTTTCTCTTTTCTCTCTACCCTTTCCTCATCTCCCTCTAATTTTTCCTCATCAAGAATCTTGTCACTTTCAGTGATAATGACTTGCCCTTCCTCCTTAAGGTTAACATCAGTATTAACATCATCATTTAATATCTGACTAATGTGACGAAGTTGCATCTCCATTCTTTTACATGATTCTTCAATGCTTTTCTGAGTAGAGTCGGAATTTTTCAAAAATCGTTGAAGGGTGTCCTCCAACCTATCCAAACTTCCTGATAGAAAGGGTTGTTGCTGCCATTGTTGTTGTGGTTGGTTCTCAAATTGTCCAGCAGCTTGCCAAAATTGGCTTTGATCCATGCTTGAGTGAGGTTCCCACCATTGGTTGAGATTACTTTGGTAGAATTGAGTGCCCCTATAGTTAAACTCTTGACCAAATTGCATTCTGCAGACATTAGGCACAAAACCCTAAAAACAATTGTTAGCACAAAAAGATATAGAAGAAAATAAAGATTGAAAAGATATAAGAAGATAAAAGATTTAGAAGATAGAATCAAATAAAATAGAATAAAACCTAATCTAAAAAATAAAATCTAATCTAAAAGATAAAATAAAATAAAATCTAACCTAACCTAAAAGATAGAATAAGAATAAAATAAAATCTAACCTAAAAAGATAACAAAAATAAAATCTAATAAAATAAAATCTAATCTAAAAAGATAAAATAAAATCAAATAAAAACCGAAAAATAAAAAACCGAAAAATAAAAAACAGAAAACAGAAAAACAGAAAACAGAAAAAAAATAAAATAAAATAAAATCAAATAAAATACAAACTGAAAAATATAAACAGAAAAATAAAATAAAATAAAATAAAAATTCGAAATTTAAAATAAAATAAAAAAAATAAGTCAAAGATAATCAATAATCACACAAATTAACCAGTTAAACCACGAATCCCCGGCAACGGCGCCAAAAACTTGATGGACAAATTTGTAAGCACCAAAATATGATGTCACAAACTTGTTTCACAGTCGGCAAGTATGACCGAATCGTTCAAGTAATAAAACTTGGTAAGACCAAGTATCGTTCTTCCCAAAGGACTCACGGCCTAGTTTAGTTATGTGGTTTCTTGATTAACTAAGACTTACAAACGAAATATTTGGGTTTAAAATGCAAGACAGAAAATAAACATGTATGCATGAATTTTGATCAATGGCAAAGACAAAAGATAAACACTTTCAATGGAATATATGAATGAATATGTTGTTGGGGGTCAATTTCATCTCATCCACTCTCATACATTTTAGGAATTCAACATTCAAATCATCATTGTTAATGCCACTCTCTAAAGTACCATTCTAGATGGCTTCTCCCTAATCAAATAGTTCATACAATTCCTAGCATTCCTAATGATTAGTTTATTTTGCGCAGGAGCTTAAGGCAATCAATAGAATATTGTCAGTATAATATTGAGAGAAATTCCCCGGATCTAGATTTCCCCGTACGTGTCCGTATCAACAAAACCAATAATCATGCATTAGAATGAGTTAAACAATGCAAGCATTGAGCAAAGAGGAAAAACCCTAACTAATGATGAAAGAAAGCATATGTCTTAATTCTAAGATGTACTCAACAAATCCATATATGAGAGCTTCAAGAGATTACTTTGATTCCCCAACAAACATACAAGGTTTAGTTCACCATATTCATGGTGAACCTAGATGAATTACAATGAAAGTATGAAAGAATAAACCCAATAAAGGTGAAGAGGTAGCCTGAGCATCCAAGATCCTCCTTCAAAGGGGTGAAAGAGAGAGTGTTTGCCTCGTTTCTGCCAAAGATGCCTAACTATAGGACGTGCAAGCCCTTATATACTAATCTAGAGTTACAAAAGATTACAAAAGTCCAAGCCCAAAAAGTGCCGCTCAGCGGTATTTACCGCTCAGCGGTGATTGCGCGTCTTCTTTCTTCCCCTCAGCGGCCATTTTGCCCCTCAGCGGTTCCAACGTCACCTCTTGAGTGCCGCTCAGCGGTAGTTTGCCGCTGAGCGGTGCCTTCGACTTCTCCTTTTTGCACTCTTTCTTGTCTTTTCTAATGTCCTCTCTCTTATTCTTCACTTCTTTCACCAAATTCACCTCAAAACCTGCACAAAAACACTTAAATCAAGCATAAACCTGTCCAGCTCTCTTATTTCTGAAAATATAAACAAAAGGCATGATTTCAAGCTAGTTTCTAAGTCTAAAGGTTGCTTTTAGTATCAACTTTAAGCATGAAAATAACAGTTTTTCAACTGTTATCAAACACCTATGTGGAGCCATTCGCGGTCAACCCGCATCTGTCACGTGCTTCTATCATGATGGCCAAAGTCATGCTAAAAGAAGGTTATATGCATGGGAAAGGTTTGGGCAAGTGTGGACTGTAACACCCCGAAATTTGGTGTTACGCCGACAAATTTTTCCGTAAAACACGTAAGTAAAAATTCAAATTTTTAATATTCAACCTCAACGGAAAAATAGTACGTTATTTATTACAAACCGATTATTCCGAAAATAAAACGTTTAAATAGTCAGGATCGAATATAAACAAATACATTCCCAATTATCTATCCCATCTCTCTTTCATCCTTTATGCATGTTCAGAAACATCAGCCATCACATCTGCAATAACATCTGCTCCCGTATAACATCACACATTACACGATCATCGCATTCACATGCACAAACAAGCAAGGGTGAGCTAACAAAAATACAATTCATATACATCATAAATATACTCATAATAACATACTATCATCCACACCTTAACCAGATCAAACTATATACCCAAGTACGAATTATGCTTCAACCATATGCATATACCAATATGTATCAAAATATCAAATTAGAATGCATACACCAATATGCATTACAAAATAAATCAGACTACATCCACCAATATTACAGATCAATCAAAATACATACACCAATATGTACTAGCGTCACTCCCATCACTCCTTTCAGAGCTTCCCCGGGCCGTTACACATTACCCTAATGTGTAGTGCTGCTTCCCATCACTCTATAGGGAGATTCCCCGAGCAAGTACACAAATCACCCTCCATCACTCTAATCAAGAGCTTCCCCGGACAAGTGCAAGTATACCCCTCATCACTCGCCTAAAGAGATTCCCCGGGCCCGCAAGCACAACGCCAATCAAATTTGTAATGAGCTTCACCGGACTAGTACCCCACGTCACCCCCATCACTCTTACATAAATGTAAGAGATTCCCCGGGCGGTTACACACGTCAAACGTGTATAGGGTTACTTCCCATCACTCTATAGAGCTTTCCCGGGCCAGCAACCACAACGCTTACTATCCACCACTCATTTAATGACACCAAGCAGCCAAAAATACACATATCCAATAATCCTCACAATACCAATCCAACCATACCATAACGCACATATCATATCATCATCATAATACCAAATTTTAAACAATTCACGTTCTTCATTTAACATGAAACTTATAATCAAATCATATACAACCATGATTTCAACAGTACTTAACCATTCAAACATCATTCTCCTATCAATTTGCAATCTCAAACAGATCACCCAACATTCCCATATCAAATAGATATATCAAACAACTCAAAACAGTGTACACCTAACACATTTTCTTTATATCCTTTTAATACTCATTTTTAGATAACTCAAACAGGTTTGAAACCATTACCAACAGTTCCGGAAGGGTCAAGAACCCCCAAAACGACCTAGAGAACGTCCAAAACGGACATTCGGAACCCCCAACACTATCGAAAACAAATTCTGCAAAGTGCAGGTGCGAGTTAACTATTTGGACGAACGTCATAAACCATTGGACGGACACTGTTTGGACGAATGTTGTTACTCTTAGTCGAGCACTATTGGGACGAGCGTTGTTACTCTTAGTCGAGCACTATTGGGACGAACACTGTTAATGCTAGCGCTTCATGGACGAACACTGTGAGATCAAACACTAGGCCGAACACTCAAAACCGAACACCATATTGAATTCAACACTGATTGAACGAGCGCTTTACTATCAAACCTTATGAAGACCGAACGCTAATTAAACCATCAACTGACCGAACACTACTAAACCAGCGAATGAACGAACGCTACTAACCAACACCTGAGCGATCGTTACTAAACCATAACTTGAGCGATCGTTATTTAAACCAATGACCGAACGCTATTAATATCATCCCCTAAAACCGAACGCTCTCCAGACAAGGACGAACGCTAAATGCCTAAGCCAAAGCATGATTATGACCGAACGCTACTACCAAGAACGAACGTTAACCAAACCAACATTTGATCGAACGCCACTCAGCACATGGCATGACCGATCGTCCAAATCCGACATGGACGAACGGTCAGTTTTTCACATCATGCAGAATTCTGCAGAATGGTAGCAGAACCTCCCTTGACCATTTCTAACCACTTTTCTCAACTTCTTAGACTCTTAATTCTCGTTTTAGACTTAATTAAACTTATCCAAATGATTATAAGCATTTCTACTACCATTTTTTAAGTGATTAAAGTTCACTTTCAGCTCCAAAACACTAACTTCAACAACTTAGGGACCCAAATTTGATTCTAGTACTTGGAACATGTTTTAGACCACTTTTATGTTTCTAACAAGTCACAATGGACTTGTCTAGACTGCCCAAATAGTCCAGGAACACTGCAGCCCTCATTTACTCAAAATCCCTACCTCACTTCCTCTAAAATAGCCCAAATTGACCATAAAGACACTTGATTTCCTTTATAACAGCACTACCACCGAATTTTCATGTCAACACAGATCCAACATACACAATTCCAATAATCATCTCATACTTCCATCAATTCATCCAACCAAAAATTCATTAACTAAGCAAAACACACAATTTTCGTATTCCATGAAAAGTGAGTTAAAACTTCCTTGTTTACCACCCTAATTCACACCCAAATCCATCAAAACTTCATTTACGCATATACCAACATGCTAGAACGAATTTCCATCATCCAATTCACATATATTCATCACCTTACACAATTATTTCATCATCCAACTTATGCAGAATTCATAGATTAAATCTAACTTCCCTTACAACTTTACCTTCAAGCTTCTTTCATATTCAGAATTCTCAATCCATCATTTAATTATCTCACCTTATCATATTGATAATAACAAGTCCATAGATTCAAACAGAAAACCAAAGATCAAGGATCAATCTAACATCATCTCCATATGCTTAAAACATTTCATCCAATTCATACAAATTTTCCACAAAGTAAAATACATAGATTAGCTCCCCTTACCTCTTGAAGATCCTAACTTCTTCTTCCAAGAGAGTAACTCTTCCCTTCCTTGGTAGACCAAGCAAGCTCCAACACCTCTGCACACTTAGAGTTTCGTTCTCCTCACACCAAAAAGCTCTCCACTCTCTCCAAACTTCCAAGTCTGATTTGGATTTAAAGAAATGGCTCCAAGACAAGCAAGGACCCAAGATATTGTAATTTAGCAATAAAAGACCAACATCTGGCCATCCTAATCCATTTTCCAGCCCCAAAATCCGGAAAGAATGGTTTGTGGGAAGATTCCCCAACCTTGCACGCTCAAAAAAACGTGTTCTAGGCTGTTATGTTTCCATAACTGACGTAGCTAATCGATTAACTCAAGTGCTAATCGATTAACTCGAGTCCAGAGGCTAAAACACGAATTTTCTCTGTAACAATCGATTAACTACAGCTGTTAATCGATTAACCAGTAGAAAACTCAAAATAACGTTTTTCGTGACTTGTTTGATTTGGTTGAGGCCCTTCCCGATGTTGAAAAAAAACGTATGAGTACTCAAATCGAAGCTCTTTGAGTCTACTTTCTAATGGAAAAAGAATTAACCCAAAATATTAATTGTATAAAAAGTTATACATAAAATAGTAAACCATGTCAAATTTTGACAGCATTCTATTTTACACTACAACTTGAAATTTTTACAACTTGGTAAAATTTTGAGTTTACAAGGGTCTTACATTCTCCCCTCCTTTAAAATTTTCATACTCGAAAATTGTACTTGTTAACCAAAAGAAGAAGATTTTTCATTTCTTCTTCCAATTCCCAAGTCATTTCTTTAGTCTTCTCATTCCACAACACTTTCACTGTACGAATATCCTTCCCTCTCAACTGCTTCGACTGAACATCCAGTACTCGCACAGGTTTCGTATCCAATGACAAGTCTTCTCTGATTTGAACATCATCCAATTCGAGCACATGATCAGGGTTTGACACATACTTCCTCAACTGAGAAACGTGAAACACATTGTGTAAATTTTCCAATTGAGGAGGTAGTGCAATTTCATATGCTACCGGTCCTATCCTTTTGATAATCTTAAATGGTCCAAGAAACTTCGGAGATAACTTCCTTGACTTGATGGCTCTTCCAACTCCTGTCATCTGAGAGACTCGTAGAAAAACATGATCTCCCACCTCGAACTCAAGAGGTCTCCGTCGTTTGTCTGCATAAGACTTCTGCCTACTCTGTGTTGCACGCATCCTTTCTTGTATCAGCTTAACCTTCTCGGTTGTCTTCTGTAACAACTCTGGACCCACCGATATTACTTCCCCATCTTGGAACCAGCACAAAGGCGTCCTACACCTTCTCCCATAGAGAGCTTCATACGGTGCCATTCCAATGCTCGCGTGAAAGCTATTGTTGTACGTGAACTCTACCAAAGGTAACACCTCACTCCAAATTCCTAAGTGATCCAGCACACATGCTCTCAGCAAATCTTCCAAGGATTGTATAGTCCTTTCAGACTGTCCATCCGTTTGGGGATGATAAGCTGAACTCATCCTTAACTCTGTACCCAAAGATTCTTGCATCTTCTTCCAAAACCTTGACGTAAATCTTGGATCACGATCTGAAATAATGCTCTTGGGCACTCCATGCAACCTTATTATCTCCTTAATGTAAAGTTCTGCTAGCTTATCCAATGACATCTTCTGGTTGATGGGTAAGAAATGAGCATACTTTGTCAACCTGTCCACAATCACCCATATAGAATCATGACCTCTCGAAGACCTTGGTAAATGAGTCACAAAGTCCATTGATATGTCATCCCACTTCCACTGGGGAATTTCCAACTGTTGCAGCATTCCTCCTAGTCTTTGATGCTCAATTTTAGCCTTCTGACAAGTTAGACAAGAGGAGACAAATTCCGCCACATCCTTTTTCATTCCAGTCCACCAAAAAGAATCCTTTAGGTCCTTGTACATCTTAGTCATACCAGGATGTATGCTAAGACGACTCTTATGTCCTTCTTCCAGAATCTTTCTTATTAATTCCAACTTTGCTGGAACACACACCCTGTTTTTGAACCGCAAAACTCCGTCAGCTCCTAGACTAAAATCCTTAGCCTGCTCTGTCCCTAACAACTCCACCGTCTGTTGTAAGTTTGCGTCTTCTTTTTGCTCTGCTTTAATCTTCTCCAAGAAGTCACTTGTGATCTTCAAATGACTACACCAAATATGATCTTGGTTCAATTGTAAACCCAAGTTCATATCTCTAAACTTTTCGATTAGCTCTAGTTCCTTAACCATCATAGCTGACATCTGTATCCGCTTCCTGCTCAAAGCATCTGCAACAACATTTTCCTTTCCTGGATGGTACTGTAAGTCAAAGTCAAAGTCCTTCAAGTATTCCATCCATCTTCTCTGCCTCATATTTAACTCCTTCTGATCGAAAAGATACTTCAAGCTCTTATGATCACTAAAGACCTGAAAACATGATCCATAAAGATAATGTCTCCAAGCCTTCAGAGCGAAAACAACAGTGGCTAACTCGAGGTCGTGTGTTGGGTAATTCCTTTCATGTACCTTCAATTGCCTCGATGCGTAGGCCACGGGTCTCTTCTCTTGCATTAACACACATCCAAGTCCTTGGTGTGAAGCGTCGCAAAACACTTCAAAAACCTTCGAAGTATCTGGGATCATTAGCACTAGAGCACTTGTCAGCATTCTCTTCATCTCTTCAAAGCTTGCTTCACACTTGTCCGTCCAAGAGAATGGTTGATCCTTCCGAGTCAACTGCGTTAGTGAACCTACTATCCTTGAGAAATCTTTGACAAATCTCCTGTAGTACCCGGCTAGGCCCACAAAACTCCTCACCTCGGATACTGTTTTTGGACGTTCCCACTTCAACACTGCTTCTACTTTGGTTGGATCCACAGAAATTCCTTGGGCAGAAATCACATGACCTAGAAACTGTACCTCATCCAACCAAAACTCGCACTTGGATAATTTCCCGAACAACTGGTGCTCCCTGAGTGTTTCTAACACTGTCCTCAAATGTTCAGCATGCTCTTTCTGATCCTTAGAATAAATGAGAATGTCGTCTATGAACACAACAACAAACTTATCTAACCAAGGCCGGAAGATTCGATTCATGTAATCCATAAATATTGCAGGAGCATTGGTCACTCCGAACGGCATCACCACATACTCGTAGTGACCGTAACGTGACCGAAAGGCTGTCTTCTTTCTGTCTTCAGGCTTCACTAGGATCTGATGGTACCCAGACCTTAAATCGATCTTTGAAAACACGCCAGCTGCACACAATTGATCCAACAAGTCTTCAATCCTCTGTAATGGATACTTGTTCTTGATCGTCAGCTTGTTTAACTGTCGGTAATCAATGCATAACCTCGAACTTCCATCCTTCTTCTTCACTAATAGTACTGGTGCCCCCCAAGGTGAAACACTTGGCTTGATGAATTTCTTTTCTAACACTCTTCAATCTGCTTCTTTAGTTCGACCAATTCTACCGGAGCCATCCTATACGAGGCCACAGACACTGGTCCAGCTCCTGGGACTAGATCAATGGAGAACTCTACTTCTCTGCTTGGTGGTAATCCTGGAACTTCATCCGGAAAGACATCCGTAAACTCCTCTACCATTGGGATTCTCATTGCTTTTTCTCCAGAACTCTTCTTCTTCTCCTGAGCCATCACTACAAAACATGTGGCTCCATTACTGACCTCCTTCAAGGCTTCCTTAGTTGTGATCAACTTAAAATCGTCAGAGTCCGGAAACACCAACTGTTGTCGTCCACAGTCGAGAAGAATGTGATTTGCAGTCAACCAATCCATGCCTAGAATAACATCCAGACCTTGAAGAGGCAGGGAAATCAAGTTTACTTTAAACTTACGCCCTGCTACGAAGATCGGACATCCGACACAGACTGAACTAGTTGTTATATGTCCAGATGCTGGTGTCGAAACTACTAGCTCACATCCTAGATCACTTACTGGCAAACCAAGTTTTTCCAAACAAGACAAGGATACAAAGGAGTGCGTAGCTCCTGAATCAAACAAAACATGTACACACTTTCCAAGCATCATGCAAGTGTCTAAGATAAGGTTACCTAACTGAGTAGCCTCTTCTCCGGTCATAGCAAACACTCTCCCTGTAGCTTGAGGCTTCGCTCCTGTTAAGACTTGTGGCTTCGGTCCACTATTCGTCATCCTATTGGGACACATGTTGGCATAATGTCCCGGTTCATTGCAAATGAAGCATCTCCTGACAAATGGTTTTGTTCCCCTGAGTTGAGGACAATCACGCTTGAAATGCGCTTCTCCATAATTAAAACACTTCATTGGTCCTTGTTGTGGCCTATGTGGTCGATTATAGGGCTTCTTCTGAAATTTAGTCCCGGATGAGTTTCCTCTATGAGGTCTAATAATCCTCTCTGGATCTGTCTCCAGCCTCTCCACCCTCTTAGCGGTTTCCACCATAGTCAAGAAATGTCAAATATTCAATGGTACAACAGCTTTCTTCAACTCATGTCTTAGGCCTTCTTCAAACTTTTGACACTTCCATTCTTCTGGGAGGGGCTGTGAATAGTACCTCGAAAGTTGATCAAATTTCACCACGTACTCGTGCACAAACATCAGTCTTTGGCGTAAACTCAGAAATTTAATCTCTTTTGCGAACTTTGCGCTTCTAGGAAAATATTTCTCCAGAAATTGGAGTTTGAAACTATCCCAGGTAGGAACTTCCCCGTTGGTCTCCATCAGTCGTTTAACCCCGCTCCACCAGTATTCAGCCTCTCTAGTCAGCAGAAAGGCTGCAAAAATCACCTTCTTGTCTTCTGGGCAAGATATTGCTTCGAAGACTTTCTCGATTTCACGGATCCAGTACTCTGCTTCGTCAGGGGTGGCACTCCCATCAAACTTAGAGGAATTGTGGCGCATAAAATGGGTCAGACCGGGTTGGTCTCTCGGCCCAGTCGTAGCATTGTGGTGTAGGATGTCAACCACCCTCTCGATAGCACCAACAACTCCTTCGATTCTCTCAGTCACATTGTGAGAGTTTCCATTCTCAGTTCTCCTAGACATGATGCTCTTTACACGCATAGTAATGACACAATCAATTTCATAAACAAACAAGAAAATTACAAGAATGCATGATAGATTTTCTCACTCCCCAATTCCCAAAAATTTTTATTTTCGGAAAAGAATCACTGCTCTGATACCACAACTGTAACACCCCGAAATTTGGTGTTACGCCGACAAATTTTTCCGTAAAACACGTAAGTAAAAATTCAAATTTTTAATATTCAACCTCAACGGAAAAATAGTACGTTATTTATTACAAACCGATTATTCCGAAAATAAAACGTTTAAATAGTCAGGATCGAATATAAACAAATACATTCCCAATTATCTATCCCATCTCTCTTTCATCCTTTATGCATGTTCAGAAAATTCAGCCATCACATCTGCAATAACATCTGCTCCCGTATAACATCACACATTACACGATCATCGCATTCACATGCACAAACAAGCAAGGGTGAGCTAACAAAAATACAATTCATATACATCATAAATATACTCATAATAACATACTATCATCCACACCTTAACCAGATCAAACTATATACCCAAGTACGAATTATGCTTCAACCATATGCATATACCAATATGTATCAAAATATCAAATTAGAATGCATACACCAATATGCATTACAAAATAAATCAGACTACATCCACCAATATTACAGATCAATCAAAATACATACACCAATATGTACTAGCGTCACTCCCATCACTCCTTTTAGAGCTTCCCCGGGCCGTTACACATTACCCTAATGTGTAGTGCTGCTTCCCATCACTCTATAGGGAGATTCCCCGAGCAAGTACACAAATCACCCTCCATCATTCTAATCAAGAGCTTCCCCGGACAAGTGCAAGTATACCCCTCATCACTCGCCTAAAGAGATTCCCCGGGCCCGCAAGCACAACGCCAATCAAATTTGTAATGAGCTTCACCGGACTAGTACCCCACGTCACCCCCATCACTCTTACATAAATGTAAGAGATTCCCCGGGCGGTTACACACGTCAAACGTGTATAGGGTTACTTCCCATCACTCTATAGAGCTTTCCCGGGCCAGCAACCACAACGCTTACTATCCACCACTCATTTAATGACACCAAGCAGCCAAAAATACACATATCCAATAATCCTCACAATACCAATCCAACCATACCATAACGCACATATCATATCATCATCATAATACCAAATTTTAAACAATTCACGTTCTTCATTTAACATGAAACTTATAATCAAATCATATACAACCATGATTTCAACAGTACTTAACCATTCAAACATCATTCTCCTATCAATTTGCAATCTCAAACAGATCACCCAACATTCCCATATCAAATAGATATATCAAACAACTCAAAACAGTGTACACCTAACACATTTTCTTTATATCCTTTTAATACTCATTTTTAGGTAACTCAAACAGGTTTGAAACCATTACCAACAGTTCCGGAAGGGTCAAGAACCCCCAAACCGACCTAGAGAACGTCCAAAACGGACATCCGGAACCCCCAAAACTAACGAAAACAAATTCTGCAAAGTGCAGGTGCGAGTTAACTATTTGGACGAACGTCATAAACCATTGGACGGACACTGTTTGGACGAACGCTGTTACTCTTAGTCGAGCAGTATTGGGACGAGCGTTGTTACTCTTAGTCGAGCACTATTGGGACGAACGCTGTTAATGCTAGCGCTTCATGGACGAACACTGTGAGATCAAACACTAGGCCGAACACTCAAAACCGAACACCATATTGAATTCAACACTGATTGAACGAGCGCTTTACTATCAAACCTTATGAAGACCGAACGCTAATTAAACCATCAACTGACCGAACACTACTAAACCAGCGAATGAACGAACGCTACTAACCAACACCTGAGCGATCGTTACTAAACCATAACTTGAGCGATCGTTATTTAAACCAATGACCGAACGCTATTAATATCATCCCCTAAAACCGAACGCTCTCCAGACAAGGACGAACGCTAAATGCCTAAGCCAAAGCATGATTATGACCGAACGCTACTACCAAGAACGAACGTTAACCAAACCAACATTTGACCGAACGCCACTCAGCACATGGCATGACCGATCGTCCAAATCCGACATGGACGAACGGTCAGTTTTTCGCATCATGCAGAATTCTGCAGAATGGTAGCAGAACCTCCCTTGACCATTTCTAACCACTTTTCTCAACTTCTTAGACTCTTAATTCTCGTTTTAGACTTAATTAAACTTATCCAAATGATTCTAAGCATTTCTACTACCATTTTTTTAAGTGATTAAAGTTCACTTTCAGCTCCAAAACACTAACTTCAACAACTTAGGGACCCAAATTTGATTCTACTACTTGGAACATGTTTTAGACCACTTTTATGTTTCTAACAAGTCACAATGGACTTGTCTAGACTGCCCAAATAGTCCAGGAACACTACAGCCCTCATTTACTCAAAATCCCTACCTCACTTCCTCTAAAATAGCCCAAATTGACCATAAAGACACTTGATTTCCTTTATAACAGCACTACCACCGAATTTTCATGTCAACACAGATCCAACATACACAATTCCAATAATCATCTCATACTTCCATCAATTCATCCAACCAAAAATTCATTAACTAAGCAAAACACACAATTTTCGTATTCCATGAAAAGTGAGTTAAAACTTCCTTGTTTACCACCCTAATTCACACCCAAATCCATCAAAACTTCATTTACGCATATACCAACATGCTAGAACGAATTTCCATCATCCAATTCACATATATTCATCACCTTACACAATTATTTCATCATCCAACTTATGCAGAATTCATAGATTAAATCTAACTTCCCTTACAACTTTACCTTCAAGCTTCTTTCATATTCAGAATTCTCAATCCATCATTTAATTATCTCACCTTATCATATTGATAATAACAAGTCCATAGATTCAAACAGAAAACCAAAGATCAAGGATCAATCTAACATCATCTCCATATGCTTAAAACATTTCATCCAATTCATACAAATTTTCCACAAAGTAAAATACATAGATTAGCTCCCCTTACCTCTTGAAGATCTTAACTTCTTCTTCCAAGAGAGTAACTCTTCCCTTCCTTGGTAGACCAAGCAAGCTCCAACACCTCTGCACACTTAGAGTTTCGTTCTCCTCACACCAAAAAGCTCTCCACTCTCTCCAAACTTCCAAGTCTGATTTGGATTTAAAGAAATGGCTCCAAGACAAGCAAGGACCCAAGATATTGTAATTTAGCAATAAAAGACCAACATCTGGCCATCCTAATCCATTTTCCAGCCCCAAAATCCGGAAAGAATGGTTTGTGGGAAGATTCCCCAACCTTGCACGCTCAAAAAAACGTGTTCCAGGCTGTTATGTTTCCATAACTGACGTAGCTAATCGATTAACTCAAGTGCTAATCGATTAACTCGAGTCCAGAGGCTAAAACACGAATTTTCTCTGTAACAATCGATTAACTACAGCTGTTAATCGATTAACCAGTAGAAAACTCAAAATAACGTTTTTCGTGACTTGTTTGATTTGGTTGAGGCCCTTCCCGATGTTGAAAAAAAACGTATGAGTACTCAAATCGAACCTCTTTGAGTCTACTTTCTAATGGAAAAAGAATTAACCCAAAATATTAATTGTATAAAAAGTTATACATAAAATAGTAAACCATGTCAAATTTTGACAGCATTCTATTTTACACTACAACTTGAAATTTTTACAACTTGGTAAAATTTTGAGTTTACAAGGGTCTTACATGGACAGGGGCGAGCATTCCCCCTGGAGGTCGTCGAGAACAAGAATAGGTATGGCCTTGGATACAAGCCCACCAAGGAGGATAGGAGAAGGCTGATAGAAGAAAGGAGAGAGCGCAGTCTGGCTCGGGTGGAAAGACGGGAGCCCAAAGTGGGAAGAATTCGTATCTGTGACCTCAAGGAGAGCTTTCGCAGCGCTGGTTGGGTTAACGCTGGCCACATAGCAGCTGTGGGAGATGAAGATGGATCGGAAGGCTCCGGTTTCATGTGGGCCTGCTCCCCGGATGCAAGACTCGACAACTGGAAGATGCTGAATTTGCCCGTGATGCTTAATTTGAATGAGATGTAATAACTTTAATTAATCCTATAGTTTTACCCGGGGTTTTAGGATTCATGACTTACGGGTTGACGCTTTTAGTTTGTTATGCTCAGCGCGATAATCAAAGTGTGTTTGTTTGTGTTTTATCATCATTTTGCATTCCTCGTCGTGTTTCCGTTTATTTATTTCCTTTTCGTAAACTTAAATAATGCAGATATGACAATGAATGTTTTGAAAGTAATTATGTCGATATTCCTGATTTTGGGCGCCCTGTCAATAATACGGAAGATGATTGTGATGACGACCTGGAACCCCCTCCTAAACTGTTGAGACTAGTGGAACAAGAGTGTAAGGAGATAAAACCTCACTAAGAAGATGTTGAAGTACTCAATTTAGGGAATGAGGATGAGATAAAGGAGGTGAAGATCGGTACAGCCATGAAAGCAGAAGTGAAAGAAAATTTACGTGTCTTATTGAGGGAGTTCAGGGATGTGTTTGCTTGGTCTTACAATGACATGCCAGGCCTCGATACAGATATTGTACAACACAAGCTCCCACTCAAGCCGGAATGCCCATCCGGTAAAGCAAAAGCTAAGAAGAATGAAACCGGAAATGTCCTTGAAGATCAAGGAGGAGGTACAGAAGTAATTCGATGCAGGGTTTCTAGCTGTGGCGAGATACCCAGAATGGGTAGCAAACATTGTACCGGTTCCTAAGAAGGATGGTAAAGTTCGGATGTGTGTCGATTATCAAGATTTGAATCGCGCAAACCCAAAGGATAATTTCCCATTACCACACATCGACACCCTAGTTGATAATACAGCCAAGTATTCACTGTTTTCGTTCATGGATGGTTTTTCGGGGTATAACCAGATCAAGATGGCGCCAGAAGATATGGAAAAGACGACTTTTATTACATTGTGGGGCACATTTTGTTATAAGGTGATGTCTTTTGGACTCAAGAATGCTGGGGCAACGTATCAAAGGGCGATGGTGGCACTTTTCCATGATATGATGCACAAGGAGATTGAAGTTTATGTGGACGACATGATCGTGAAGTCCGAATCAGAAGAAGAACACGTCCTCAACTTGAGAAAGTTATTCGAGAGATTGAGGAAGTATAAGCTTAGGCTGAATCCCGCCAAATGTACATTTGGAGTGAAATCCGGGAAATTGTTGGGCTTTATTGTCAGCCAGAGGGGGATAGAGGTGGATCCAGACAAAGTGCGAGCGATAATGGAAATGCCTGCGCCTAAAACGGAAAAAGAAGTTCGAGGGTTTTTGGGTAGATTGAATTACATTGCTAGATTCATCTCCCAATTAACTGCTACTTGTGAACCACTGTTCAAGTTGTTACGAAAGAATCAGGCTGTGGTGTGGAATGAGGATTGTCAGGCCGCTTTTGAGAGAGTCAAACAATACTTACAGGACCCTCCTGTATTACGTCCACCAGAACCAGGAATGCCACTCATTTTGTATTTGACTGTATTGGACAAGTCAATGGGTTGCGTATTGGGTCAGCATGATGAGGATGGCAAAAGAGAGCACGCTATATATTACTTGAGCAAGAAGTTCATAGACTGCGAACAACAATATTCATCGTTAGAGCGGACTTGTTGCGCATTGGCATGGGCCGCTCATCGTTTAAGGCAATACATGTTGAGTCATTCCACATGGTTGATATCCAAGATGGATCCTATCAAGTATATTTTTGAAAAGCCTGCTCTTACTGGAAGGATAGCTCGATGGCAGATGCTATTGTCAGAATACGACATCGTATATGTCACTCAGAAATCTGTCAAGGGTAGCGCACTAGCAGAATACCTGGCTCATCAACCCCTTTGTGATTATTCGAAGAGAACAAAGAAGACCGAAACGAAAAAGCATGGACAGTGTTATTCGACGGAGCCTCGAATGTGATGGGACATGGAATAGGGGCAGTGCTTATCTCCCCCAAAAACTTGATGGACAAATTTATGAGCACCAAATTATGATGTCACAAACTTGTTTTCAATCGGCAAGTATGACCGAATCGTTCAAGTAATAAACTTGGTTAGACCAAGTATCGTTCTTCCCAAAGGACTCACGGCCTAGTTTAGTTATGTGGTTTCTTGATTAACTAAGACTTACAAACGAAATATTTGGGGTTTAAAATGCAAGACAGAAAATAAACATGTATGCATGAATTTTGATCAATGGCAAAAAGCAAAAGATAAACACTTTCAATGAAATATAGATATGAATATGTTGTTGGGGGTCAATTTCATCTTATCCACTCTCATATATTTTAGGAATTCAACATTTAAATCATCATTGTTAATGCCACTCTCTAAAGTACCTTTCTAGAAGGCTTCTCCCTAATCACGAGTTCATACAATTCCTAGCATTCCTAATGATCAGTTCATAAGTGCAGGAGCTTAACGACAACCAATATCATATTGGGAGAAATTCCCCGGATCTAGACTTCCCCGTACGTTCCCGTATCGACAAAACCAATAATCATGCATCGAATGAGTTAAACCATGCAAGCATTAAACAAAGAGGAAAAACCCTAACTAATGATGAAAGAAAGCATAAGTCTTAATTAAAAGATGTAAAAACAGATTCCATATATGAGAGTTTCACAAGACTACATTGATTCCCCAACAAACATAAAGAGGTTAGTTCACCATATTCATGGTGAACCTAGATGAATTACAATGAAAGAATGAAAGAATAAACCCTAAAAAGGTGAAGCGGAAGCCTCAGCATCCAAGATCCTCCTTCAAAGGGGTGGTAAAGAGAGTGTTTGCCTCGTTCCAGCCAGAGATACCTAACCCTAGGAAACCCTAAAGCTTATATATCATTCGTAAATTACAAAAAGTCAAGTCCAAGCCCATTAAAGTGCCGCTCAGCGGTAAACTACCGCTCAGCGGTGATTGCGTGACTTGTTTTCTCCCCTCAGCGGCCATTTTGCCCCTCAGCGGATCTCCCATGATTTCTAGAGTACCGCTCAGCGGTAAAATACCGCTCAGCGATGAGTGCGTGACTTGTTTTCTCCCCTCAGCGGCCATTTTGCCCCTCAGCGGACCTCCCGCAAACTCCTGAGTGCCGCTCAGCGGTAAACTGCCGCTGAGCGGTGACTTCGGCTTCTCCTTTTGCACTTTTTATTGTCTTTTCTGATTTCATCTCTCTCCTTCTTCACTTCTTTCACCAAATTCACCTTAAAACCTGCAGAAAAACACTGAAATCAAGCATAAACCTGTCCAGCTCTCTTATTTCTAAAAACATGAGGAAAAACATGATTTCAAGCTAGTTTCTAAGTGTAAAAGTTGCTTTTAGTGTCAATTTTAATCATGAAAATAATAGTTTTTCAACTGTTATCACAACCCCAAACTTAAAACTTTGCTTGTCCTCAAGCAAATAAGATGTAACTCCATCTTTAAACCAATTCATATGATGGTTCACTTCATTCAAAAATCTTCTTTTCAAGATAAGTAAAAACTTCACTCAAACTTATGACCAAGAGTTCAATCAAGATGTGCACATGCTTTAGTGTTCACAAAGTCATTTAAATTCCAACAAATGCTATTTTCATGAATGATCAATCAATTAAGCATGGATGTTCATGTGTTCATGTAATATTTCCTCACTAAGTCAAGTGTTTCACTCACACTCAAGTGTATAAAAGATGATCACTCATTCACTCTACTATCACAATGTCACATGAATCAAATTTGCCTTTCATTTTACCACAATCAAAAACATTCACAAGCATGCATCATCACAAGGACTTTTCTATGGCTTATAATGTGGCTGGGCTAACAAGAAAATTGGTTTTTCTGGATCACAAAATCCTTGAGTTAAAAGAATCATACAACACAATCATCTTATTCATTCCCAACTTTCTTTTGCCTTTGCATTGAGCTTTGCTTCTTTTTCTTTTCTTTTCTTTTTCTTTGCATATTCTTACTTTTTAGCTCTTAGCTCAATGCTTTTCATGTTTTCCCAACAACCCCAAACTTGAATATTTAACAATACCACACAAGATTTTCTACTTAACTCAAGGTAAAGATTTTTCAATCAAAGGTTTCAGTGTATATTCAAGGCTAAGGGTTCAAAAGGATTGAACACAAAGTGTTCTCTTTTAGTGGGCTAACTTTTACAAATTTGGCCAATAAAAAGGTTTCCAACAAACGGCCTTGATCATATGATGCAAAACAAGCAATTGATTCAATCATAGAAAACTTGGGCAAAATCATTCATGCTGTCAAAGTAATAGCATTCAACAATAACAACTCTGGAGCTCAAAATCTCACATATAAGCTCATTCACATTTGACATACACATCCTGCTTAATTTCACAATCACAATCATGATATCATGCATTTGTTCACAAAGCTTGTGAATCACCTGTATAAGCATTTTAATGTGCACATCATCTCAACATCAATTAATCATAAGCATCATGCAGTATTACTTATCACACAATCACAGTTAATAGCAAACCATCATAACAAACCAGGTTTCAAATAAAGTACATCAAACCCTAATCTAAAAACAGAAACAAATAAGTTTAGAAAACTTAAAGCACAAAACATAAGCACATGATAGCATTCATCAGTAAATGCTATCTCAGCTCCTCATCAATCTGAGCTGTCCTCTGTATCTTCCTCTTCCTCCTCATCTTCATCATCTTCAAATGCATCATCCTCATCAGCTTCATCTTCTTCCATATCTCTAGCTGAAGCTTCAGCTGCTTCAGCTCCTCCTCCATGCACTGGTTCCTCTGGCCATGCTACCACATTATGGAATTCATCCATAGTCCACCTGTGGGCTGGAGGTGTATCATACATCCCCACAATCATCTCAGCAGTGGCCACCTGCCCTCTGTGAATGGATTGCAACTGAGCCCCTATAAGAGACATATACATGTCCCTCATCTGGAATGGCTCTGCTTCATGTGTCTCAGCAGATGTCTGGCTCTGTGCTGGCCCTCTCTCTCTACGAGCACGGCGTGGTGGAACTGGCTGAGCTGCATCATCACCTCCACAGTACTGTCTATAGTAGGCCTCATCAATAGCTTTTCTTGGCCTCTCAAAAGGTGGAGCAGAAGTGTCCACCCCAGCTATTTTGCAAAGGTGCGTGATCAAAGAAGGATGTCCCAGTGGTGCTTTGTTGTTTGAAGTATTGGCGCACACACTAATCTCATCAGCTATCACCTGCCCAATATTAACATTCAAGTTTCTGATAGCACAGTAGATGAAGAATGCCCTGCTGAGAGTAATATCTGACACATGTGAACATGGCTGAATGTTGGCATGAGAAAACGCCATCCAATACTTTGCAAGAGGAGTCAAATCTGTCCTCCTAATGTTAACCACTGAGCCAGATCGATTCCTTTGGAAGTGTCCTCTAGGTATACACAGTACTCTCTCCACATCCTCATAATCAGCACCTTCCTCCATGCAAAGAGCAAACTGGCACTGCTCACCAGCCCATACAGTGTCCAGAAAGTTATTAATTGAATCAGGATCATACCTGATAGCTTGGCCTCTGACATAGCCCAAATAATTCTCAGCTGGATAATCACCAATCTTCTTTGCATTGGTGTAAAATTCCTTAACCACAGCTATGTTGGCAGGTGCAGGATAAGTGGCTAGCTTTCCCCAGTTATTCCCTAAAACTTGCTCTCCAAATTGAGGAGCAAGGTTAGGTATCATTCCAACCTTTCTCTCCATCAGAAGTCTCCTGTCCTGAACCACTTTAAATTGCTTCTCATGTTTCCTAGAGAGGAACCTGCTAGATTGGGGTTGCTCTGGTTCCTTTTCCTTTCTCTTGGTTGCCATGGTTTTCAATCTTTTTCCTGAAGATGATGCCATTCCTACATTCAAAACAAATACAAAACCACAGAACATGATGTTAATCATTAGTAAAACAAAGAACACAACTCCTTTCGAAGCTAAACCATCGCTGAGGGCCAGAATTTCCCCTCAGCGCCACCAGTACCACATTCCAGATCACACAAAAACAAAAAAAAAAAAAAATCAAATATGGCAGAGTGCCGCTCAGCGGCAGTTTACCCCTTAGCGGTAACTCTGCAGATTTTGAAAAACCTGTTTTAAAGCTTTCCTAACTCCACCCAAATGCAATTTTCAGTTTTCCAGTTCATAATCATGCAGTTTAATCGGTTCAAACATCAAATATATCATCAAATCATGCCAAGAAATCAAAACCCCTAAATCTTCATGCTTTAACCATCATATTCAAAATCAAAACCCTAGGATGAACAAAATGCATTTTACTTACTTGGGTGGAGATACTAGATGCAATGAGAATGCTTCCAAGCTAGAATGCTCTCTTCCAACCCCAAACTTTGATGGCACACTAGTGAAAAAGTGAGTGGAACAGAAATTTTCTTAAGAGGGAAGAGTGAAAAGATGTGGAAAACCTTGGAGAAGGTATGTGGGAGTGTTTGTGCAAAGAAAAGTCTGAAAGTGTGAAAGAATGCGCAGCTTAGGGTTTAAAAATACCCTAATGGGCTCGGGTCCCGCTAAGGGGAACTAAAACCCTATTCTGCGAGAGTACCGCTCAGCGGTAAAGTACCACTCAGCGGCACTTTCGTGAAGTGCTCTTTTCCTTCTTTTCTTAACCTACGTGCCTCCCATATGTGCCCCTCACTGGTTCCCTGCAATTCAATATTCACAATGCTTATGCAAACCCTAAAAATAAACAAACAGAAATATTCAATCAACTGGGTTGCCTCCCAGGTAGCGCTTGTTTAACGTCACGAGCCTGACCCAAAATCCTCCAGCACCCTTCAGTAGGTGTTATAGCCATTGTATCCTTCAGTAGATACTTAACCACCTAGCATCCTTCAGTAGATGCTATATCCAACAAAATAAATACAAAAATAATGTTCACAAATTAAAAATTACAAAACCAAATCAAAAGTTTTTAAATTCACTGGGTTGCCTCCCAGCAAGCGCTCTTTTAATGTCATTAGCTTGACCCAATAAAGTTCAAGTTCCATCTTCTTTGTAGTTGATGTTGCCATTCCACCAACTCCGCAGCTGTTTCCTTTGAATTGTTTTGGTTCTTCTAGAATATGGAGACTCTATCTCTATCATCTCCTTCTCTTTAAACCCCTTCACAACCCACAACTTGTTTTTGATTCTAACAGGTGTGCCAAGTTGGAGTCTTCTTTTCTTCCAGTCTCTAGGAATTTCTTCTCCTCTTCCAATCTCTTCTTCCTGGGGTACCTGAAACAACAAACAATGGTTACCTGAAACCTCAAGATTTTCTTCTTTACGGCTAGTCATGGGTGCATCTCGAAATGCAACTTTATAACTAGCTTCTTCCTCCTTTGCTTGCATCTCATCTTTGAAGACATCTACCACTACTCTCCCCTCTCTATCCTGGAGCACCACTATACCTTCATTTACATCTATGATAGCCCTGGCCGTTTTCATAAACGGTCTTCCAAGTATGATAGGTATCTTCTCAGTCTCCATCTTCATCACCACAAAGTCTGCCAAGAACTGAAGTTTGCCAACACAAACTATAATGTCCTCTACAATCCCACATGGCTCCTTTGAAGATCCATCGGCCATTACTATTTTAACCTTTGCAGGTTTCATTTTAACATTGCCGATTTGCTCCAGTAAAGAATAAGGCATCAAGTTAACACTTGAACCTAAATCAAGGAGAGCTTTCTTTACCTTTTTCTTCCCTATAGTACAAGGGATAGAAAAACTGCCTGGATCTGACGCTTTAGGAGGGAATGACTCTTTCTTAACAGTTATACATTCTTTTGCCTCATCATCTCTACGTCTCTTCTTTGTAGAGATTTCTTCATCAGATTTTGTGTAAACTGCAATTTTCTGTAAAATCTGTTCCCAAGGTGCTTTATTATCCACCATTCTGAATAATTCTGTGAAGTCCATTTGTTTCTCTTGATTTATTGGAAAAGGAAAATTGTTTTTGCTCTCTATTTCTCTTCTTTCTTCTGTTTCTCCTTCTTCTAACTCAATTATCTCTTCATTCACACTCTTTACCACTTTGCACTCTTCTCTAGGGTTAACCTCAGTATTAGCCCCAAAATTTCTATTTGGCCTTTCTTCCAATTGCTTGGTAATCTGACCCATTTGAATCTCCAAATTCTTTATAGCAGCTTCAGTGCTCTTTTGAGAAGATTCGGTTTTCTGTATGAATTGCTGAAGAGTTTCTTCCAACCTTGTTGATTTTTCATTAAGCATAGATAACTGTTGCCAAAAGGTTGGTTGCTGCTGCTGCTTATTATATTGATTTGCTTGCCCAGTTTGTCCTTGACCAATGCTTGGATGTGGTTTCCACCCTTGATTGTAATTCCCTTGACGGTATGGAAATTGATTAGCCATGAAATTAACATCCTCCAAGGCTTCCACTGGAAAAGCACATTGACCATTGATATGATCACCTCCACATAATTCGCACAACTGGGTTTGTACCTGTGCAGCAGTTTTCAACTCTTTAGGTAATTGTGCAAGAGTTTTAGTCAGAGTCTCCAGCTGTTGAGTTAGAATTTTATTTTGAGCTAGCAAGGCATCATGTGTCTGTAATTGGAGAACCCCTTTTTGTTGCATAGGAGCTCCTCTTTCACTGTTGAGCTCATTATCACTAGTAGCCATGTTATCAATGATTTCTATAGCTTCCTCTGGAGTTTTCCATTTAATATTGCCTCCTGCTGAGGCATCAAGCATCATCTTGGTTTGTGAACCAAGCCCTCCAAGGAAAGTTAAGACTACTTCCTGTTCTTCAAAGCCATGCGTAGGTGTTTTTCTTAGCAGACTTTTGTATCTATCCCATGCATGCCCCAGTGATTCTTCCATGCCCTGCTTAAATGAAGATATCTCTTGCTTGCCTTTTGTCACCTTTGATTGTGGAAAGTACTTGTTCAAAAACTTTGTTACCACTGCTTCCCACTCTGTGAAACTTCCTTCTGGAAAAGAGTTCAACCAAAGCTTAGCATTGCCTCCCAATGAGAAAGGAAACAAACTAAGTTTGATTGCTTCGTCTGGCACCCCATTGATTTTCACTGTGTTGCAAATTTCATTAAATGTAGTAAGGTGCTCATATGGGCTTTCATGAGATAACCCATTAAATTGATTACTCTTCACCAGTTGGATCAGTGCTGGTTTGACCTCCATATTGGCTGCATTGACTCTAGGTCTAGCTATGCTGTTAAAGTGTTGAGGTCCAGCTATGTTGGTGTAATCAGCAAGAGTTCTTCTGATATTATTATTCTCCATATTTTCTGTGCTATTGTCAGAACCTTGTGGTGATGGTTGCAACAGAGTTTCCGGAGGAGGGAAAAGTTCTCTAGATGTTCTGATTCTTCTCCTCCGTCTACTGTCTTCTAATCCTTCAAGCAGAGGTTCTGTTGTTTTCTTGCTCCTAGTTCGAATTGCCTCCTGCATACACAAGAACACAAAACCCTAGAAAAGATTTGGTTAGCACAAAAAGATATAAGAGAAGATATAATATTCAGAAAATAAAAAAAATAAAAAACAGAAAAATAAAATAAAAATTCGAAATTTAAAAATAAAATAAAAAAAATAAGTCAAAGATAATCAATAATCACACAAATTAACCAATTAAACCACGAGTCCCCGGCAACGGTGCCAAAAACTTGATGGACAAATTTATGAGCACCAAATTATGATGTCACAAACTTGTTTTCAATCGGCAAGTATGACCGAATCGTTCAAGTAATAAACTTGGTTAGACCAAGTATCGTTCTTCCCAAAGGACTCACGGCCTAGTTTAGTTATGTGGTTTCTTGATTAACTAAGACTTACAAACAAAATATTTGGGGTTTAAAATGCAAGACAGAAAATAAACATGTATGCATGAGTTTTGATCAATGGCAAAAAGCAAAAGATAAACACTTTCAATGAAATATAGATATGAATATGTTGTTGGGGGTCAATTTCATCTTATCCACTCTCATATATTTTAGGAATTCAACATTCAAATCATCATTGTTAATGCCACTCTCTAAAGTACCTTTCTAGAAGGCTTCTCCCTAATCACGAGTTCATACAATTCCTAGCATTCCTAATGATCAGTTCATAAGTGCAGGAGCTTAACGACAACCAATATCATATTGGGAGAAATTCCCCGGATCTAGACTTCCCCGTACGTGCCCGTATCGACAAAACCAATAATCATGCATCGAATGAGTTAAACAATGCAAGCATTAAGCAAAGAGGAAAAACCCTAACTAATGATGAAAAGAAAGCATAAGTCTTAATTAAAAGATGTAAAAACAGATTCCATATATGAGAGTTTCACAAGATTACATTGATTCCCCAACAAACATACAGAGTTTAGTTCACCATATTCATGGTGAACCTAGATGAATTACAATGAAAGAATGAAAGAATAAACCCTAAAAAGGTGAAGAGGAAGCCTCAGCATCCAAGATTCTCCTTCAAAGGGGTGGAAGAGAGAGTGTTTGCTTCGTTCCAGCCAGAGATGCCTAACCCTAGGAAACCCTAAAGCTTATATATCATTCGTAAATTACAAAAAGTCAAATCCAAGCCCATTAAAATGCCGCTCAGCGGTAAAATACCGCTCAGCGGTGAGTACGTGACTTGTTTTCTCCCCTCAGCGGCCATTTTGCCCCTCAACGGACCTTACGTGACTTCCAGAGTGCCGCTCAGCGGTAAAATACCGCTCAGCGGTGAGTGCGTGACTTGTTTGCTCCCCTCAGCGACCATTTTGCCCCTCAGCGGACCTCCCGCAAGCTCCTGAGTGCCGCTCAGCGGTAAACTGCCGCTGAGCGGTGACTTCGGCTTCTCCTTTTGCACTTTTTATTGTCTTTTCTAATTTCATCTCTCTCCTTCTTCACTTCTTTCACCAAATTCACCTTAAAACCTGCACAAAAACACTGAAATCAAGCATAAACCTGTCCAGCTCTCTTATTTCTAAAAACATGAGGAAAAACATGATTTCAAGCTAGTTTCTAAGTGTAAAGGTTGCTTTTAGTGTCAATTTTAATCATGAAAATAACAGTTTTTCAACTGTTATCAGCGTCAGTATATACCAATGACGGCAAGGTTGTGTTTTAACTGCACAAATAACATCGCTGAATATGAAGCCTGTGCCATGGGTATTCGAGCAGCAATTGAGTCTAAGGCAAAAATTCTTGATGTGTATGGAGATTCATCTTTGGTCATCCATCAATTGAAAGGAGAATGGGAAACTAGGGATACAAAATTAATTCCCTACCAAGCTTACATCAGGGGATTGATGGAGTATTTCGATTCCATCACATTTAACCATATACCGCGAGAAGATAATCAATTAGCAGACTCACTGGCTACCTTGTCGTCAATGTTTGAGGTTGATCAAGATGCAGAATTACCAAGAATCAAAATGAAAAGCCATGCAGAGCCAGCATATTGCCACTTCATCGAGGAGGAGTTAGACGGTAAACCTTGGTACTTTGATATCAAGCGTTATCTTAAAACCCGAGAATACCCTGAGGATGCGTCTGAAAACGATAAAAGAGCACTAAGAAGGTTGGCCGGCAGTTTCATCTTAAGTGGGGATGTTTTATACAAGAGAAACCATGACATGGTTCTCCTCAGATGTGTGGATGCAAAGGAAGCCGAGTTGATATTGAAAGAAGTGCACGAAGGTACGTTTGGTACACACATGAATGGACATTCGATGGCTAGGAAGATCTTAAGAGTTGGTTACTTTTGGTTGACCATGGAAAACGATTGTTGCATACACGTGAGAAAGTGTGAGAAATGTCAGATATATGCAGATAATATCAATGTGCCACCCACTGCTCTGAACGTGTTGTCTGCACCATGGCCATTTTCGATGTGGGGAATAGATGTCATCGGAGCTATAGAACCAAAAGCATCAAATGGACATCGCTTCATACTAGTCGCAATCGACTATTTCACCAAGTGGGTTGAGGCTGCTTTGTACGCCAACGTGACTAGAAAGGTTGTGGTTAGATTCATAAGGAAGGAGTTGATCTGTAGGTATGGGCTACCTAACAAGATCATCACTGATAACGCTACCAACCTGAACAATCAGATGATGGCAGAGTTATGTGAGGAATTCAAAATTCACCACCATAATTCCTCTCCTTATCGTCCAAAGATGAATGGGGCAGTAGAGGCTGCTAACAAGAACATCAAGAAGATTGTGCAGAAGATGGTGGTCACCTACAAGGATTGGCACGAAATGCTTCCTTTCGCTTTGCACGGATACCGCACATCAGTACGAACATCAACTGGGGCCACGCCGTTCTCGCTAGTGTATGGGATGGAAGCGGTACTTCCATTTGAGGTCGAAATTCCCTCCTGACGCGTGTTAATGGAAACTAAGTTAGAGGAAGCTGAGTGGGTTCAAACCCGATTCGACCAACTCAACCTTATCGAAGAAAAAAGGTTAACAGTAGTGTGTCATGGACAGTTGTATCAAAGGAGAATGAAAAAGGCGTTTGATAAAAGGGTGCACCCAAGAGAGTTTCACGAAGGCGAACTGGTGTTGAAGAGGATTTTGCCCATCCAAAAAGATCATAGAGGCAAGTGGACCCCAAACTATGAAGGGCCGTTTGTGGTAAAGAAAGCATTCTCTGGTGGGGCACTAATTCTCACAAGGATGGATGGGGAGGTATTACCGTTACCGGTTAATTCTGATGCGGTCAAAAAGTTTTATGTATGATGATTCCGTGATAGGGGTTGCCGTTAGCGAATATTAACATTGCCTTTTAAATTGTTGTAATCTGTGTTATTTCATTCAATAAATACCGCATATTAATTTTTGTTCATACTTTCTGAAATTATTGCATGTCGCGCTGAGCTGTTTAGGTAAATAAAGAGGAATGAAAACAAAAATAATTGAACGAATGTCAATAAAAGCATCACGGGTATTCAATCGGCTTAGCTCGGTCCTAGTGGGTGTCGTAAAAAAATATATATATAAAAAAAAAGGGGGGCAAAAGAAAAGACACATGTCGAATTCGTTGTCAATGAGGTTGTCAAGGGCATAGTGTTTTCGAAAAGCAAAAGCAAAATAAATTTTGAAAATACCAAAATTGGGTCTTCTCCTGATGCAAGGTTTCGGGGGTAACCATCGTTCTTTTATGGCTAGAGAATCTGCATTCATACTACTTGAACCCTCAACCTTTTCGTTTCCCATTAAAACAAAGGATTGTCATGAATACAATACTGGGGCAGTGTTCATCATGGTACACATCCCCAACGATCTGTTGATTGGGAGATAAAGAAATAAATAAAAAAAGAGAAAGAAGAGAAAGAAAAAATAATGAAGTCGATGTGTCAACCACTACCGAGTTTTATTCCAGGGCTAAAGTCGCGAGAAAGTAAGGTAAGCAAAGATTCAGAGTGACGTGTGGCCATTTTTTTCTTTATCCAAACGTTAAAAGAAGTTTATCCAATTGCACCCCTTTTGAGCCATAAATTATAATTGTTTTCATCACCCTCGACAAGAATCATTAGCACATCGATGTCAACTTAAAGGGTACATCAAGGGCATCCAAAATCAAGGAGGGGATTTCTGAAAAAAAGAGAAGGAAAAAGAAACAAAAAATATATAAAGTCTCAAAGAAGTACACAACAGAGACAACGAAGCAAGCGACCCAAAAAGGGGAAGAAAAGAAAGAAAAAAACAGCAATGAAAATAAAAGGATGCCCGAAGTTTCAAATCTCTAGGGATAGTTGACTCGACACCTTGCAAATGATTCTTGTTCAAACAATTTAATCGCCAAACACTTATTTGAGCCTTCATTATCCATTTCTTTCAAAACCCTTTGACCTTTAGCCACGGTACAAGCCAATAAAAGTCCACGTTGACTGAAGACAGTTTGTCCTAACCTTTCTCACGAATTTAACCCTGAAACGAAATGATGTGGTGAATGACACAATCACTCAAAAGAAAAAAAAGGGAAGAAAATAAAAACATCGAAAAAAAAGAGAAAAGACAAAAAATGTGAAGTCTCCCCGTCAATCAAGAATCGCCAAATTGGGGCAATCCTTCCTACCCGAACCTTTCCACCTCTCCAAATCAAGTTTACTATACGCAACAAAGTTGGGGCAGCCCTTGCGGGCCATGCATGTGTAGATATTAACAACACCTCCCAAAGTAAGAAAAATTCAAATGCTAACGTTACCCTCAGGTAATCATTCAACCATCTACCTTTCATACTCATCTCCCGAACCCTTTCAGGTTGAAGCTAGTGCTAGAGGGAATTTGAACCCATAGTTACGTTCTCTTCATTTCATCAAAGAACCCACTGCTTCTTGACATTATTTTGATTGAATGCATTTCGAACGTACATCGCGTTTGACGTCAACATTGACAACGGATTCCAAGCAAAAAATATATATAAAAAAAAGGGGAGAGAGAAAAAAGAGGTGTAAGAAAGAGAAAGCGAGAGCAAAAGAAGGGAACGAAACCAATGGCTCATATGCATTCATGCACCATCATAACATAACATCATTTCATAGAAAGCAAAGAAAATTGTTCAAAAATCCGTAAGGGGAAAATGAAGTGGTGAAAAAGGTTAGCAGACCTTTATATCTAAATCTCTCTAATGTTTTGCTCAGTATTTACCAATGTTTCTTCAAAAAGGATCTGAATCCAAGAGTTTCTTCTACGATAGCACACCTCAAGGCACTCGTCGAGCCTATTGATCCTCATTCATTCATCCATAGGGTTATGACACCCTCCACGAGGTTTGTACACCTCATTCATTTATCCATAGCGTTGCGACACCCTTCACGAGGTTTGTACACCTCATTCACTTCATCCATAGGGTTACGACACTCTCCACGAGGTTTGCACACCTCATTCATTCATCCATAGGGTTACGACACCCTCCACGAGGTTTGTACACCTCATTCACTTATCCATAGGGTTGCGACACTGATAACAGTTGAAAAACTGTTATTTTCATGATTAAAATTGACACTAAAAGCAACCTTTACACTTAGAAACTAGCTTGAAATCATGCTTTTCTGTATATTTTTGGAAATAACAGAGCTGGACAGGTTTATGCTTGATTTCAGTGTTTTTGTGCAGGTTTTAAGGTGAATTTGGTAAAAGAAGTGAAGAAGGAGAGAGATGAAATCAGAAAAGACAATAAAAAGTGCAAAAGGAGAAGCCGAAGTCACCGCTCAGCGGCAGTTTAACGCTGAGCGGCACTCAGGAGTTTGCGGGAGGTCCGCTGAGGGGCAAAATGGCCGTTGAGGGGAGAAAACAAGTCACGCACTCACCGCTGAGCGGTACTCTGGAAATCACGGGAGATCCGCTGAGGGGCAAAATGGCCGCTGAGGGGAGAAAACAAGTCACGCAATCACCGCTGAGCGGTAGTTTACCGCTGAGCGGCACTTTAATGGGCTTGGACTTGACTTTTTGTAATTTACGAATGATATATAAGCTTTAGGGTTTCCTAGGGTTAGGTATCTCTGGCTGGAACGAGGCAAACACTCTCTTTACCACCCCTTTGAAGGAGGATCTTGGATGCTGAGGCTTCCGCTTCACCTTTTTAGGGTTTATTCTTTCATTCTTTCATTGTAATTCATATAGGTTCACCATGAATATGGTGAACTAACCTCTTTATGTTTGTTGGGGAATCAATGTAGTCTTGTGAAACTCTCATATATGGAATCTGTTTTTACATCTTTTAATTAAGACTTATGCTTTCTTTCATCATTAGTTAGGGTTTTTCCTCTTTGTTTAATGCTTGCATGGTTTAACTCATTCGATGCATGATTATTGGTTTTGTCGATACGGGAACGTACGGGGAAGTCTAGATCCGGGGAATTTCTCCCAATATGATATTGGTTGTCGTTAAGCTACTGCACTTATGAACTGATCATTAGGAATGCTAGGAATTGTATGAACTCGTGATTAGGGAGAAGCCTTCTAGAAAGGTACTTTAGAGAGTGGCATTAACAATGATGATTTAAATGTTGAATTCCTAAAATATATGAGAGTGGATAAGATGAAATTGAACCCCAACAACATATCCATACATAAATTTCATTGAAAGTGTTTATCTTTTGCTTTTTGCCATTGATCACAATTCATGCATACATGTTTATTTTCTGTCTTGCATTTTAAACCCCAATTAATTCGTTTGTAAGTCTTAGTTAATTAAGAAATCACATAACTAAACTAGGCCGTGAGTCCTTTGGGAAGAACGATACTTGGTCTAACCAAGTTTATTACTTGAACGATTCGGTCATACTTGCCGATTGAAAACAAGTTTGTGACATCATAATTTGGTGTTCATAAATTTGTCCATCAAGTTTTTGGCGCCGTTGCCGGGGAGTCGTGGTTTAACTGGTTAATTTGTGTGATTATTAATTATTTTTGACTGATTTTTTTTATTTTATTTTTAAATTTCGAATTTTTATTTTATTTTATTTTATTTTTTTTTTCTGTTTTCTGTCTTTATTTTCTGAATATTATATTTTCTTTTATATCTTTTTGTGCTAACCAAATCTTCTAGGGTTTTGTGTTCTTGTGTATGCAGGAGGCAATTCGAACTAGGAGCAAGAAAACAACAGAACCGTTGCTTGAAGGATTAGAAGACAGTAGACGGAGGAGAAGAATCAGAACATCTAGAGAACTTTTCCCTCCTCCGGAAACTCTGTTGCAACCATCACCACAAGGTTCTGACAATAGCACAGAAAATATGGAGAATAATCATATCAGAAGAACTCTTGCTGATTACACCAATGTAGCTGGACCTCAACATTTTAACAGCATAGCTAGACCTAGAGTCAATGCAGCCAATATGGAGGTCAAACCAGCATTGATCCAACTGGTGAAGAGTAATCAATTCAATGGGTTATCTCATGAAAGCCCATATGAGCACCTTACTACATTTAATGAAATTTGCAACACAGTGAAAATCAATGGGGTGCCAGACGAAGCAATCAAACTTAGTTTGTTTCCTTTCTCATTGAGAGGCAATGCTAAGCTTTGGTTGAACTCTTTTCCAGAAGGAAGTTTCACAGAGTGGGAAGCAGTGGTAACAAAGTTTTTGAACAAGTACTTTCCACAATCAAAGGTGACAAAAGGCAAGCAAGAGATATCTTCATTTAAGCAGGGCATGGAAGAATCACTGGGGCATGCATGGGATAGATACAAAAGTCTGCTAAGAAAAACACCCACGCATGGCTTCAAAGAAGAAGAAGTAGTCCTAACTTTCCTTGGAGGTCTTGGTTCACAAGCTAAGATGATGCTTCATGCCTCAGCAGGAGGAAACATTAAATGGAAAACTCCAGAGGAAGCAACTGAAATTATTGAAAATATGGCTACTAATGACAATGAACTCAATATTGAAAAAGGAGATTTTAGTCAGAAGGAGTTGTTACAATTAAATGAGGCTTTGCTTATTCAAAATAGAATTATCTCTCAACAGCTTGAAGAAGTAACTATGAAACTTTCTCAAATACCACAGGAAATACAACAGGTCTCAATGGTTCAAGTGCAACAACCAAAATGGCAGATGCAATGTACTCCAGTTGAGAAAACAACAAAGCTTGAAGAGACTTTCCAAAGATTCTTGAAGACGAATGCGTCTTATTGTCATAATGTAGATGTTGCATTTAAAAAAATGGAGGTTTATGTTGAGAGAATAGTTGACGAGATGAAACATGATAATCTGGGAAAGGAGTGTAAAACTATTGTGACTAGAAGTGGTAGAGTGTTAGAGGAGAGACAAAAAGAAAGAGAAGAGAAAGAAAATGAGAGTGAGAGTGAAAAAGAAACATGTGAGTGGAAAGAAAGAGTTGAGAGAGAGAAAAAGGAAAAAGAAGAAGAGGAGAGGAGAGAAAAAAAAGAGAGAGAAGAGAGAGAGGAGAGACAGAAAGAAAAAGAGTATGAAAAGCCACTTCCTTATCCAAAGAGTTATTCGAGGAAGGAGAAAGAAAAGCAGTTGGAAAGATTCATGGAATTGTTTAAAAAGTTGGAGATTACTATACCATTCTCTGAAGCATTGCAACAGATGCCAGCATATGTGAAATTTTTGAAGGAACTCCTCACAAAGAAACACAAGTACATTGAGAAGGAAACTATCAATATACAGGGCAACTGCAGTGCAATCATACAGAAACTACCTCCTAAACTTAAAGATCCAGGAAGCTTCACTATTCCATGCACCATAGGAGATGTGAAAGTTGGAAGAGCATTGATTGATTTGGGAGCTAGCATTAATCTAATGCCGCTATCCATGTGCAGAACAATTCAGGGGCTGGAAATTAAACCAACCAGAATGGCTCTTCAATTGGCGGACAGGTCTCTTAAGTATCCATATGGAGTGGTTGAAGATGTTCTAGTGAAGGTTGACAAATTTGTATTCCCAGTGGATTTTATTGTGATGGAGATGGAAGGAACTAGTGATGTTCCTCTTATTCTTGGGAGACCTTTTATGAAGACTGCTAGAGTTTTGATTGATGTAGAGAATGGTAAGCTTAAATTGAGAGTTGACGATGAAGAAGTCACTTTTGACGTATCCAAGGCCATGACATATCCAAATGATGACAGGAAGCTGAATAAAGCTACTAGGAAAGATCATTTTCCTCTTCCTTTCATGGATCAGATGCTAGAAAGGTTATCAGGGCAGGCTTTCTATTGTTTTCTAGATGGATATTCTGGATATAATCAAATTGTGGTGGATCCAAAAGACCAGGAGAAGACGGCTTTTACTTGTCCTTTTGGTATCTTTGCGTATAGAAAGATGCCTTTTGGATTATGTAATGCTCCAGCTACGTTTCAGAGGTGTATGCAGGCAATTTTTGCGGATCTTTTAGAAAAATGCATTGAAGTATTCATGGATGATTTCTCAGTTTTTGGAAATTCTTTCCAAAGATGTTTGGCTAATTTGAACACTGTCCTCAAAAGATGTGTTCAGACAAATCTTGTTTTGAATTGGGAAAAATGTCATTTCATGGTAACTGAAGGAATTGTATTGGGGCATAAAATCTCTGCTAAAGGAATTGAGGTAGACAAAGCTAAAGTAGAAGTCATTGAGAAACTACCTCCACTAACAAATGTAAAGGGGATTAGAAGTTTTCTTGGTCATGCTGGGTTTTATAGAAGATTCATCAAGGATTTCTCAAAAATTGCTAAACCATTGAGTAATCTTTTGATGAAGGATGCACCTTTTGTGATGAATGAAGATTGTTTGAAAGCTTTTGACACATTGAAGAAGAAGTTAGTGTCAGCTCCAGTAATTGTAGCACCAGATTGGAATCAAAACTTTGAATTAATGTGTGATGCAAGTGATTATGCAATAGGAGTTGTCCTTGGCCAGCGGAAAGAACAAAAGTTTCATCCAATTTATTATGCTAGCAAGGTTCTGAATGATGCTCAATTGAATTATGCTACAACCGAGAAAGAATTTCTTGCTATTGTGTATGCTCTAGAGAAATTTAGACCTTATCTTATTGGGTCCAAGGTAACTGTCTATACAGATCATGCAGCTATCAAATATTTGTTGACAAAACCAGATTCTAAGCCACGTCTGATTAGATGGGTTTTACTATTGCAAGAATTTGATGTAGACATCCGTGATAAGAAAGGAAGTGAAAACTTAATTGCTGATCATTTGTCACGGTTAGTCAATAATGAAGTCACTAGCAAGGAGTCTGAAATCTGGGAATCTTTTTCAGATGAATCACTCATGTATATTCAGCAGAGACCCTGGTTTGCTGATATGGCTAATTTCAAAGCTGCAAGGGTCATGCCGGAAGACTTAACTTGGCAACAAAGAAATTACTTTGAAAGCATGAATGATTTTGCCCAAGTTTTCTATGATTGAATTAATTGCTTGTTTTGCATCATATGATCAAGGCTGTTTGTTGAAACCCTTTTTATTGGCCAAATTTGTAAAAATTAGCCCACTAAAAGAGAACACTGTGTGTTATATCCTTTGAACCCTTAGCCTTGAATATACACTGAAACCTTTGATAAATCTTTACCTTGAGTTAAGTAGAAGATCTTGTGTGGTATTGTTAAATATTCAAGTTTGGGGTTGTTGGGAAAGCATGAAAAGCATTGAGCTAAGAGCTAAAAAGTAAGAATATGCAAAGAAAAAGAAAGAAGCAAAGCTCAATGCAAAGGCAAAAGAAAGTTGGGAAAGAATAAGATGATTGTGTTATTATGATTCTCTTAACTCAAGGATTTTGTGATCCAGAAAAACCAATTTTCTTGTTAGCCCAGCCACATTATAAGCCATAGAAAAGTCCTTGTGATGATGCATGCTTGTGAATGTTTTTGATTGTGGTAAAATGAAAAGCAAAGTTGATTCATGTAACATTGTGATAGTAGAGTGAATGAGTGATCATCTCTTATACACTTGAGTGTGAGTGAAACACTTGACTTAGTGAGGAAATATCACATGAACACATGAACATCCATGCTTAATTGATTGATCATTCATGAAAATAGCATTTGTTGGAATTTAAATGACTTTGTGAACACTAAAGCATGTGCACATCTTGATTGAACTCTTGGTCATAAGTTTGAGTGAAGTTTTTACTTATCTTGAAAAGAAGATTTTTGAATGAAGTGAACCATCATATGAATTGGTTTAAAGATGGAGTTACATCTTATTTGCTTGAGGACAAGCAAAGTTTTAAGTTTGGGGTTGTGATAACAGTTGAAAAACTGTTATTTTCATGATTAAAATTGACACTAAAAGCAACCTTTACACTTAGAAACTAGCTTGAAATCATGTTTTTCCTCATGTTTTTAGAAATAAGAGAGTTGGACAGGTTTATGCTTGATTTCAGTGTTTTGTGTAGGTTTTAAGGTGAATTTGGTGAAAGAAGTGAAGAAGGAGAGAGATGAAATCAGAAAAGACAATAAAAAGTGCAAAAAGAGAAGCCGAAGTTACCGCTCAGCGGCAGTTTACCGCTGAGCGGCACTCAGGAGCTTGCGGGAGGTCCGCTGAGGGGCAAAATGGCCGCTGAGGGGAGCAAACAAGTCACGCACTCACCGCTGAGCGGCAGTTTACCGCTGAGCGGCACTCTGGAAGTCACGTAAGGTCCGCTGAGGGGCAAATGGCCGCTGAGGGGAGAAATCAAGTCACGTACTCACCGCTGAGCGGTATTTTACCGCTGAGCGGCACTTTAATGGGCTTGGACTTGACTTTTTGTAATTTACGAATGATATATAAGCTTTAGGGTTTCCTAGGGTTAGGCATCTCTGGCTGGAACAAAGCAAACACTCTCTCTTCCACCCCTTCGAAGGAGGATCTTGGATGCTGAGGCTTCCTCTTCACCTTTTTAGGGTTTATTCTTTCATTCTTTCATTGTAATTCATCTAGGTTCACCATGAATATGGTGAACTAAACTCTGTATGTTTGTTGGGGAATCAATGTAATCTTGTGAAACTCTCATATATGGAATCTGTTTTTACATCTTTTAATTAAGACTTATGCTTTCTTTTCATCATTAGTTAGGGTTTTTCCTCTTTGCTTAATGCTTGCATTGTTTAACTCATTCGATGCATGATTATTGGTTTTGTTGATACGGGCACGTACGGGGAAGTCTAGATCCGGGGAATTTCTCCCAATTTTATATTGGTTGTTGTTAAGCTCCTGCACTTATGAACTGATCATTAGGAATGCTAGGAATTGTATGAACTCGTGATTAGGGAGAAGCCTTCTGGAAAGGTACATTAGAGAGTGGCATTAACAATGATGATTTGATTGTTGAATTCCTAAAATATATGAGAGTGGATAAGATGAAATTGACCCCCAACAACATATCCATACATAAATTTCATTGAAAGTGTTTATCTTTTGCTTTTTGCCATTGATCAAAATTCATGCATACATATTTATTTTCTGTCTTGCATTTTAAACCCCAATTAATTTGTTTGTAAGTCTTAGTTAATTAAGAAATCACATAACTAAACTAGGCCGTGAGTCCTTTGGGAAGAACGATACTTGGTCTTACCAAGTTTATTACTTGAACGATTCGGTCATACTTGCCGATTGAAAGACAAGTTTGTGACATCATAAATTGGTGTTCATAAATTTGTCCATCATCCCTCATAACCTAAATTTTATTTTCAAGTTGTGATGGCAAAGATTCAATTTTTGTGACAATGGTATATTGTCACTTTCTCATATATAGTATATTGCTTGGAGAGTTCGTAAATATCATGCAGATTAACGTTGGCCTCTTGGGAGGGATTTGCTTTCTCTGTTTGTGTCTTTTTTAAAAGCAATAAGCTTTGCTTTAAATGAATGATGGAACGAGTTGTTTGTTATTAGTTTGTAGAAAATTACTGATACCCCTTTTGTTTATGTTACACTTCTATCTGATATGCAGCAATCAAAATATATTTAGTTATGTGAGAACATGAAGATCTTCTGGAACTGGAGAATTGTTACTGATTTATAGAACTGCACTTGTAAAAGGATGTCCTCTAAAGGGAGGGAACACTTTTCAGGGTAAAATACAGTAATTACTGTTGATTTAAAATCAACAGTTAAGATTATAATAAAATGTATGCACAAAATTTAAAATTTACCATGAAGTTCTTAGTATTTCAACCATGGCATTTCTCACCAAATTATTTGAACAAGGTATTTTCTGAGAATTCAGTAACATTGGAGCTATAGAAACAACACACGTTTTTTTCCCCTCATTTACTTCTTTTCCTTTTGAGAACTTCTAGGACAGATTATGCTACGCAGTAAGCAATAGCTTGAACAGTGACCATTGGATTCACTCGCAAAGCTATGGGAAAGACACTTGTATCAGCCACATAAAGGCCTTCCATTTCCCATGTTTCTCCTGTCTGATTCATCATTGATTGCTTTGGATTAGAACCCATCCTATAACTCCCCATTTGATGTGCTGAACACAATGGTGTTGAAATGTCTGCCAGTGGCCTTGAACTTTCTTCCTTAACGAACTTCTCAAACTCATGATAGCTCACTTGCTTTACATTTAAGGTCACTTCCTTAATGTCAGACAGGTTTATTATGTGTCATATCAACCATTCCGCAATATTGACAAGCGTGGTTGGGCTGTAGCAATACAAACCAAGCCTAGAGGTCGCATTGACTCAAATGAGGTTGAGGAAGATGTTGCCTACCAACTTGACCAAATGTCACAACCACAAGAAATTATTGAAGTTGAACGTATAACCGCATTGGTCGACCCTGATGGTGATGGAGATGAATTAGGAGCAGCAATACAAGGTGATGAAGAACAAGAAGAAGAAGAAGAAGAAGAAGAAGAAGAAGATGATGATGATGATGATGATGATGATGATGATGAAGAAGAAGAAGAAGAAGAAGATGATGATGATGACGATGATGAAGAAGAAGAAGATGAAGATGAAGATCATGATGACGACGATTGAATGTTGGACATCTATTGTAGCAAATTGAACTATCATTTCAATAGAGTTATCTAAAATACCATCTTAAAAGTTGTATGCAATTATTTTACATTCACTTTAATTTGTATTGATCCTTCCTTATTCATTTCTATTGTTTCGTTTTATTTGTAACCATTTCAATGCACTAATGATAGGACAAGGTTCAGAACGTCCTGATAAAGGAAAGGGGGTAGCAAGGCCTAAAAAGAGGCAACGGCAGGCACCAAAGTATTACTTAGGGTGCTTGCTAAACTACCTACCACTACTGCCCCAGTCCATCATCTGTGGGGCCTCCTCCTACCCCTACAATATAGCCTCCTACCCCTGCAGTAGACCCTACTCCTACCTCTGCAATACACCCTTATCCTACCCCTGCAGTACACCATTCTCCTACCCTTGCAGCACACCCTTCTCCTACCTCTACAGCTGACCCTCTTCCTCCTCTTGTGATTATAACCCCCACTCCTCCCCCTGTGCTTATTACCCCCACTCCTCCCTTGACCCTACTTTTATACCTTACTCATCTTGTATACCGCCTTCTGAGACTGTCACACCATCTGCTGATCCAGATTCAACTGGTGATGGTGAAGGTCTTGACTCGGTCCTCCATGATCGACCATGGATTGAGCCGTATGGTAAAGGGTAAGATTTTAATCCCTTATTTAACCATTTTGATGTTTAAAGATTGCATTAATTCAAATGACTTTTATTATGCAGGTTTATTCCATCCGCAGTTGCTTCCCAGACCACCACACGTTCAATTAAGCAACAATTTTTAAGTCCATGGCCTACTTGGGGAGCAATACCTGATGACAACAAAAAGCCATTCTGGGAGCGTTTTCAGGTGAACAATCCATTAAACTAATTGTCATTATTATTTTAGTATGTTCATTAATCAATGTTTGTTCTGTTTAATGTTACAGATGAAGGTGCAGTGGAAACCTGAACATGAAACACATATACAAAGAAATTTCCACATGAAAGCATCTCATCGGCTGTCAAAGATGTTTAGGGATGCCCGCAATGCAGGAGAGCGCCCTTACTGGTTGGGCGAGCAAATTTGGAACTCTTTACTGGCTTATTGGAATTCAGTAGAGTTTCCCAATAAGTGTGCCAAAGGCCACAGGAATAGAGCTTCTGAAAAGGGTGGCACCCTGCATACTGGTGGGTCGATCACGATTCATGAGCATGTCATTCGTATGGTAAACTTTCATTACTTTTCTGTTTCTTTCATATATAAGTTATGTATTTTCTATTTCATATGTACACTTGTAACTCTAAATTATGTTACAGGCACAAGCTCTAGGACGGGCGGTCCATGTTGATGAGGTCTTTGCGCAGGCTCATGTTCAGAAGGGCACTAATGAATTCGTTGATGAAAGATCTCGAAAGACTCATGTAATCAAATAACACTATTACTATTAGTAATTTTTCATTTATGTTATTCTATCATTCCCTAACATTGCTTTTAATGTTTGAACAGGAAGAATTTTCTGTGAGACTTTCACAAGTTAGATCTGAACATGGGTCAGCTCCTACACCAGATGATGTGAGTAATGCAGAAGACGACATCCATAGGACACAATGCTGGGTCGACATCCTTGGTGGCAAGAAAAAGGGACGAGTGTACGGTGCAGGACAACTTGCTGCAAACTATACAACATCGAGAGGAGGTACTCTGAAGCACCAACCTTCTTCTTCCACCACGACTACTGACGAGGCCGTTGTCCGCCTCACGCAGGCACTAGAGCAACGTGACCAGGAAATCACTACTTTGAGAGTAAAGTTTAGAAACTTTAAGGCCCTGATCATGAGAGTGTTGCCTGAAACTTCACAAGATCAATTCAATATCCCTCCGACCCAACCACGACCCTCCCCGTCACCCGCTGGCCCTCAGCAGCCCACATCAGTCCAACCCTCATCAGTCCAGCCGACATCAATCCAACCCACTGATAACGGTTGAAAAACCGTTATTTTTATGCTTAAATTTGATACCAAAAGCAACCTTTAAGACTTAGAAACTAGCTTGAATTCATATTTTTTCTTTAGTTTTGAGAATAAGAGAGTTGAAAGTGAATTTAATGGTTTTGTGCAAGATTCCCTTGATTTTGTAGGCTAATTGAATGATTTGAAAGAAGAATTGAAATACCGAAAGATTGGAGTGCTGAAAAGTCAACAAGAAACCAGAAAAGTCAACCAGTCAACCAGAAAAGTCAACCAGTCAACCAGAAAAGTCAACCAGTCAACCAGAATGCTGAAAAACCAACCAGAACGCAGAAAAAGTCTGACCGAGTGGCGCTGAGCGGAAAAATACCGCTGAGCGGCACTTTTCGGGTGCCGAAATCACCGCTGAGGGGCAAACCAGCAGCTGGGGGGCAAAATGGATCATGCGCTAGTACCGCTCAGCGGTAAAATACCGCTGAGCGGCATTCTAAGTGGGCTTGGACCGGTTTTCTTTTGTTTTTATGGGCTTGGACTTGTTTTATGTTATTTTTATGCCCTATTTAAGGACTTGCACGTCCTAGGGTTTGTATCTTTGGCAGAAACGAAGCAAACACTCTCTCTACCACCCCTTTGAAGGAGGATCTTGGATGCTGAGGCTTCCGCTTCACCTTTTTAGGGTTTATTCTTTCATTCTTTCATTGTAATTCATTTAGGTTCACCATGAATATGGTGAACTAACCTCTTTATGTTTGTTGGGGAATCAATGTAGTCTTGTGAAACTCTCATATATGGAATCTGTTTTTACATCTTTTAATTAAGACTTATGCTTTCTTTCATCATTAGTTAGGGTTTTTCCTCTTTGTTTAATGCTTGCATGGTTTAACTCATTCGATGCATGATTATTGGTTTTGTCGATACGGGAACGTACGGGGAAGTCTAGATCCGGGGAATTTCTCCCAATTTTATATTGGTTGTCGTTAAGCTCCTGAACTTATGAACTAATCATTAGGAATGCTAGGAATTGTATGAACTCGTGATTAGGGAGAAGCCTTCTGGAAAGGTACATTAGAGAGTGGCATTAACAATGGTGATTTGATCGTTGAATTCCTAAAATATATGAGAGTGGATAAGATGAAATTGAACCCCAACAATATATCCATACATAAATTTCATTGAAAGTGTTTATCTTTTGCTTCTTGCCATTGATCACAATTCATGCATACATGTTTATTTTCTGTTTTGCATTTTAAACCCCAATTAATTCGTTTGTAAGTCTTAGTTAATTAAGAAATCACATAACTAAACTAGGCCGTGAGTCCTTTGGGAAGAACGATACTTGGTCTTACCAAGTTTTATTACTTGAACGATTCGGTCATACTTGCCGATTGAAAACAAGTTTGTGACATCATAATTTGGTGTTCATAAATTTGTCCATCAAGTTTTTGGCGTCGTTGCCGGGGACTCGTGGTTTAACTGGTTAATTTGTGTGATTATTGATTATCTTTGACTTATTTTTTTTTTATTTTATTTTTAAATTTCGAATTTTTTTTATTTTATTTTATTTTTCTGTTTTCTATTTTTCTGTTTTCTGTTTTTATTCTTTTTTTTTTTATTTTATTTTATTTTTATTTGATTTCATTTTATTTGATTTTATTTTATTTTGATTTTATTTTATTTTATTTTATTTTATTTTATTTTCTGTTTTTATTTTTTGGTTATTATTTTTTTTTCTATTTTTTTTTGTTTTTACTTTCATTTTTTTTTGTTTTGTTATATTTTTTTCGTTTTCTGTTTTTAATTTTTTCGTTTTCTGTTTTTATTTATTTTTTTTTTTTTTCTGTTTTCTATTTTCATTTTTCTATTTTATGTTTTTATCTTCTATCTTGCTATCTTTTATCTTCTTATCATTTATTCTTTGTATCTTCTCTATCTTTTTGTGCTAACAAATATTTTCTAGAGTTTTGTGCCTAATGCTTGCAGGATGCAATTCGGACAAGAATTTAACTATATGGGCACTCAATTCTTCAAGGTCAACAAAGGAAAGCAAGATATTTCTTCATTCAGGCAGGGCATGGAAGAATCACTGGGTCATGCATGGGATAGATACAAAAGCTTGCTACGAAAAACACCCACGCATGGATTCGATGAAGTGGAAGTAGTCCTAATCTTCCTTGGAGGTCTTGGTTCACAAACCAAGATGATGCTTGACGCCTCAGTTGGAGGAAATATCAAATGGAAAACTCCAGAGGAAGCTACAGAAATCATTGAAAATATGGCTACAAATGATAATGAACTAAACAGTGAAAGAGGAGCTCCTATTCAACAAAAAGGAGTTCTACAATTACAAACCAATGATGCCTTGCTTGCACAGAACAAGATACTAACTCAACAATTGGAGAATCTCACAAAGATACTTGCACAACTGCCAAAAGAGTTAAAGACTGTTGCACAGGTTCAACCACAGATGTGTGAATTATGTGATGGAGACCATATAAATGGTCAATGCGCCTTTCCAGTGGAAGCTTTAGAGGATGTTAACTTCATGGCCAATCAATTTCCATACTGTCAGGGGAACTTCAATCAAGGGTGGAAACCACACCCAAGTATTGGTCAAGGACAAAGTGGGCAAGCTGGACAATCAGGGCCATTTCACAAACAACAACAGCAACAACCAACCTTATGGCAACAAATGTCTACACTTAATGAAAGATCAACAAGGTTGGAAGAAACTCTTCAGCAATTCATACAGAAAACTGAATCTTCTCAAAAGAGCACTGAAGCTGCTATCAAGAACTTGGAGATTCAAATGGGTCAGATTACTAAGCAGTTGGAAGAAAGGCCTGACAAGAATTATGGGGCTAATACTGAGGTTAACCCCGGGGAAGAGTGTGAAATGCTAGTGAGTGTAAATGTTGAAAAAGTTGAGTTGGAAAAAGAAGAGAGAGAAGAGAGAAAAGAGAGAAAAGAGAGAGAAGAGAAAGAAGAGAAAATTTGTGTGAAGATTGAGAAAGTGAGTAGAAAAAGAAAAGAAAAAAAGAAAGTGAGAGAAAAGAAAAAGAGGACGAGAGAAAAAAAGAAAGAATCATATGAAAAACCTCTTCCTCATACAAAGAAGTATCATAGGAAGGAAAAGAAATTTAAGTGGTTCATGGAAATCTTCAAGAAATTGGAGATTAAAGTTCCTATGATTGAGACACTACAACAGGTTCCTGGTTTGATCAAATTTCTGAAGAAGTTCAGTAGAAAGAAGAAAAAGAAGATGGAACATGAGCTTTATTGGGTCAAGCTAGTGACGTTAAAAGAGCGCTTGCTGGGAGGCAACCCAGTGATTTAAGAATTTTTAATTTTTGGTTTGGTGATGTAATTTTGAACTTTTGGGTATTTTTGTTTTTGTTATAAGTTTGTTACAGGGTTTACATCTACTGATGGATGTTAGGCGGAAGAGTATATACTGAAGGATACTATGTTTGTATACACCTACTGATGGGTGTTGGTAAGAAAGATTTGCATCTACTGAAGGGTGCTGGAGGATTTTGGGTCAGGCTCGTGACGTTAAACAAGCGCTACCTGGGAGGCAACCCAGTTGATTGATTTTATCTGTATTGTTTGTTTTGATTCTGCTTTAGTTGCATGATAGGGTTTGAATGTTTGAGTGATTTGAGAAATTAATTGCAGGGAGCAAGTGAGGGGCATGAGTAGAAGGCACCTAGGGTAAGCTAGGAAGAAGAAAAGCACAGCACGAAAGTGCTGCTGAGCGGTACTATCGTAAAAGGGGCTTAGGTTGCCCCTTAGCGGAACCCGAGCCCATTAGGGTATTTTTATACCCTAAGTCACGCTTTGGCCTTTATTTTTAGATTCTTCTCTGCACACACACTCTTAAACATTTTTCCAAAGGTTCTCTACATTTTTCCTTTCATTCCTCTTTAGAAAATCTCCCTTCCACTCACTTTCTCACTAGTTTTCCATCTAAGTTTGGGTTTGGGAGAGAGCATCATTGATGGGGCTGAGTTTTTCAAAGCACTAAAGTAGGATTTGTTTTATCAATCACTTTTGTTTTTAGAATAGGATTTGATGTACTCAATTGGAAACTTTGTCTGTCATGATGGTTTGCTTAGGATTGTTGTTTGATAAGTAATGCCTGATGATGCTTTGATATTGATTGATGTTGAGAATGTGCACATTATATGCTTATACAGGTGGTTCACAAGCATTGTGAACAAATGCAAGATGTTATAATTGTGATTATGATTCTAAGCAGGATGTTATATGTGGAATGTGAATGAGCTTATATGTGAGGTTTTGAGCTCCAGAGTTGTTATTGTTGAATACTATTACTGTGAAAGCATGAATGACTTTGCCCAGGTTTTCTATGATTGAATTACTTTCTTGTTTGCATCATATGATCAAGGCCATTTGTTGATAACCCTTCTATTAGCCAAATTCATAAATTGAGCCCACTAAAAGAGAACACTATGTGTTATATCCTTTGAACCTCTAGCCTTGAACATGATTTGAAAACCCTTGTTGAAAAGCTTTACCTTGAGTTAAGTAGAAAATATTTTGTGGTATTAACAAATGTTCAAGTTTGGGGTTGTTGGAAAATAGAAAGGGAAATTGAAAGCATTGAGCTAAGAGCTAAGAATTAAGTATGTGAAAAGAAAAAGAAAAAGAGAAAGAAAAGAAAAGAAAAAGCAAAGCTCAATGCAAAAGAAAGTTGGGAATAAATAAGAATGATTGTGTTTATATGTTTCTCTTAACTCAAGGGTTTTGTGATCTAGAAAAACCAATTTTCTTGTTAGCCCAGCCACGTTATAAGCCATAGAAAAGTCCTTGTGATGATGCTTGCTGATAAGTGTTTTTGATTGTGGTTAAATGAAAGGCAAAGTTGATTCATGTGATATTGTAATAGTAGAGTGAATGAGTGAATATCTCCTATACACTTGTGTGTTTGAGTGAAACACTTTATCTAGTGAGGATACATTCCATGAACACATAAGAACATCTTTTCTTAGTTAATTGATCATTCATGAAAATAGCATTTGTTGGATAGTATGTGTTGAGTGATCACTAAAAGCATGTGCACATCTTGATTGAAGTCTTGATGATGAGCTAAATTGAGTATTTACTTGTCTTGAAAGAAGGATTTTTGAATGTGGTGAACCATTATATGGATTGATGGAAGATTGAGTTACATCTTGTTTGCTTGAGGACAAGCAAAGTTTTAAGTTTGGGGTTGTGATAACGGTTGAAAAACCGTTATTTTTATGCTTAAATTTGATACCAAAAGCAACCTTTAAGACTTAGAAACTAGCTTGAATTCATATTTTTTCTTTAGTTTTGAGAATAAGAGAGTTGAAAGTGAATTTAATGGTTTTGTGCAAGATTCCCTTGATTTTGTAGGCTAATTGAATGATTTGAAAGAAGAATTGAAATACCGAAAGATTGGAGTGCTGAAAAGTCAACAAGAAACCAGAAAAGTCAACCAGTCAACCAGAAAAGTCAACCAGTCAACCAGAAAAGTCAACCAGTCAACCAGAATGCTGAAAAACCAACCAGAACGCAGAAAAAGTCTGACCGAGTGGCGCTGAGCGGAAACATACCGCTGAGCGGCACTTTTCGGGTGCCGAAATCACCGCTGAGGGGCAAAACAGCAGCTGGGGGGCAAAATGGATCATGCGCTAGTACCGCTCAGCGGTAAAATACCGCTGAGCGGCATTCTAAGTGGGCTTGGACCGGTTTTCTTTTGTTTTTATGGGCTTGGACTTGTTTTATGTTATTTTTATGCCCTATTTAAGGACTTGCACGTCCTAGGGTTTGTATCTTTGGCAGAAACGAAGCAAACACTCTCTCTACCACCCCTTTGAAGGAGGATCTTGGATGCTGAGGCTTCCGCTTCACCTTTTTAGGGTTTATTCTTTCATTCTTTCATTGTAATTCATTTAGGTTCACCATGAATATGGTGAACTAACCTCTTTATGTTTGTTGGGGAATCAATGTAGTCTTGTGAAACTCTCATATATGGAATCTGCTTTTACATCTTTTAATTAAGACTTATGCTTTCTTTCATCATTAGTTAGGGTTTTTCCTCTTTGTTTAATGCTTGCATGGTTTAACTCATTCGATGCATGATTATTGGTTTTGTCGATACGGGAACGTACGGGGAAGTCTAGATCTGGGGAATTTCTCCCAATTTTATATTGGTTGTCGTTAAGCTCCTGAACTTATGAACTAATCATTAGGAATGCTAGGAATTGTATGAACTCGTGATTAGGGAGAAGCCTTCTGGAAAGGTACATTAGAGAGTGGCATTAACAATGGTGATTTGATCGTTGAATTCCTAAAATATATGAGAGTGGATAAGATGAAATTGAACCCCAACAACATATCCATACATAAATTTCATTGAAAGTGTTTATCTTTTGCTTCTTGCCATTGATCACAATTCATGCATACATGTTTATTTTCTGTTTTGCATTTTAAACCCCAATTAATTCGTTTGTAAGTCTTAGTTAATTAAGAAATCACATAACTAAACTAGGCCGTGAGTCCTTTGGGAAGAACGATACTTGGTCTTACCAAGTTTTATTACTTGAACGATTCGGTCATACTTGCCGATTGAAAACAAGTTTGTGACATCATAATTTGGTGTTCATAAATTTGTCCATCACCCACACCAGTCCAGCCATCTATAGACGAGCAGGATGATGAAGATCATTTTGATGATAACTATGTACATTATTAGTTTTATTTTGTTATTAGTTGTTATAGAAACATTTGGATATTAGAACATTTCGAGTTTAGATCATTTGGATGTTAGATCAATTAGATGATTTGGATGTTAGAACATCATTATGTTACATTGTTTTATGTTTTATTTATAAATACATGTTTTATGGATGATTGGATGATACAGATGTTATATTGTTTTTCTGATCAATCATTGCATTATTGAGATGCACATTATGCAAGTCTGTATGTGATTGGAAAATGTTATGTAGGTCTGTTTGTGTTGTGAACAATTTATACAAGTTTGTTTGGTTTCATAAGAAATACAATTGTGCCTTAGATCTGCCTCGAACTTACCGAAGGCTTATGCCCTTCGGTAATTACCCACGTTAGGTAATTACCGAAGGCTTCTACCCTTCGGTAATTACCGAGGGCTTCCATCCTTCAGTAATTACCGAAGGCTTATGCCCTTCGGTAATTTTCGACGGTTTCGGGCTGTTTTTGAGGGTTTTTGGCCTTCGGTAATGCCCTTCTTTTTTATGTATTTGTGTATTATATGGTCGTATGATCATATGCACGTGATGAATCATATGGTCATCGATTCATCACTTGACTAGCTGAACAACCAAGTTGTCACCAGATTAACACTAACATTAGCTTAAAGCAAAACACGGATATTAACAATTGGGTTGTAATTAAGATGTCGTTAATTCAAAGTCTACCTGAAAACTATAAATATAGGTTTAAGGTAAAAAGGTAGATGATTGCGTTTATTACATATTAATTATTGTAACTACCGAAAGAATACTTATCACTGATTTTGGTATTAAAGTACCTTCTGCAAGTAATCACTTGCTTAACTTAATGAAGATCGAAGATGAGCAGTAAAAAAAGGACAAAACCTTAATGGAAAGACACACATAATACAATTATAGATAACTTTGATTGACCCATAATCGAAATATTTCATGTCTCCATAAATAAATCCTCCAATCACACTATTATTCTTATGTCATTAAGAGAAACAAAATTATTAAAGTATATTCTTTCAATAAGTATATGTTGATATGGATGGCTAAACCACTCATATCTCTTATCATATATAAGGTTATCATTAGTACTTTTTATTTATGTGTTGAAGTGTTATGATTATACTATGGGAATGAATAGATAAAGGCATAGGTGCAAGAGTTGTATCTAAAAGAGAATAGACATCCATTTATACTCTTTCTTTTAAAACAATTATATATATATTGTCATGTTTATGCTGGAAATCCCACATCGACTAGAGATAAGGACAAATTATAATATATAAGTGGGGTGTAAACCTCACCATACAAGCCAGTTTTGTGGGATTGAGTTAGGCTTAAAAACCACTTTCTAATATGGTATCAGAGTCATGGTTGGAGCCTATGCTAACAAGATCTATGTGGGCATTTTGTTCCACCTGATGTCGGGCCACTATTAGACCACCCATTAATTCTACTCTTACACTCGAGATGTCTATACCTCAGCGTGGAGTTCAAACCTCACCATACAAACCAGTTTTGTGGGGTTGAGTTGGGCTAAAAGTCATTTTCTAATATTTTAAGTACTATTATTTTAAATAATTTTTTATTTGTAATCTTATTTGGATTATGCTATATGTTTTTATGTTACAATTATTCTCTAAACCAAAGGTTTTACAAGTACAAAATAATGACATTGTTATAAGGATAAAATATTGTAGTCGAAATTTGTAACACTTTCAAGAGTGGTGTCTGTAATGATTTTTGTAGCTTCATTCTTTTCTTGTTCAAAATTATACTTACATGTCTTTTCATTATGTTTTAATAAGAGAACACATTTCTAGAATTTACGGATAAAATTTGTAATGAAATATCTTTAATAAATATCCACGGTTAAAAAGTATAAATATTTAATTAAATTCACTTTTTTTATGCTTTTTATATTTTTAATTTATATGATAAGACATGTCAATCAAAAGTGAAAAAAATATATAAATGTTAAACAATAATATTTTGACACCAAAATAACCTTTACACTACAAAAATATCCAATTTTACCAGTGTTTTTTTAAGTTACTGAGGGTTTTAACCCCCTTAAATACGTTTCCCGTGATTACAAAAATCATTGGGAAAAACAACATCATAGTTACCGACGATTTTTGAAGCGATTTTGGGGGGTTTTCAAAACTACCGGTACTAACAGAGGGGCTTTCATAAAAATCGTCGATAATTACTAGGGGTTTCAAAAACCGCCGATACTTGCAAGAGTTTTCACAAAACCGCCGGTAATTATTAGGGTTCTCCAAAACCGCCGAAAAATCATTTTTTTTAACCTTTAATCAATTTTCCTGTATTATGATCTCATCCAATCAATTTATAATCAATATACTCTATTAATCAACATATTCAATTAAACAAACAAAATAAAATTCATTTCATACATTAAATTGTGTAATAATATTTAATACATTATTTATACATAAAACTATATATTCAAGCCAAATATTACATTATCCTACATATACTTGAAGTGGTTGGGAAGGTGTTGTGGTATGGTTCTAATAGTGGAAGGTGCAGTGGTATGGTTGGGGGCGAACTCATCTTGATATACTCACTACTGGAAAAGCGCGATTTACAGACGACATTTTACCGAAAGCTTTGAAGCCCTCGGTATTGAGATGATTACCGAAGGCTTGTAAGCGTCGGTAACGTCCTGACTAATTTAAGTCCCAAATTGGGTTTTTCGTTCCCCAATTTGATTTTCTTCAGCTTCGTCGCTTTCGTCCATCTCATCCCTTTCTTCACACACTTCCCTCTCTTTCTTCACCCTCCGTCAGTTTCTCGGTTAGTCACCGGTGGTGGTCCGTCACGGTGGTGAGTGGTGCGTTGATCGCTCTTCGTTCACGGTGCGTGGTGGTTTTGGGAGTCTTGGGCTAGGGTTCGTCGTGGGTTGGTTGCTTCGTTGAGGGTTGGTGGTGTGGAGGTTGAGGGACTTTGTTGGAGGGGCCGTTGTGGGCTTCTGTTGCTGTCGTGCTCGTGAAGCGGTATCTTGGTAGAGGTAAGTTCCATAGAATTTCATTCACACTGTCATGTTCATATTGCTGAAGCCTAGAGTGTTGCTGCCTTCATCTACTTTTCATTCACTTGTTAGTATATGATTGAAGGAACTTGGTTGAGGGACTTGGCTGGAGTGGTTGTTGTGTGGTTGCGTCGTTGTCGTGGTGTACAAAGGTTGCCATCGTCAAGGGCTATCTCGGTTGAGGTAAGTTGTACATTTAAAAATTCATTATGAGTTACAATGTTCTTGAATCTGTTTGATGTTGTTGTGGCAGTAGTGTATGATGTTGTTTGATTGAGAAAGATTAGTTTTTAATTGGAATGAGGGGCAAGGAATTGGCATGGCAGTGAGAAGGTTTAAATAACCTTAACCGTAGTTTAGGGAAAATAAAAGCAAATGAGGTGGTGAAGATTGAGCAACAGTGCGAATTGTTGTAACTGTTGTGTTTGCTTCTAATGCCTGCAAGTGTGTGCTCTAAGTACGCAAAACTTCAACTATGAACCTTTCAACCTCTAACTTCCCCTTGATTTGCTTCCAATCAACGTACACATGCTTAGCTTCTCCCTTGTGATTCTGCACAAGATTTTGTATATCAAAGTACCAACATGTCTCCCAATTGTGATGAACATGATCTCAGAGATGAGGATATCCTTGGTACAAGTATTTCAATGGATTGAAAACAGGAACTTCTCTCTCAACTTTATGCAGAAATCTGCTTCCATGTCTGTAATATGCAGGATTGTACAGTGGAGACTCTTTCTTTGACATCAAATTTGCTCGGAGACACTTCTCTATAACCTTAGCCTCCTCCTTCAACATTTCTCCATCTCTTTAATATTTCTCTGAACTTTGTAACATCGTGTCGACCCATTGGAATTTCCAGGAACAAGGACTTTTTTAGATGTATATGGAATTTTATTGCTCTCAAAGCAGAAATTTTTAGATCTTTTTGAGTCAAAACCTTTCCTTTTTTTCAGCATCAGACAGACACATATATGCCTACAGAAATTATCCAATCAGCGTTTAATTAACTTCTTTACTCAAGAACACTGTGTATCAGAAACTCACCTCAGATATAAGTTTGAAAGCAATTTCAGCCTTTGGATGTTTGTTCTTGTCCGGATGAAGTTGTAGGGCTGAATCAAAAGCATCAGTTCTTGTTATACAGGAGAAAGAAACCATGAAAAAAAGAAGAAAAAAAGGAGTTAAGCCTACCAAGTTTATGGTATTGCTGGCGGATGGTGAGCAACCTTGCATTTTCTTCCACCTATGAGAACCCAATATGGAGAGATTAATTAGCATGATCATATAAAAGAAGAGAGAAAAGTGGTAGTATAATATGTATGAAATACTCACTCCAAGAATGCAATACCAATCTATGAAAGGTGGCTTAGCAGGGTTTGAGAGAAGTGTATGAATACAACCAAGTGAACGTGTGGAAATGGAGAAATCTCCAACACTAACTGGGTTTTGTGATGTGATTCTTGTCCCATTATGCTGTGATCTAAAGTGTAGAGGAAGAAAGGTGTTAGATATAGAGAAAGATGATGTTTGTTTTCAATGTCAGTAATAAGTAACTAACAACGAATGGAGTCATTTGAAATAAAGAGCATGCATTACGAAGTAGATTATTTTGAAGTAGATCAGTTGGTGGGAACAACAAATAGGTAGAAAGAGATGGAGAGATTAACGTTAATCTCTCCAAATGGCACAATTTCACACATCAAGACCTATTTTATTATTTGTTGCGAGTTTCAACCAATAACACATCCTGTATATGAAAATACATTAACACCAATCAAGTAACTGATATTGTTAAATTCTACTTTGATTAAGCATGCAATATGAATAAACGTATTGTTTTATCACCATACTCATGGTGTAATGCAAAATTTGTGGTTTAGATTAATGTAAATATACGTTTAATGAATTGATTTTATAACTAACAGAAAGGTTTTAAGTTTTAATTTTACAAAATTAGGTCAAAGGCTAAAGCAATATAGCAATGATGAAAACTTATATAGGTCCCTACCCTTATATGAAACTTCTGGTTGTAGGTAGATGTCTATATTGCTTTTTACTGTTTGATTAATTTGAGAAATGACACTTACTAAATGAAAAATAAAAACCCTATTCAAGAGATTTATAAATTTTTAAATTTGTAACTTAAACTAGCAATAACAAAAATTTATAATATAGACTACCTATGATTAACTGTTGAAGAAGGCGTGGGTCTGATTTGGTAATATAAGATATTAGATATAATGGTTGGTAGCATCCTAAGGTAAAAAAGAGAGAGGTATGTATGTATTATTGGTACCTATGCAAACAACTATGAAGATACAAAAGAGCAAAAGTTTGACCTACACCTTGAATGCATTAAGAATGGTTTGTTCAACACTTTATGACATTTTTAAAAGTTGATATCGGTATCCAAGGTGAATTTAATGAAAAGGAAAATGTTTTGAGTGTAAAAATCGAAACTATATTTTTTTTTGGACTTTGCTTGCATCAATCTATGTTATCTAATTCTGGCCTCCATCTTTCTCAAATTACTCTTTCATCCACTCCCACACTTTTGTACTGTACTTTATTTATTTTTTTGTAATTTCTCATCTAAGTTCATATTTATGTTTTTATTAGCATCTTTTTATATCTTATAAATTCAAATGTCAATGTGTTTAGTGTGTTAAAAAGGTATTGATGGATATGTTGGTAGGCTGTTTTGAACTCATTTTAGAGTTTAAAGACAATGAAAATCATCAAACAAAGTTGCTTGAACATTCATTTGTGTTTAAATCACTTTATATATGGTTTTTAGTATGAAACCAGCAAACTAGGGACTTTATGTAGTGCAGAATTAGTTTTCCAGCTAAGGTTTGATTCTTTTGTGTAGTTGGAACATGTTTAATATCATTAAATTGAAGCCATTAGCCACATGGCTACCTCCTCTCATAAAGCATAAAAATGGTAGCTCAAATCTAATGATTTTCATTATGCTTAGTGTCCTGTGTGAGTCCACCAATGGTAAGAATTGAAAATCAAAAACATCAACTCCTTTCCACTGATCCCCAAAGCTATTAGGTGAAATGACTTTATTTGTTGTTAGGTGAGAGGTGAGACACAGAATGGCAAAAGGGCAGTGAATCAGTATAAGGCAAAAGCAGTTAAATTCCATAGACTGACACCATAGGCCAGTCATGCCAGTTTTAAAGAGACCAAACCAAACCTAAACTAATTAGTTTTGTGTTGCAGAATGGACTTTGATCAGTTCATGAGCAGAAAGGGTAGTACTACATTTGAGAGTGGGTAATACCAGTTTTAAGAACTGTTATTGAATGGTACTACATTTCTTAGAGGTTCTTGACTGTTATGATAAACTTTGGACTCAAAACTACAAATTAAAGTAAAACATCTTCATGAATGAGAACTCAAAACTACAAGCAAAACTGAAACAATTCGATATAAAAAAAAGGTAGAGTTAAGTTAATCATCACATTACCTTCGAAGGTCACAGCTAAAGTTTGTTTAATGATATTAAACATGTTCCAAGTAGTAGCAACCTGTATTAATCACTCCATCTTCTAACACTTGGACTGTTGAAATGGTCATTTTTATGCATATACGCATAATCATCTCTTAAACTAATCAGTCCAGCAACTTGATTTAGTGTTTTTAAAGTTGTTCAAACTTTGAATTGGCTCACATCCAAACTGTTACTGAAAAACACCTTGCCACTTCCCAATTTTGACTGAAAATTGATGGTTTAGTATACTATTATGCACTTAGACCATTATATCAGTAATTGAACTCTGTGATGCGTCCATCACTCTGCTACCAACTTTTAAAGATCACTTTAGACTTGCTAAAACTATGACACAACATACAAATGGTAGACTTCGAAATCTGACTTTGTTATGGCCAAAACTGCAGAATAATCACTCCCTCACACCACCAAAAGTGAGTTTATAACATTCAATTAACTAGGCAATGTTAAAAGTGACTGTAGAATGTGTAACTACACAAGACCAACCTGGAAAACAGCAACAAGGTGGAGTTAAACAGAAATTAGATGGAATAGCTAAAAATCACTACTCAAACCTCAAAAATATTGTGCTAATTTTGCAAACTGCACTAAACTAGGAAAATATACTACAAATAAACTATCCTAACAAGTTAAGAATGGTAGAACCTAGCTATTTAAGCACTCACACTACATAAAATACCTAAAACTCAAAATTTGTCAACTTAGAAACCTAAAAGTAGTACCTAAAATACACTAAGAGTGCAAAGTATATTAAAGTACTCACGAAAACAGTAAACTAACTATCTACACCACTTTTAAAAGATAAAAGAAAGATAAAATTGAAGTGTCAATTGAAAAATAAAAAGAAAAACAGAATTTGACTATTGAACACCTATAAATAGACTAAAGTAGATGAGAATTTTATTTCCTTGGACAAATTTGTTATCAAACCTGCATTTAGACCACCAGTGAATGTTCATCTATATGTTGTATGTTGATGTATATATTGTATGTTCCTGTATATTGTATGTTCATTTATTAGGCTACAACTTGATTAAGTTAAGTAGTCATTTAAATTCCTATGGTACTAAAAAGATTCCCAATAGAATGAGAAGGGTAATAGTACCTTAAACACTTACAATGTACAAAATATGTGAAAGTACTCTATAAAAGAGAACTTTAGTAATGTCAGATTATTGACTCCCCCAAATTTTATACACAACCACTTAGGATGTCAAAGGCATTTAAATACTGAGGACTTCTCTTTGGATGTCCTTATTGAATGCCTATGACAATAGTGTTGAAATTGCCTTCCATGTTTGACTTGAGTAGTAATAGGTTTATTACTTATGTCACATGGAGTGTTGTTGTTTTGGCTAAGTTTTTATTTGTTTGGCTTGTCACAGAACATGGCCCATTTTCCCAACCATCATGGATGGATGTACGACCGTTGTTATAGTGGAGGGAGAGGTTTGAAGGAAACTTTTGTCATCGAAGTTGAAGAGTTTGTGGAGACGGCCCGACGATATCACTATTATGCTGTTGATGGAGGGATTCGATGTCCATGCATCAAGTGCGAATGTACAAGGATTTTGAAAGATGAAGTCGTCAAACTTCACCTATACCAAAAAGGGTTCATGCCTAATTACACGGTTTGGACATTTCATGGTGAAGAAATTCCTTCGACCTCCACTGCAGCTGAAAAGCGGCTTGCATCAGGTTCGAATACTATTGTACACACATCTGAGATAGATCAATTTGTCGATATGCAAGAGATAGTCGACAATGCTCTTCGTCGCCTTCTGAACAAGAAGGAAACAATAGTCATTATGAAGAGCCTCCAAATGAAACCACTCAAAGGTTTTACAATTTACTGACATAGGCAAATCTACCTGTATTTGAAGGTTCAACTGAGTCTAAATTATCAGTGTGCATTAGACTCATGGCTGGCAAATCTAATTGGAACGTGCCCATTCAAGTAGTGGACTTTTATACAAAATTGATGTTAGATTTGACACCACCAAACAATTTATGCCGAAGAATTATTACCAAGCCAAAAAATGTGTTTCAAAGTTGGGACTGGAAGTCAAGAAGATTGATTGTTATGTTAATGGATGTATGTTATTCTACGACAATGACAATGGCAAACATGATGCATTGTTGGTTGAATGCAAGTTTTTTGGTTCACCTCGATATCATACGATGCATGCTGGACAGAGGCAAAAAAAACCCATTCCCTTAAAGTCCATGTTCTACTTGCCTATAATTCCAAGATTAATAAGAATGTTTACTTCAATGCAAACATCAGAACACATGACATGGCATGATGGTAACAAAACTGAAGGATTTTTGTGTCATCCTTCTGATGGTGAAGCTTCAAAGCACTTCAATCGTAAACATTCATCCTTTGCTAGTGAACCGCGTAACGTCAGACTTGGTCTATGCTCTGATCGGTTTACCTCGTACATTCAGGCCTTTGCATCACCATATTCATGTTGGCCCATGATAGTTACCCCATACAATTTACCACCTGAGATGTATGACAAAGCCTTACATGTTTTTATCGTGTATAATACCAGGTCCATCTAATCCCAAATCATTGATTGATGTTTATTTGGAGCCTTTGATTGATGATTTAAAGAAGTTATGGAATGGTGTTTGAATGTATGATGTTTCAAGGAAGCAAAATTTCCTTATGAGGGCAGCCTCGATATGGACTATTAATGACTTCCCAGCGTACGACATGTTATCTGGTTGGAGCACGCATGGTCAGTTAGCTTGTCCACATTGCATGGAACATACAAATTCATTCCAATTGAGTTATGGTCGGAAAAGTAGTTGGTTTGACTGCCATCGACGGTTCTTGCCCATTGATCACCCCTTTAGAAGAAACAAAAAGGCATTTCGCAAAGGGCAAGTTGAAACGGATTTGCCCCTGCCGAAGTTGATTGGATCACACATTTGGAGAAGAGTTAAAGACTATCCAAAAGTTACTGAATCTGGTCAGAATAAGATAAAAGGGTTTGAAGAATGACATAATTGGACTAAAAGAAGCATATTCTGGGAACTTCCCTATTGGAAAGACAACTTGCTAAGACACAACCTCGATGTCATGCACAGAGAAAAAAATTTCTTTGACAATGTCTTCAACACAGTTATGAATGTTATAGGTAAGAAAAAAGATAATGAGAAAGCAAGAAAAGATATACCTTTGTATTGTGGACGAAAAGACTTAGAGTTGAAGGCGCAAGGTAACAGCCGATTAGGGATGTGCCAATGTTCAGAACGGTACTATTCAAGGGTTGAAGAGTCATGATTGTCATGTATTCATGGAGACTTTCATCCCTCTTGCGTTCAGTTCTTTGCCAATGCATGTGTTAAATCCCCTGATAGAAATTAGTAACTTCTTTAAAGATTTGTGTTGCACGACACTAAAGGAGAATTCCCTTAAAAAGATGGATGAAAATATCCCAATTATTCTCTGCAAATTAGAAAGAATATTCCCTCCTGCATTCTTTGATTCAATGGAGCATATTCCAATTCATCTTGCATATGAAGCTTGGCTTGGGGGACCTGTGCAATACAGGTGGATGTATCCATTTGAAAGGTTTATGGGAGAATCCAAACGTTCAGTTAAAAATAAAGCTAGAGTAGAAGGCTCAATTTGTGCAGCTTACTTGCACAGAGAGACAAGGTATTTTGGTTCACATTATTTCAAAAACTTCATGTTCTCCCCCACTCATGTCAGAAATGAAATGCAATGGAAAGTTGAACCACGTGAAGGTGCATTATCAGTTTTCCGACAATCAGGTCGTCACGCAGAGAAAGAATTCACACATTGGTTAACTGATGCTGAATTCAATTCTGCTCATGTCCATGTCTTAATTAATTGCAATGAAGTTAAGCCGTACCTTGAGTATGTCGTCACCCATCTTTTATCTTTCCAAAGACACAATTGTTATACACTAATGAATTTCATTTCATTTCTTGATCCTTCCTTATTCATTTCTTTTTTTTCGCTTCTTTTGTAACCATAAAATGCAGTAATGACAGGACAAGGTTCAGAACGTCCTAATAAAGGAAAGGGGGTAGCAAGGCGTAAAAAGAGGCAACGGCAGGCACCAAAGTATGTACTTAGGGTGCCTGCTAATCTACCTACCATTGCTGCCCCCGGTACATCATCTGTGGGGCCTCCTCCTACCCCTACAATACAGCCTCCTACCCCTGCAGTAGACCCTACTCCTACCTCTACAATACACCGTTATCCTACCCCTGCAGTACACCCTTCTCCTACCCTTGCAGCACACCCTTCTACTACCCCTACAACAGACCCTCTTCCTCCTCCTGTGATTATAACCCTCACTCCTCCCCCTGTGGTTATTACCCCCACTCCTCTCCCTGACCCTACTTCTATACCTTCCTCATCTTGTACACCGCCTTCTGAGACTGTCACACCATCTGCTGATCCAGATTCAAGTGGTGATGGTGAAGGTCTTGAACCGTCCCTCCATGATCGACCATGGATTGAGCCGTATGGTAAAGGGTAAGATTTTAATCTCTTGATATAATTTGATGTTTAAACCCTACTGTAATTGAAATGACTTTTATTATGCAAGTTTATTCCATCTAGGGTTGCTTCCCAGTGATGGACGAGCGCCCGAGAAGATGACGATAGAAGTTGTGCCAGCACGATTCGGACTCCTCGAGGATTCGGACGCAGCGGAAATGGAAACGAAGCTCTAGATTGAGAGATGACTCGAAGGAAACTGAGAGAATTGAAATCGATTGCAGAAAACCCTAAAATCATGAACGAACCCTAGAAAAGAGGGAAACTCAAAATGAACCGATTAATCGGTTCAAACTCAAGATTGAACATTGGGAAAGATAGATTGTTCGGTGGAAAGTGGATTAAACAGTAGAAAGGGGAAAATAATCGGTGAAATCGAAAGGCAAAGTGAGAATGATGAAGGAACCCTAAGTTTGGATGTAGATGTTCGGTGGAAAGGTTTGTAATGGCTGAGACGAATCAAAGAAATGAAGGAAGAAGGAGATTCTAGGAAGACAATTGGCTTACTGTGAAGAACCCTCGAGAGGAAGAATGAGATATGGTTCTGCGAGATGGAGAAACGAGAGAGAGAATGTGGATGTGCGTGTCTGATGCGCGAGAGGTGAAATGCGAAATGAAGTGGCGTTTCTGTGCGTGAGAGGAAAAGCCAATGACGTGGAATGGAGGAGTTGACGCATGCGCTAACGAGGTGGCAGCAAAGGAGAAGTAGCGTGGAGGAGAGAAGCACCGTGAAATTTGGAAAATGAAAGTGATAGAGGTGCTTGGAAGGTGGCTAGAGGGAGTCTTTTGACTCTCTAGCCTATGACTTTCAAGAGAAAATAGTTTCTGATTCAGAAAAGTCAATTCTCATTAATCTCAAAATTCCCAATACAAGAGAGGAGAGCTGGGTATTTATAGTAACCCATGCTCCTCACAAGCTAAAATACGTGCACAATAAAATGTGAAAACCACAAAAAGAGGACACTAAGAAACACATCAGGCAGGATTCCATCATACCCTCTCTCTTAAAAAAAGATTTGTCCTCAAATCTGGCAATCGCCTTATGAAGAAGCTCCTCACAATCTTTGGGAGCATGGCCATCTTGGAGTGGCCTTATTCTTTTAGATCCACTTTTTCTTCCTCCTGGATCAAACACAAATCTACAATAAACATCAAATATATTTTCAATTAATATCAATCCAAGAAAAAAATTTTCTATAAAATCAAGGAAATAAGGACTTCTAATATTTTGTTTTATCACATTTGGAAATTCTAGAAGTCCAAATTCACTTTTGTCTTGAGTTATTTCTTTCCTAAAAGATAAGAATAATTCAAGATTTGAATTGTCATATTTTGAAAAAGTTTGCATAGAACATGAGATGACAATTTGTTTGAAAGAGAAGTCCATATTTGAAGAATAAAACATGATTGGAAAAGAAATAAAGATTTGGAAACCTTCCCTTTTTAGGTTCCATAGTCTTGGAAAGAATAAAATTTGTCATCAGCAACAATTTCTCCTTTTCTTTCTTCTCTCTTTCTTGCCTTTCTCTCTTTTCTTCTTTTCTCTCTTCTTCCTTTCTTTCTTCTTCTTCTTTTATCTTCTTCTCTTCTTAATTCCTCTCTTCTTCTCTTCTTAATTCCTCTCTTCTTTTCTCTTCTTCTCTTCTTAATTCCTCTCTTCTTCTCTCTTCTCTTTTCTCGTTTTCTTTTCTCTCTTTCTTCTCTTCTTCTTTCCTTTCTTCCTCTTCTTTTCTCTCAATCTCTCTTTCTCTTTTCTTATTCTTGAGCTCTTTAATTCTTTCCCCAAATTCTAATTCTCTACGAAGAAACCCATGATCATTTAAACACTCAAGAAATAATTTTCCATCATCAATGCAATCCCTAATTAGTTCTAGGTTTCTTTTAATGCTTGAAGGCACAAACTTTCTTCTCATGCAAGCTTTTAAATCATGCCAATTACGTATGAAAGACTTTCTACCTTTCCTAACATGATATTGTCTTTCATCCCACCACTCACTTGCATGCTCTTCTAACTTAGAGAGATATATGCTAATCATAATATTCACTCTCTCCATAAAACCAAGGATTTATTTTATCAATTTATTTTTCCCAAGCTAGGTATGTTAATGCTCCTATGTCTTCACCAAAGGATGGAAGATTCCTAGCTTGTTTAAACATTTCATCAACATTATCTAACCTAGAAGACCTATATGAACTACAAGAAGACATCTTTGTTTTTAAAAGTTTTCTTTGTGTGAAAGGTATACAAGATTCACACTTAGACAAGTCCCAAGTAAGAGAGGTGAGTCATGAAGACTGCTTAAGTACCAAGTCTTACCTTGCTAGAAATGTCTTAGGTTACTACTAGTTACCCTTTAAACAAAAATCACTTTAAAATCAAAGAACACAACTCACAAACAATCACAAACAATTAAGCACAATTAAAAGACTAGACTCTCGGACTCTAATGTGATAAGGCTTAGAGTT